>NW_023276807.1:103119190-103432060 GCF_003668045.3 Cricetulus griseus | reverse complement strand
AGGAATGACAGCTTGTTCAGAGAATTAAGGGAAACACTTCAACAAAAATTCAACATAGAAATACATAAATTCTAAAACAGATTGAAGATGACAAAAAAAAATTTAAAAAACTGAGAACCCCAGTAAACAAATTACCTCTGTGTAAAATGTATGTATCAAAAACTAGCAGAACTAGAAGGGACCTCCCCTCCCACTGTTCACCCCTCCACCCAAAAAAATCTAATGTCAAAATGCTTCTCTCAGTAATTGATAATCTGAATACTGCAATTCTAACCTCCATGAAGGTGGCAGTAAGAGACAGGAACCCCCTTTGGTGACTCTACCCTCAGAAGTATCCTCATTCTTTCACCTATCCAAGGCTACTGTGGAAAGATGACTACTTATAAAGAAGCACACTGGTGGTGTGAATAAGAGTGGCCCCCATAGGCTCATATATTTGACTGCTTGGTCCCCAATTGGTGGAACTATTGGAGAAGGATTAGGAGTTGTGTCCTTGTTGGAAGAAGTGTGTGACTGGGGGTGGTCTTTGAGATTTCAAAGGCCCAAGTCATTCCCAGCTATCTTTCCTCTTCCCTCTCACTGTCTCATGTTTAGGGAAAAATTAACATATAAGCTCTCAGCTACTGCTCCAGCACCATGTCTTCCTGCCTGCTGCGATGCTCCCCACCATGATGGTCATGGGATCACTCGCTGAACTGTTAAGCCCCAAATAAACTCATTCTTCTATAAGCTGTCTTGGTCATCTGAAGAAACTAAGACATATAACTACCAGACTGGGGGACAGGTGCTACTGTATTTCAAACTTATAGAGCAACAGCCAAGTGAGCTGTGAGATAGGGACGAACATAGAGACCAATGAACAGAATAGAACATAGGCCTGAATTTTTAACATGGAAAAATATCTTTCCAAAAAAATGGTTCTAAGTCTAACCTTGCACCAGAAGAAACATTGAATCACTGGGAGGTAGTAGTGGTGCACAAGTTTAATCCTAACACTTGAGAGGCAGAGTCTGGCAGACCTCCAAAGTTGATGTCAGCCTGGTCTACAGAGTGAGCTCCAGGACAGCCAGGGTTACACAGAGAAACCCTGTCTCAAAAATACAAAACAAGAAATTTTGAATCAAATAGATCACAGTGTCATTCAGAGGTAAAGTAATAAATATAAAAGAAAAAGTTTTGTTTAAAACAACAAAATAAAAAAACAGAACAAGAATGCATTAAAACAAAAGTCTTAGGGGCTGAACAGATGGCTCAGGGATTAAGAGCACTGGCTGTTCTTCCAGAGGTCCTTCCTTAGTTTAATTCGAAGCAACCACATGGTGGCTCACAACCATGTATAATGAGATCTGGTGCACTTCTCTGGCTATGTAGGCATACCTGCCAGCACAACAGTGTATACATATACACATAAGTAATTAAATCTTAAAAATATAGAACAAACCTTATGCTTTACAAAAGGTACTGTAAGAGGCTGTGACAAGCACTAGTAGGTGTGAGGACCTAAGCTCAGTCCCTAGCATTCAGTGCAGGTAGACAACTCAATAAAATAAAGATACACCACAAACCTGAGAACATAGTACAAACTTAAACTTGCACCCATATATAAAGAACTCTTCCAACACAGTAACAAGACAGAAAAGAAACAGGATTTAAGTAAAAACATAACCACAGGGTTTACCACTTCTCTTGTATTAGTATCAGCAAAACCTCAAAGCTATGTTGTGACTCTTTTGGGAGCCCTGGGTAACATTCTGACCCAGTATTCCTTGTCAGATCAATTCTATGGAGACATCTGCTTATGAACATCGTGTTAGATATACAAGGTATATCTGAGTAGTTTGTAATGGTCAAAAGGGAGAAACCACACAAGGGCTGGCCAATAAGATTAAAAAGAAAACAAACCCAGTATCTCCATAGGAGAAGAACAGGGTGCTTATCTAGAAGGCCTGAGGCCTTAGTTTGAACCCATAATACTACAGAGTGTGGGGGGGAAAAGGACAGGGCTAAATGCAGATACAGCTCAGTGGTAGGGAGCTTGCCTACCATGGGTGAGGCCCAAATTCAAATCTTTAGAATTTCTCAGACTTTAGTAAATATTCTAAATTATTTATAGCCAGGTGTGGTACCACACACCTCCAACCCCAGCATTTGAGAGGCAAAGGCAACATGATCAGGGGCTTAAGGCCAGTCTTAGCTACATGGTATCTTGTCTCAAACAGATGAAATAAAAAACAACCCAAAATACAACAATAGTCATAGAAACAAAACAAACATAAAAAACAGGGTCTGAGGAGATAACTCATCAGTTCATGTACTACTCTTAATAGAGGACCTGAGCTTGGTTCCTAATACCCATATCCAATGGCCATATACAACAGCCTGTAACTCTAGCTCCATAGGGATCAGACACTGCTCGCTTTCCTGGTCACCTGCACTTATCATGTAGCACAATACTACACTAATATATGTAATTAAAAATAATAAAAATAACTTTTAAAACTTAAAGTTACAAAAATGAAGACACTATAGAAACACATTCTTCTAAGACATGTTAAGTGAAAAGCAAGGTAACCTTTCTTATAAGACAGGAAACAGTACATGTTTGCATTTGCACATAATGAAAGTGGGCATAGGGGTTGAAGGTGCACAGGTAGGGGAGTAGATGATGGCAAGATTTCCCAATTTATTCCTTTTGATATTACCTTTATTATTTTAATCACATACTTACACTACTTAATATGATTAATTAGCCAAGCACCTGATCTCCATTTGTTCTTCCTTTTATTTAAAGGAAGAACTTACTGAACTAATAAAACTCTGAAGCTGGGTGTGAGAATACACACCTATGATCCCAGCATTTGAGTTTAGGTAGGAGGGTAATGAGTTCAAGGCCAACCAAGAGTGAGAACTGTCTCCAACACAAACAATAAAACCCCTGTCTTTCTTCTACAGACAAAACAAAAGAAAGAAAAGAGAAGGAAGGAAGGAAGAAAAGCAAAAAACATTTCTCCAAGCACAGTGTTATAAACACTAATGACAATTACAGATTTGAGCAACAGGCAAAAAAAAAAAAAGGAGTTGTAAATTTTATGTTTGTTTCTCTACAGTTCTACTCTTCAGTAATTGCTGGAATTAGCATAATTTTCTTCTATTTACAGAAAATACACACAAAGTAAGAGACTTTTAGGAAAACAGGAAACATGAAACAGAAGATCCTACCTGCTGTGCTGGGTATGATGGAGGTGGAGTGTCCACTTTACTCTCCTCTGTACTGGGGTTACCATTTCCTAGGGCCTCATCTTCTTTGGGAGCTCCTGGGGGCTCACCACTACTCTCACCATCAGCATCTTCATCATCAGCTTCTGAAGAACTATGGCTGGTGCTGCTTACCTGAGGGGACTTAAAAGGCAGCATTCTGTAGCTTTAGTTTTCAAAACAATAGTAACATAAATGAAGTGTAAAGACCACCATATCCTGCATTTACTGACACCCACATCTCCTCATTAAAAAGCCATACCCATACCTCATCTTTCAGGGCCATGTTTTCCCCACCACCATTCAGTTCGCTGTGGATTCCATTCATGTTGGCCACCACGTTGGTATCATCGTAGTTAGTCAATGGATAAATGTCAGCAAACTTAGCTGACAATGGTGCAACGTCTTCATCATCACTACAACTGAGGCAAGCAGAGACGGTCACCATGAGGCCCTTCTTTTGGGGAGGACAGTGAGGAGCACCCCCCACTGAACACGACATCTCCTCTAAGGTCATGGGTCTTTTCACGAAGAGTGTTCAGTGTCACTCACACTACTTAACACCTCTTAGTCACCTGAACACAAAAAAAAGCCTGGATGAGTAACATCTGTGACATGGAGAATGATGGGAAAGAATGTCCCACAGTAGAAATGCTGAGGAAATCAAGATGAATTGGTATTACACTTTCATTTGTCCTGAAAAGCCCTGAAATAAAAGTATCACCCCTAAGTAGACATCATTTTTATGAAGACATTAAGGTACAGAGTGCAACCTCAGGTCTTTAAGTGTTTGATTTTACAGTCACCATATTGTTACAAAATATCCAGGTGACCAAAACTCCCAAGCATAGATACATAAGAAATGCTAAATAAGCTAGCTAGCTTAAGTCAATTATGACAATCAACTTCATTAATGCAATGAGAAAATGACATGTTTACTAAAACAAACAAAAAAAACAGAACTTAAGCAAATTTTCTGGATTTAGCAGGTGGAGGCCACTTTAAAATATAACTTCTTAATATATGAGAAGAGTTGCTCTAGATTAGGGATGACCAGACATGCCCACACCCAGTATTTGCTAAAACTTGTACTAATCTGTTCTCTATCAGGACACACAATAATCTCCAGAAGGTAAAAATGCTAAGGAACAGTGGTCTGCTTCCTAAGAAAATGTCCAGGATTACCAAGCACATTGTACTCTCCTCCCCCACACTCCCTCTCTTCATTTGTTTTGAGTCAGGGTCTTTCTATATAACCTGGCTGTCCTGAAACAGGTGGTGAACTCACAGAGATCTACCTGCCTCTAACTCCTGAGTTCTTTCTATTTTCAAAATAAGGACCCTGATACACATTGCACAAATACCTGAAGCTCACCAACAGAAGAAAAAAGCACCCACCACCAAGGAAGTGGTGCAATGTTGCCGTTGCCATGGTGTACTAATCAGAAAACTGGTTCTGAAATGAAGTATCCAACTTAGCCTTGGCACACATATGACACCCCAGTAAGACCCAGATTGCACTGTACTGTAATGACTGAAATAATGTGGCTGTTTAATCAGTTTACAAAACAGCACCAGTAAAAAATAAAAACAAACAAACAAAAACATGCAATCCAAAAGTCACAAGGATTTTCAATCACAGAGGTTGGTATGTGGAAGACATTAATCACAAGCTGTTGGGGCCTAGATTATTGGAGGACATGAGCTGCCCAGACCAACAGTGGGCAGTTCCAGCTCAGGCAAAAGGCTCCTTCCTATAGCCAAAGGTCTACTACTGATGATGCACCAGAGCCCACAATTGATGATGGCAATCATGACAATAAGTGGGAAAGAGATACATTTGCAATTTCCTAGCTTCAATTTTCAATAGCTATACCTGCATGTTAAACTTCCATATGCCTTGGTTAGAATCTGTATAACAACAGTTAATGGAGAAATCCTCAAATGCCTAAGGCCTGAGAGCACAAGCATCAGAACTTTGTTCAGTGAAGAGTCAACCATGGACTTTAGCTCAGGCCTTTTAGAATTATTTTGGATTTGGGGCTGAGATGCTCATCTAGCATATAGAGCCCTGGGTTCTATCCCCCCAGCACCAAAAAATTAATTCATTGAGGCCTGGGAGACAAGGAAAAATTTTGAAGGAAGAAAAAAAAAAATGAGTGCCACCACGACAAATCCAAATGAAGTGTATGATGAGCATCTCCATCAGTTGAAACAAACTGAGGATCATGTGCAGCCAGATACAGTCAACAACCCTTCAACACAAGCACCTCTGCAGGGCTAGTGATGGCTTCATGTTCAACTTACTTCACTTAAGAAACCATCTGTCCAGTGTGATGGCATATGCCCTTAATTCCAGCACTGAGGAGGCAGAGGTAGATGGATTTCTGAGAGTTTGAGGCCAGCCTGATCTACATAGAGAATTCTAGGACAGCCACAGTTACATAGTGAAACTGTCTCAAAAACAAAAACAATAAAAGAAACAAAATGGCAGAAGTGTTGGCACATGCCTTTAATCCCAATACTTAGTAGGCAGAGGCAGATGGACATCTGAGTATGAGACCAGTTTGGTCTACAGAGTGAGTTCTAGGACAGCCAGGATTACTTAGAGAAACCTTATCTCAAAAAACCTATCCATCCATCCATCCAAAAAAAGGAAAAGAAAAAGAAAGAAAAGAAAATATATACATCCATGTGCAAACTAACTTACAAAGCCTCTGCAAATGACAGGGTCACAACTGAGTTTACAGCCACTTACTAATATGAAATGCACTTCTTATAATGTAGGAATACAGAAAACACAAATTTCCAATTGCTTGCTAATGTGATCTGAGTTCTTAGCAAGACATGGAACAAGCATGAACACTGGGTTGACAATGAAAAGGATGAACAGCCATTGTCCACTGCAGGCAGAATGAGAAAATGAAATCAGAACTTCAAGACATTTCCCTGCATACCAACTGGCAATTATAAATTCACCATATTTTTTCAGGTTATAAAATAGTATCAGTTTGGGTTTATTGATTTCTTGTTTTAACAGGTGCTTAACACACTGAAAGATACTTTTTCCTTTTTTATAAAAAGCACTGTAATGGTGATCATATTTCTGTAGACTGATGTCTGTATTTCGCATTATTGGATAAATTTTTGAAACTCCATTATAAAGTCAAACTTACAAAGTTGGTGCAGAGCCATTGTCTGTGAGGATGAGTCTGGGATGTTGCTGAATTGTGATGGGAGAGCTGGAACCTGACCCTGAGCTTGCTGATGACACACTAGGTGGGCGCATCTCAGTTAGATAGTCGGGAGCAGAATCCACTTGGAGTGGTAGCTGGTGAGTGTGGATGTCATCAGTGACGGGGGGGTCCATGATACCACAAGTGAGGATGTGTGAGAGGCTGCAGTCATCACAAGCACATCTGATCGGGAATTAAGGACAGTTACCAAGAAAGCCAACTCTGAAGGTTGGGTTCAAACCTCTTCTTGTTTCAGTGTGGGCTGAAGGGCAGTAGCACCAGGACAGCCTAGCTCACCTTCGCCTGTAGTTGCAGTTAGGGCAGTCTGGCATGTTCAACCGAGAAGATGACAACATGTGCCTCCTGGAATCCGTGAAGTTGTTCTCGCCAGTAACAACTTTCTTATTAGTTAACTAAAGAAAATTATAAAACAATGGCTTAAATTTGCAAGACATTTCTCCCATTTCATGGACCACACTTCAACTATGACAGTAATCACACTCATTTACAATCCAAGAGGCCTATCTTTTTTTTTTTTCTGGCTAGAACTTTTATTTTAGAAATAATCATTCTGTGTACTTTAAAATGATTAAACTAGTTATTTCTGGATTACTGTAATAAATATTTCTCAAAAATAGCAATTGTGAATATATTCATACAGACTTCACTGAAGTGCCCCCCCCATACAAGTGATCTGTATCAAAACCTTACAAAAGTAACATGTACACAGATAGTGCTAAGCACCTCCCAGTTGTATTTTCAGACAAATATTTCCCCAAATCAACTAAGTTTGCTTTGTTTTTTCATGCTTAACCTGAGAGAAACATAGAAAAAAGGCTCCTAATCTTAGCATAAGCCACAAAGTGGCTTTTCTGACAGCTGTCAAAGCTGTGATGAGAAAAGCAAGCATGCTTTCAATTAGACACTGAGAAAATGCCCAACCCACCTCTACAACTACAAATACACACTGTATTATTTGAAAACAAAACTCCTGCTTTCGAGTATGTTATAATGAGCACAGTTTTAAGGACATTTGTTTTAGAAGACTTTACAGTGAAACTCACATATACATAATTCCACCAGGGGTCTCTGCAGGATTAACACTCTGGATTATCCTAACATTGAGTAACTGGGAAGCCACTAATAAGCACAGGAGAAACAACTGTGTCACAGACCATCATCAACAGTAGTCATGTGTTTCCACACGTCAGTCATCTCTCGTTGGAGGCCCATCTTTTGCAGATGGACAAAACCAGAAAACAAGGCACTAGCCCTGGAGTATGCAGGAAGGGCCAGTCAAATGAAGAACAAAGCATCAGAAACACATCTGTTAATGTTCTGATCTCCAGTAGACACATACCACGTGCATTTTTGCAGATAACCAGAAGGTAGGACTGCTACAGACACCAAGTTTACTCAATCTGCTCTGGGTGCTCAGTATTTGTTAGACACCTAGGATTAAGACTGGTATGTGGAGAAGACTGGACCTGAGAGCTGCCTAGCCTAGAAGTAGCACCAAAACTTGATTGACAACCAGGAATCTAGATTTCAAAGGGGAAGAGTGTGCCAGAACTTAACTGGTTCTATCAGCATACTCAGGCAGAAAGGCCTCTGTCTTATCCCATTGGTGGGAGCTCAACTTCAATCTGCTGCAATTGGCTAATTGGTGCAAAGGGGAAGGGAGAGGAATTCAGGAAATATGGGTCCTTGTACCATTTCTCACAATTCCCACTGAGATTATTCCTTTTCAAACAAATATATGAAAGACCAAGAAACAGGTAAATGCAGTCAGTGTATCTGAAGTTTAAAATCACTGTGTATAATGACTTAAATACTGGCAGGAATTGTCAATGGTCTTCAATGGTATCCTGTAACAAAGAGCATGCTTAGATATCTAAGTGCCACTTTTCTGTGCAGTAATTTACATGTCTCTCCTGTCAACCTTACCTGATCTTCAATTAATCTTCTTTGCTTAAAAATCTCCCAGTCTTCTGTTAACATGCGTTGTTTGGTTTTCACTGTCATCTAGACAGGAGATATAAAAGTACATAAAAAAAACCTTAGTAACAACTGCAAAGAACATTCTCAAGGAAGATCCTTTCAAATGATTTTTTTAAATTGTATATATAAGAAAGATTACCTATGAACAAAACAGAGGTACAATACAAAAGAATGAGTCACCAGCTATTGCATTTCAGCCTCTTGCTTGACACTCATAATACTATCACAAGCACTTTTTTTTCTCCTACGAAAAACAGAATCTTTGGAGCTCCTCACCTCAGAGAACAGGGTACATTTCCTGTGCAAAGGGAAGTAAGTGCTTGCTCTCCTGCACCTGACAGGCCACAAGCCTGGTTGGGGACTCCTGGAGCTGGTCTGCTTCACCCATATGCATGACCTTCCTAGTCCTGAGAACACTATTCCTATTATCACCCTTCATCTATGTGCAAAACCAACAATAACATAAATTTAAAAATGAGTCAGGCGGTGGTAGCGCACGCCTTTAATCCCAGGACTTGGGAGGTAGAGGCAGGCAGATCTATGTGAGTTCGAGACCAGCCTGGTCTACAAGAGCTAGTTCCAGGATGGCCTCCAAAGCCACAGAGAAACTCTGTCTCGAAAAACCAAAATAAATAAATAAATAAATAAATAAATAAATAAATAAATAAATAAATAAGAAGTATAAAACAATCCACCTGGAGAATCAGAAGAAAATCTGAAAAAGATTAATAACCAAAGAAACCTCAAATATCTGCCAACCCACTTAGGCACATTCTCTATTCCAAGAACTAGGCATGTACAGGCCAGCTTGTATCCATCTACCAAATTCCCAAGAGCAAAGATCAGCAGCAGCTTTTCAGTGAATGCTGAGACTTCCAGCAGTACTGTGGGGCCCAAAGCAGACACTAGTTGCTGTTGTATGGCATTGTTGCCAGCTGTCCCATAGCAAGTTTAAGATCCTCTTTACAGAATGTTCTAGATGCTGCACATGTTTAGCTCAAGTATAGAGTGCTTACATCACACTGGATTCCTCCTACTGTTGTAGTAAGCCCAGACTAGTATAGGTGCTAGCCCTTTACAGGACACAGGAGTCATCCTAGGTGGTCTTACCAGGGCAGCTGTATAACTTTCCTGTGACATTATATTTTATGCTGAGACACCTCTGAGTTTAGAGCCTTTTTGTGGTTTGTAACCTTAACTGACTTCAATGATTCTTCCCTGGGGACAGAAGAAAGCTCTCCTATATTTGCTCTCAATGCAGTGGTACTTTGTGCCTCTCCAGCTCCTTATCCCCTTTCCATGTATCATTCACCATGATGACAAGAGTTAACCAAGTACAGACTGGTTTTGGTGCTTCAGTTTGGTTTTTTCTCTTTTATAGTAATTTATTATTTTATGTGTATTAGTATTTTGCCTTCATGTATGGCTGTGTGCCACATGCATGCCTGGTGCCCACAGAGGCCACAAGAGTGGGTTGGATAGCCTGGAACTAGAGTTACAGATGCTTGCAAGTTATTGTGTAGGTACTAGGAATCAAATCTGTGTCCTCTGAAAAAGCAGCCAGTGCTGTCAACTGCTGAGCCATCTCTCCAGCCACCTACACTCTGGTTCCTGACTGTCCACACAAGGTTCACATGCTGAAGGTTTGTTCATTAGCACATAGTAATGTTGGAAGGTGAAGGAACCTTTTAGGAATTGTCTCCTGGTAGAAGTTAGGTCACTGGGGCATAACCTTGAAGTGCACATCACTTGAAGAGCCTTCTTCTTCCAGTTTCCTGGAACCCTAAGGACCTTCTCCATCATGACCTCCAGCAAGTACCACCACAAAAACACAGCAAAAATCAAGGGATCTTCCTCTTAAGCTGGTGGGGTGGCACAAAGCTCTTAACCAGTACTCAGCAGGCAGAGGAAAGAGTATCACAAGTTTAAGGCTAGCATGGACTATGGAGTGATACCGGTTACTCACTGTAATCTCTCACAGTGATGGGAAACTGAGAAATGTCTTTTTGCTTCATTGTTTCAGAGTATTGATGACCCAAACCCCTCACTGCTTCTCCCTGATTTTGATAACCGCAATAAACAATCATGTTCTCTACAGACTTCTCATTGGCCACAGTGCATTGCAGTCTACTTTTTCAAAAATTGATTTAAAATAGAAAATAGAAAAGTATAAAATAGAAAAGATCAGGTAAAACTAAGTATCATTCATGTGATTCTCTCATTGTCATTGTAAGAAGGTAACCCTGGAGTTAACTGCCAGGGTCTTTCTAGGATTCTAGGAGGCAGATTCTCAGGGAGAAGTTAGCATCCACTCTGGCCCTTCCTACTCCTGGACCCAGATCTCTCTGCTGCTAGAACAGCAGGGCTCAGAAAGCAGACTGCTATGCATATAGGGCTCAGAGGAAGAGCAGTTGCTGGCCCCTTTTCTGTGACTGCCTCTGTGCAACTGGGCTGCCAGCTATCTATAGGGTCAGGACCTGATTCTTGAGGCTACAGGGGTATAGCTGAAGTAGAGGCCCCACCCATACTATGCCTGGCCATTCTCACACTCCTCCTTCCCCCAATCCATAGGCAGACTCTGCAGCTAATTTACCTGCTATAGTCTGTCCCCTAAACTGTAATCTATTGTTCAGCTCAAGAACAGCCTTGTTCCTGGCACAGCTGGAGAGTAAATCTGTCTATAAGACCAAACAAAAAGATAATTTAGGGCCACACCCACTCTAAAGAAAGAAGAGAGAGACAACTGCTTCCCCTGCAGGGTTAGTAATCTCAAACAGCAGGGAGGGCACTGCATAGGCAATGATTATGCAGAGGCCAAGGACACATCGCAGCAGAATCAAAGGTCTCTCAGGGCCTCTAGCCCCATGACAAGCTCAGCAGCAGTGAACTCCATACAGTGAGAAAAGTGGGACTAGTCCACTGATACCATGAGGGTCAAAGTTAGCAAACAGGGAGAGTTTTCTCAAGTTCTGAACAAGAAACCCTCTTTCTAACCATTGAGCAGCAAACAGAGAGGAGTAATGGCTCAGCCAATTCTAAATGGCACAATGATCTTGGGATTCATGTGGGACCAGCTTGTATCTCAACCCAAAACAGCTACTCATATCTATAAGGATTCAGGATTTATGCTGGCCTGCCCGTTACCTGGCAGAATGCACTCAGGCAGTACTCTGGTCAGCCCAGGTATCCATGAGTACTAGTCTGCAAGCAGGTGCAAAGGACCCCTTTAAAAGACAGCCCACCTGCCCACTTTTGCTCTCTTGCCCCTCTTCGTCTCTCTCTTGCCCTCTATCCTCTTGCTCTCTTGCCCTTTGCACCCCCTTCTCCCCCTCTTGCTCTCCCTCACTTTAATAAACTCCATGGTTAATGTATCTCTTGGTTTGTGTTCAATCTCCATCGTGCACTATGTAACTTAAACAAAAGAACAACAATATTTGTTTACAAACTGTCTTGCATACACACTAGGCTGCCATTTCTTTTTTATTCCTCATACTATCACTTTTAAAACATAACCTTTAAAAGCTAAAGCCTTTTTTGTTTGGCTTCACCAGAAGCTTTAGAAAGACAGGATGAATGGCAGAAATACCATCTAAAGAACATGTCTGGTGTCTCCTTTGAGATGTAGTAGTCACCTGGCAAGGGGTACCCCCTTCAGGCCCATGTCTAGCAGGCACATCCCATTTTTCTTACTACCCTTTGCCCTTATGTCTGTTCTATATTGGACAGTTCTGGATGAAGAATGGGCTCTCAACAGCACCATGATTGATAAATGGCTGCTGGACCTGAAAGGCCTGATAACATCCCAAGGTCCTCTATTAGGACACAGAGACAGCAGGTACAACCCTGCTGAGGACCTAATTGTTGCTGCCACACAATAATAGCCTCAGAGTGAAGGCTGTGCCTCGGAGGCAACATTTACCTGCTCATCCACATAGGCATCGATCCTCTTCTGACACTCCAGCCACTCTTCAGCAACTTTGCGCAACTCTTCCTCAGAACGCTGGTACCTCTGCAGCAAGGTGCTGTATGTGTCTTCATTACAAGTGTCATGTGTGGTGGTTCCTAGCCTAGGAGGGAGAAGGCCTATCACAAAGGAAGAGCCCAGAAGCTCCAAGCCAGACAGAAGAATCTTGCCACTATTGTCTAACTTTATCACCTCCTTTCACAAAACACACCACACAGCAAGGCTGCTACCTGGGCTTAAAAGATTATATACACAAAGCACTCTGAACAGAACCACATATAAAGGAGATGCTTAAAGAGTTACTAGCACCTGGTGAAAGAAACTAACAAGAATTCTAAATACAATAAGGCTATAACATATGGAGCTCTTATTAATAAGATACACATTTCTTATTAATATACACTGACCCAAAGAAAACAAATACTTAATGACAAATACAAAACATACAAATGTTATAATAATACACATGCATTTATTTTGAAGTGGAAATACATTCATGTCAAGGAAAGGTCCGACTGAAACATGTTTAATAAAAATATGTTGTGCATTAACACAAGCAAAATATGTGCAAAAAACACAAAGCTATTTACAGTGTCTACCACTTCGTGATTTTACCTGTAATAACCTGGTGGGGTTTTTTTTTGTAAATTTATTTTATTTTATGTACATTGGTGTTTTGCCTGCATGTATGTCTGTGTGAGGGTTTCGATTACCCTGGAACTAGAGTTACAGACAGTTGTGAGCCATGGTGTGGGTGCTGGGAATTGAACTTGGGTCCCCGTAGAAGAGCAGTCAGCACTCTTAATGACTGTGCCATCTCTCCTGCAACTCCCCACAGTGGTTTAATAATAAAAAGAAATAAAGTCATTTTTAATCAAAAATTGTTCACAGAAATAGACAGAAGTCGTTGCCAAAATCTTTTCCTTTCACTTTCTTTGCCATGGTAGATCACATTTGTTAGCATAGTGAGAAGAGGGAATTCACAAAAAAAAAAAAACCCTACCGATTGCAAAACCACCTGCACAGGTGTCCATCTAGGCTCTGCACCAATGCCTGGCATCACCATAGGTCCTAAGAACAGTTGAATGTTGCAGCCCTCAAAGAGGTTTTCTCCTGATTCCTACTGCTGCCAGTCTTGTCCTTCAATGAACTGATTCTAGTCATCAAATATAAAATTACCAAGCCACACAGTGGTGGTACACACCTTTAATCCCAGAACTCAGGAGGCAGAGGCCAGTAGGGGGATCTCTGAGCCAGCCTGGTCTACAGAGTAAGTTCCAGGACAGCCAGGGCTACAACAGAGAAACCCTGTCTCAAAAAAACCAACAAACAGGGGCTGGAGAGATGGCTCAGAGGTTAAGAGCACTGACTGCTCTTTCAGAGGTCCTGAGTTCAATTCCCAGCAACTACATGGTGGCTCACAACCATCCGTTATGAGATCTGGTGCCCTCTTCTGGTGTGCAGATATACATGGAAGCAGAATGTTATATACATAATAAATAAAGTCTAAAAAACAAAAACAAAAACCCAACAAACAAATCCCAATTCCCATGTGTGATGGTTTGAATGAGAACTGTCCCCATAATCTGGGGCATCTGACCACTTGGTCTCTGGTGGGTGGTGCTGTTTAGGGAGGTTTAGGCGGTACAGCTTTACTGCAGGAATTATGTCACTAGGAATCCACCAGCTTTGAAATTAAAAGCCTCTTTACATTTTCAGTTTTCTCTGTGCTTTATGATCATGGTTGAGATGGAAACTCTCAGCTTCCTGTTTCTGCTGCCATGCTTTCCCACCACTGTGAACTTTTTTGTCTTTGGGACTTTAAGCCCAAATAAACCCTTCCTTCTGTAAGTTGCCTTAGTTATAGTGTTTTATCACAGCAATAGAAAAATCACTAAGATACCACAAATTTCCATTCTGCCTTTCTTCCCAAGTGTTCTTCCTCTATTACCAACTGTTCCAAGTTACAAATACAGACTATTTGAATCAAGGAGAGTGGAACTGATAGGAACCCAGCAGATCGCATTGGTGATGGAATGAGGTGACCAGAGCATTCCCACAGTGCCTCTATAAGACAAACAGCCCAATTCTTTAATTGGTAAATTGCCAGGAAAATGGGGCAAGACAGCAAGTGAACTCAGAGAAAAGACTCTCAAAGGATAAGGAGAAAAGAGAACTTCTGCTTGAAGACATGAAAATATTTTGTAAATACACAGTTAACTGTAAATATAACTAATGTTATGGAATCATAGTTAAAAATGGTAAAATATTTATCAAAAAATTTAATGTCAAATGACACTGAATTGTAATTTTAAGTGGATGAATTGTATAGTATGTAAATAATCCTAATAAAGTGGAAAATAAAAAGAGAGACATACATGGTCCCCCAGAGAAGGGGAAAGGGACAAAATCTCCTGAGCAAATTGGGAGCATGGGGTGAGGGGAGAGAAAGTTAGGAGAAAGAGAAGGGGAGAAGAGGAGGGGAGAAGAAGTGGGGAGAGGAGGACATGAGGGAGCAGGAAGATTGAGCGGGGGAAGAACAGAGGAGAGCAAGATAAGAGATACCATAATAGAGGGAGCCATTACAAGTTTAAAAAGAAATCTGGCACTATTGAAATGTCCAGAGATCTACAAGGATGGCACCAACTAACAATCTAAGCAATATTGGAGGGGCTCCCCCAATAATGAGATTGATGACTACTTTATATACCATCCTATTGCCTTTATCCAGCAGCAGACTCCCACAGCTAAACACTGAACTGAACTGGAATCCAGTTGCAGAGAGGGTGGAGTAATGAGCAAACGGGTCAAGACCAGGCTGGTGAAACCCACAGAAACAGCTGACCTGAACAAGAGGGAGCTCATGGATCCCAGACTGACAGCTGTAAAACCAGCATAGGACTGTTCCAGACCTTCTGAACATGGTATCAGTGAGGGGGCCTGGGAAACCTATGGAGCCTCTGGTAGTAGTAGATCAGTATTTATCCCTAGAGTACAAATGGACTTTGGGAGCCCACTCCACATAGAGGGATACTCTCTCAGCCTAGACACACGGGGGGAGGGCCTAGGCCCTGCTCCAAAGGATATGACAGACTTTGAAGATCCCCCATGGAAACCCTCACTCTCCCTGGGGAGCAGAAAGAGTATTGGATAGGGAGTTAGTGGGGGGCAGGGGAGGAGGAGAGGGCAAAGGAACAGGGATTGACATGTAAAACAATATTGTTTCTATTTAAATAAAAAAAATAGAAAAGAAAAGTGGCCAATAAAGCCAGTAGCTTTCTTGTGCTTTGTTTTTGGATATGAAATGTCTCCCAAAGGTTCCTGTGTTGAAGACTTAGTTCCCAGAGCGGCAGTATTCAGAGGCAGGGCTTTTGTAGGTGGCTGGATCATGTGGGCTCTGGCCTCACCAATGGACTAGTCCACACATGGGTTCAGAGTTTACTAGGCTACATATCAGAATGGGTGGAAACTTGGTGTACTTTATTCCTGAAACTTTTCTCTGCTTGGGAGTTACCAGAAGGTGAGCAGCTTTGCTCTGCCAAGTACTTCTGTGATTTACTGAATCTTCTGAAATAGTGAGCCAAAACAAACTTTTCCTCCTCAAAAGTTGATCCCTGCAGCATTCTGTCACTCTGTTAGTATTCTATGAATAAGGATAGCCCTTAGGCAGACAGTTTACTTATTTTGTGTGTGCATGAGGCAGGCAGAGCAGGAGACCTGCTATCTTGGGTCTGTTACTTCTGCCTTTTTTGGCTTGAGATAAGATCTTTCACTGAACCTGGAGATCAACAATTCAGTTACAATGATTGGTCAGCAAACTCAGGACTTACTTGTCTACTACCCAATAATGGAAGTTATAGGTATGTATGGCTACATCTGATTTTTATGTGGGTGCTAGGAATTCAAACTAATGTCCTCATGCTTGCACAAGGTCTCTTATCTATTGACACCCTCCCACCCCAGTTGCTGTATATATTTCTGTGACAGGTATTACCATAAAAACCGTGGCTGCCAAGAAACTCCCTAATTCCCTATGCAGATCAGACTGACCTCTAAAATAATTTATGTTAACAAGAATAATACAAAAGACACATTAAATAAACCTCAGTGCTGGCCATAGGCTGTTTGTCGTCTCATAATGTATTAAGCTACATGTGTGTTTGTACAGTTCACATATATTATACTTTATTAATTTTTTTTTGTTGTTTATCCCCCTTTTGAGGCAGGATCTCTCCACATAGCCCTGGCTGTCCTTGGATTTGCAAAGATCCAGCTACTTCTACCTTCCAAGTGCTGAGATTAAAGGTATGTGCCACCATGCCTGGCCTACTCCATAATTTTTTTACATGTTAAAAACACCTATACAACTATGTATTTCATTAATAATTTGTGGGAAAAATTTGAGTTATTAAATTTATACTTGTATACTATAAATTCAAGTATAAACTATTATTGGGGTTGACAAATGAGTCTGTGGTGGGACACAAAGGATAGCATTTCTGGAATGACTAGGACTCCTTAAGAGGGCATGCTGCTTTCCCTCTTCCCTGTACCTCATTTCTTCTTAGATCTTGAGGGTAATAGGAAGTAAACCCTAGAGTGAACACTCAAAATAGGGTACTATTCATCTTTGGAATGTGGCTGCAATTCCTAGTGAGAAACAAAAATATTCAGAACATGGGCCCAGAAAAGAAATGGTTTCTGTCAGTCTTTGGAAATCAACTGGATGACAGATGCATCAAATCCAGTATTCACCAGGAAAAGAAACAATGGGCAGATAGTAAGAATTGCTCTAGCCCCAAGGGAGGCATGGATGAATTCAGTGAACTTCACAACTTAGGCAAAGCACATTCATGTTAAGCTTGGCTTCCTTTCCTTTTACTAGGGTGGCAGTCAGACATTCCCATTATAGTACACCCTCTAAGCTTCTAAGAGTGTACTGGATGCTTCTGACTTTTAAATTTGTGTGTCTATGTGTGTGTGTGCGCCAATGAGCCATAGCTTGCATGTGGAAATCAGAGGACAAACGTGTGTCTTCTCTCCTTTCACCATGTGGGTCCTGAAGACCAAACCCTCAGACAATTAGGCTTGATGGCAAGAACCTTTACCTGCTGAAACATACTGACTGCCTTGTATCAAATATTTTGCAATAGTGGACATAGAAAGAATGACTGGGAAGCAAACTGAGGCTGAGTGAAACTGGTAAAATCTGCAAAAAGCATACCAGTTCGCAGCACACCCTGCCCTTACCAACTACTTCTAAGGTGGTTCTTTCTCTAAACATGAGGTTGAGTAAGACAAGTAAAGGTGACTGCTGTTAGTGTGTGCCTACACTGTGGGACTGTGCTTCTATTTTAACAGATAAGAAACAAAATCAAGAAGAGATGATACTGAGGTAGCCACTACTCAGCTCTACTGAGTAATGGCTGATGAAGGAGGGGCTGGTTGCAGGACAAACACATACACATACTGCATGCCTACATTTAGTATTAGTTAACCCCAACAAATGTCTACTAGAGAGTTCTGCACTTGTGCACTTATCTTTTTGGCAGCAGAGAATCACTCACTAGCTCTCCTGATGAGAAGTGACATAAGTACTCTACAAACCTAGATGTTAGCACATCTAAGCCTAGAGGAGTCAAAGGTACTCTGAATCCCATGTTCTTCCACCTCCCTTCACCATAATGCAAGAACCCTGCCCAGTCCATGACTGAACTAAGGCCTGTAGAGGTAAAGCACTGTTTACTGGAACCTTTATTATTTATGAGGCATTACAATGTTACACCTGAATAGCATCTACATTGGTTTATTATTTAAAAGTTTAACTGGGGGGCTGAAGAGATGGCTCAGCAGTGAAGAGCACTGGCTGCTCTTGCAGAGGACCCCCAAGTCTGAGTCCCATCACAAACATGGTGGCATACAATTGCCTGTAACTCCAGTTCCAGGGGATCCAGCCTCTTCTGGACTCCATAGGCACTGTAGCATGTGAAGCACAGACATGCATATAGGCAAAATACTCATACACATAAAATAAAAATTTTAAGTAAACAAAAGTTTAGCTGTATTATAATCTTAGGTTTAGAGCTTTCTGTCTATCCCTATGCCCTGTTATTTTTCCTATAAGGACTTCCACATGTAGTGGTCTACAAGCATGAACACACACACATGATCACAGGAAAAGACAATTCAAGTCAAGTCAAGACAAAATACCTGATCTGAGACACTAGTGCTGGCAAGCTGCTCTGGAGAAGTGGCTCTGAGAAGACCAGATTTTCAAATAAGTGTTTGTTATGCAGTTCCCATGTCACCTGGAACTTTTTCAAATGTTCATTTTCCTAGTTAAAAAGGAGAAAAAAAAAAAAAAAAGATAACAGCAGATGTAGTGAGTGGATGAAAATATGAAACTTCTTAGAAGGAAGCCCCCAGGTCCTACCACCTTCTGCACAGGCCTAGAACATCTTGTTTCTGAAGAGTTCCTTGTTTGTATCAAAACACACCAAATCAGATCTCTTACTTAAACAATATGGTTTGCCACCTTGCTACATTCTGAGTAACTCCTACCTACCCCAACCCTAGACATGGGTGGTCTCAGAGATGAAAAAGGGATTGGGCTGGGTGGGTGGACAGACTGACAAAAAAAACTGACATCTCAACTAGGACTGTTGAGATGGCTCAGCTGATTATGGTGCTTAGTGTTAACCTGATGACCTAAGTTCGATCTCTTGGAACCTACATGGTGAGAATCAGCTCCTACAAGTTGTCCTCTTGACTTCCAAAGGCATGCACATACAAATACAGAAACATTTTTAAAAAGAAAAGTATATTTGAGCCCAGACAATACATTTCTTGTCTGTCTTTGTGAAAGCTCATTCTGACAGATGCAAATAAATTCATTGGAGACACTCTGGCAAGAAAAGGCTTTATTTCCTAGGAAACTTGAGCAAACTCATCAGTGTGAATGACATGCTGGGAACCCATAGCAGTGCCACCATAGTCCATCAGTGCTCTCTGACTCCTCTGGACTGGATTACTCTCTGATGTTTTAGCCTTCATATGCATTCTCAGTCTAGTTTTTCCTATAAATGTCAGTAACGAGAGGCTCCTCACTACATTTTCCATGCTGCTCTGATGTGTCCCACTTCTGTGTCCTTTAGAGCTCAGGGCTCTGCCACTTCTTTTAAATCATCAATTCTCTTTTGAATCTCTATTTTTCTATTAAGCTTTATGTCTCCATCTTTGTTTTTGCACTATCAAAGATTTAACTCTTTAGGCTTTGAACATGTTGGACAAGCCCATTATACTGAGCTATATACAGCTCCAGACCTTTTTGTGTTTGAGATAAAGTTTCACTATGTATCTCTGTTGGCCTTTAACTTATATTCCTCCTGCCTCTGCATTCTAAGTGCAGGGATGAAAGGTATATGTGTGTATTTGTGAGAGAGAGAGAGAGAGAGAGAGAGAGAGAGAGAGAGAGAGAGAGAGAGAGAGAGAGAGAGAGAGAGAGAGAGAGAGAGAGAGAGAATGTTCCTGAGTTTATTAGGGGTGTGTGTTTATGAGTTTCTGAGTTTATTTTCTGCCAAACCCAGATGATCCTGTGATCATCTTAATCCTTGATTCATGAATTTAAATATATTTTACTTCTTAAGACACAGAAGCCATAGTTACTTTATATATATACTCTTTGAAAATTTACTATCTTCAGGGTGTAGCTGTTTTATCTTCTTGCTCTCAGCTGTATTGTTTTCAACCTTTATTTTGTGATTCAAAAACAAACAGAGGCTAGAGAGATGGCTCTACAGTAAAGAGCACTGGCTGTTCTTCCTGAGTTGGATTCTCAGCACCCATATGGCAGCTCCAATCACAGGGGATCCAGTGCCCTCTCCTGAACTGATTTATGTGGGACCAGACAGGAAGGTAGTGCACAGATACATGAGGCAGAACACTCATATACTTAAAATAAAAGTAAACTAAATTTAAAAACAAAGAAAGAAACTAGTATGCTTCTCATTTGCGGAAGACGTTACCTATGCACAATTTGGACCACTTCCAGGTTCTTTGGTGTATCACAGCTTTTGCTAACCATCCCAGGATCAGGAGAAATCCCTGGGACCAATGCCAGCTTAAACATAGGTGTTCTCAGGATTCAATAGGTCTTCCTTTTTATGACTTCTCAGCAATGTGTTAAAAGATTTTTCTCTTCTTTTATATGACTTTCCAAACTTATCTGTTTCCCTTGGAATATTGCAGAGTATGTAATCTATGCCATGCATTATCAAAAGAAATATTATTACATGTAAAATATGTGATCACACATCTGCATTTTGTTCTTTCAAAGTGTTAAGTGGGTTCAAACAACAAGAAATATTTATTATAAGTTAATAATTATTTCACTCCTAGGCATATGCCCAGAGAACTCCATGCCCTATCATTGAGATATTTGTACTCCTATGTTTATTACTGCTTTATTCTCTACAGTAAAGAATTATTATCAATCTAATTGTCCACAAACAGATGAATGGACAATGAAATTTGGTATGTGTGTGTGTGTGTGTGTGTGTGTATGTATGTATTATGTATGTATGTATGTATTTATGTATGTGTATTGTATTTAGCTCTGAAGAAAGAAGTAATAACAATCTTGAGGAAAATGGGTGGGCTTAGAATACATATTAAGAAAAAAAGAGCTGCATGTTCTCTCTCACTTGCACAATCTAGCCAATAATATATGTATGTATGTTAACAAATGTACACGTGGGTACAGTAACCCATGAAGAAAACAGCAAGAAAGATGAGAAAGTACTGAATGGAGGTAATGAATATGAATTATGAAAGAGGATTTTTTTTTTTAATTTTAACTGTCAGGGATTTTATAGTTTTGGTGGTAAATGCATAAAAATATATTTGATAGTAAAAGGGCAGTATCAAATGTGCAGCTAAACAACTTCTACTCTTAATGAAGTATAAAGAAATGCATAGATTTTGGGAATGGTTAATTTTGGTGACCTCCAGTTGTATTTGTGAAGGGCTAGTGATGAAACCCAGGGCCTTGCTCATAATAGGCCATGATTCTACCACTGAGCTCAAGTTAAACTCTGTTAACTTTGTAAGATGGAGTTATCTGAGGAGGGCTGGACATCAGCAAAATTTTCTGGAGAGTATGCCTTTTAAAGAAACCAAAACAAACAAAAACAACAACAATAACAACAAAAAACACACACAAAGACAGCACCTTAATCTAGGCTGGTACTCTTCAGGGAGATGGGCAGGTACATGGTTCTCTAGAGCAGCAGCTCTGAAACCAAGTCTAGAATAGGCAGAGTCCCAAGAGGGGAGGAGGGGGGCTGAAAAGTACAAGAGGGTACATAGAACAACTACAACTACCAAGGCCCTCACATCCAGCTTGCCTTAGTCACCTCACCCAATTTTCTATATACACATGTCTCAGACACCTCTTCTTGTAAGTGGTTACCTAGCACAGTGGTAGACTGCAGCAGGGAAACTGGATAGTCTGGGGCCGTTGCAATGTCTTGCCAAGTAGTATTATGTGAACTTTTCTGGAGAGCCCCATTAACATCAGAACCACATAAAGAACCAAATGATTACTGTATTTTTTGCCCCCAAAACATAGCCACCACTAAGAAAGCACTAAAACCCACCCACTGAAGTGTCACTTAATAATCAGATGAAATATTGGTGAAGCCTTGCAGACTACAGGGAGGAGGGGACCACACCTGATGAAACGGGGAGGCAGCTAAGGGAGTTTTGTGGTTGTCCCTGGGGATTCTGGTGAGCTTCCAACTGCAATGACTGTATTTTCATGAAATGCTTCTCTCTGTCCACCCAGGAATGGGGTGATCAGAGATTCACTGTGTGCCCTGCTAGAACCCTATAAGGAAGGGGCAAGGCTGCTTCAGTAAACCCATCCCTTTCCTGCACTGCTGCTTGGCACACACATGAAGAAATCCAGGCAAGAGGCCCTTTCATCGAGTGCAGCACCAGTCACACAACCCAAGACACCAAAAACTTCTTGGATTTCCTGTCAATGCAGCACTGTTTTCACCTCCATATCCGAATTCCTCACTTACTAATGCTTAGGTCTTCCCAAACAGATTTCCATGCTGTGGCTCCTAGACATTAACTCTCTCAATGCTTCTACCTGCCAGCAAAATCCACTGAACTATGATTAATCCTAGTCGGTTTTGTGTGGAAAGGAGTCTATGACTATGCAAGGAGGACTTAACAGTACAATCAGTTCCCTAGCTGCATATACCTCCCCTATCACATGCTTTTGTTCTTCTGTTCACCTCAGCAGCAAGGAAAAGAAGTGGGCATGGTCTCTCACCAGAGTTCCAAGAAAGGTACTGATGGATCGTGCAGCCTGGCAGAGGGCACCATACTCCTCCAAGAGTAGAGAGACAAAGTGGTGTGCCTGTGGTGGGCCCTGCAAGCCAGATGGCGCCTTGGCTTTTGCTGCAGCAGACAGCTGCCGGAGCAGGCGGACCTTCATTTCTAGCACGTACTCCCGGGCTTGCTGCTCCAACCGCTGGTAGAGCTGATAGGGGTCCCGCTCACAGAGCCTACAGAGACAAAGAAAGAGTCACTACTCAACCATGGCTGTCCACACGTGTCAGATGGCAGGTAGTTTTTATGCCAGTGGGTATCTTTTATTAAACAATTTTCTTGTGACAATCTGTGGGAGTGTGACTAACTCACAGGGAAACTGACATTCCCCCAAATGCTTCCTCTGACTTCACTGTTTAAGCAACCTGTGTAGGGACTCTGCTCCATGTTCACTGTCCATAAGAGCAGACCTAAGCCCAAATAGTCTGAGAAAGGTATTATAACTCACAACCAAAGGGAAAAAGCCTCCCTTCTACTGTGCCTGAGAGCTGGCCCCAGATGCTAACACAATGAGTGGGACTTAAAAAGTGACAAGCTCCAATCCCAGCAGAGTTGATACGTGGTTGGAGGGCTGGGGCTAAGTTTACCTTTCTTCATTCTAAGAACTCAATATACCATACAAATGAGCCCATGTTATTTTCACAATTAGAATGAGGTTTGTTTTTTTTTTTTTTTTTTGGTTTTTTTTTTTTTTTTGGTTTTTCGAGACAGGGTTTCTCTGTGGCTTTGGAGGCTGTCCTGGAACTAGCTCTTGTAGACCAGGCTGGTCTCGAACTCACAGAGATATGCCTGCCTCTGCCTCCCGAGTGCTGGGATTAAAGGCATGTGCCACCAACGCCCCTAGAATGAGTTTTAAATACAGGTCATCCATCCTATTTTTAAATTATCTACAAAGCAATGAAATGCATCCTTGTAACTAGCCACATGGTAACGAGTTTGTCCAAATTTATAGGTGATTCTGCTCATAGTTTTGAGAAAAGGTAGTCTTTCTTCCTCAGTCTCTTAATGAAGGATTATAGGCTCATGCAACAAGGTGATCCAGTTTTTAAAACCTGCTCTATAATATTTGGCATTACTATGGTTAAAGTTACCACTTCTTTTAAAAGTACATTTCTGAAACGACTCAAGAGCAGTTGTTCTCAATCTGTGGGTCACAATTCCTTTGGAGTATCAAATGACCCTTTCATAGGGGTCACTTAAGACCATTGGAAAACACAGATATTTACACTATGATTCATAACAGTAGTAAAATTACAGTTATGAAATAGCAACAAAAATAATTTTAGGGTTGGAGGTTACCACGATATGAGGAACGATATTGAAGGGTTATAGCATTAGGAAGGTTGAGAACCACTGTTCAAGATGGAAGCCTAGGACCACTAAAGCAATAACTGAAACATCTACTAGAAGCAATAACTAAAACATCTTCTGGAACACACCACTATGAAGAACCAGCAGAGTTCAGTGGTTGCTTTATCTAACAGATTCTTCAATCTTTGGCCACCACATTAAATCTAAAGAGAAGAGCATTGTTGGTACCTGTTCCATTAAAAAAAAAAGGGGGGGGGTGTTTCTGAACCATTTTTAATCCCAGTACTCAAGACGGGAAGGTTTGTTTCTGTGAGTTCGAGGCAAGCCTGGTTTACACAGGAAGTTCCAGGCTAGCCAGAGTTACATGGTGAAATCTTGTCTCAAAAAAATCCCAGTAGATAATAAAAAATAAAAAGATGTATTTATATTTTTAATGTGTGTATGTGTACCTGAGTTTATACACACTTTGTGCATGCCTGAGTCCATGGAGGCCAGAGGAGGAGATTGTATCCTCCTGGAATGTGAGTCATGTAGGTTGTGGGAAACAAACACAGGTCCCCTGCAACAGCAGCAAGTACTTAACTGTTAAGGCATCTCTTCATTCCCGCCTGTTCCCTTTCTAAGGGTACACATCACTTAAGTTGTAAAAGACAAGAATCAATCAAGTAAAAATGTGCAAGGCAGTATGTAAAGCTGTGTATACAATCTGCAAGATAATATGCTAAGCCTTGTATACAATGTGCAAGGCAATAAAGATGTAAAGCCAATTTACAATGTGCTTAGAGAAAATAAACTGGTAGGATTCTCACCCATGGCTGCTACATTTCAAAAACATATTAATTTTTTAACATTAAAATATAGTGGGTTTCCCCCCATTACTAGAGATCAAACCCAGGGCTTTTCACATGTTATGCAAGAGCTCTATCACTGAACTACCCTAACCTTTGGTTTGTGGAGACAGGGTTTTACTATGTGGCTCAGACAGCCTTGAACTTGCTATAAATTTACAACCCTGCCTTAGTTTCTCTATGCTGGGATTGCAGGTATCACTAAGTCTGGCAAGAATTTTAAGAAGAATGTGTTCCCTAAGTTTAAGGACAGTGGCACAAGATTCAAATGAGCAAGGAGCAATTGAACTCACAAGAATATTAGAGGGCTGAGGAGAAGGTTCAGTGGGTAAGATCGCTTGCTTTGCAAGTACAAGTTCAAAGCCCCAGTACCCTTGTAAAAGGCCAGGCATCCCTGAGCATGTCTGTCACCTCAGCATTGGGAGGTAGAGACAAGTGGTTTCTGAAAGCTGACTGGCACCCAACCTAGCTGTAAAAGGGTAGATATCCAAAGTTCGATGGCCAACCAGCACAGCCAAAATAGTGAGCTCTTCTAGTTCCAGGAAAAGCCCTGCCTCAAGGTAACAAGAAGGAGAGCAACAGAGGAAGACACCACACCTTCCCTGAACATGTACACATCTACACACTCATGTGCATGTACCAAAAACATACAAACTCTTAAAAAAGGAAGCCTGTGGATACCTCCTTATAGTTTTATCAGCGCAGTGAAATTAGAAGCATTTTGATTCTTTGTTCATTTCTATATTTTATAAATTTAAGGAAAAAAAGGTGGTACTTTTGAGAACAGATTTTTTATTTATAAAAAGTTTTTTGTTTTTTTTTTTAATGTGTATATGAGTTTTACTTGCATGTATATCTGAGTGCCACATGTGTGTCTGGTGCCTAAGGAAAAGGGTGTTGGATTCCTGGACCTAAAGTTATAGACAGCTATGAGCCACTAAGTGACTACTGAGAACCAAACCCAAGTCCTCTCCAAGAGCAGCCAATGCTTCTAATCACTGAGCAATCTCTCCAGCCCATGCAAACAGATTTCTTATGAAATCTTAAGTAGTTCATCCACTCAGTAATTCACACATGTGTTCATAGATGCTGCTCCACCTGAATGAATCCTGTGCTGATGCTATTCTTAAGCATCACAGATGTAGCATGAAGGGGTCTGAGGTGTCATGGGTTTCATGTGCCATTAGCTAGGAAATCGCTCCTTTAAAAGGCACTAGCCATCTGGAATTGTCTCATATAATACTAAGTAGCAGACAGGTCAAATCCTGAACACAATGCTTTGCCAATCAATGCCCCTGCTTCTTTGACATAATATACTGTACGGCAACTGTGACTTTGTAAGATGCCAAAAGTGTGCAATCAAAATGTGAAAACAAAACAAAACGACAACCAATCCATGAAATATCAGGCTCAGATTTGTTGCCTTTATTTGGAACATTTCAAAAATCAGGGGGGAAATGGCACATTTAAGTTGTTAAGGAAAAACGGAAGTGATGCTCACCCCTCTTTCTGTCAGTCACTGGGCACAAGGAACCTGTTATAGAACAGATGCTGGGCAGGAGCCATTCCCTGTGACAGAAGCTGCTGTGCACCTCAGGGGTAGGTGCCTTCACAAGCTGCATGGTCTCACAGTGCTTTAGTGGACAGGAACACTCTACTCTTGCCTTTCTCCCTGAGCTACAAATGCAAGAGTGTTTATGAAAGTACCCAGCATCACCTGATACATCCAAGACTCTGGCATCTTGACTGTGTTACTGTTAATACATGACAGAAACATCTCAACTTAGAAACAAGAGAACCTGCAACTTTTTACCCACAAGGTCAGTTGTCTGCTGAAGACCTGAGCTGTACCAATAGCTCAAAAAGCCTAGCTGAGATTTACTCAGGACAAGCACTGAGGCTCCATGGGCAGCAAGGAGGGCAATGGTTGGATGGGGCTGTAACATGAAGGGGCAAACTGTACCTATCCACAAGCTCCTTTACTCCCTCTTTGTCGGGAACCAGAGACTGGTCCTGGTCTTCTGCCAGTGGGGTCCCCGCCTGGCGGTATATGCATCGGACCATGTAGCGTACTTCTGACCAATAGTTCTGAAGCTGCTGCGGTTCCCGGTCTGTCTCTGCTGAGATATCTCTGTGTCAACACAGGAACCAGCAGAGTTAAGAGAGACAGTCTATGGAACTTTCCCTAAGTCCCCAACTCCCATATTTTGTATATATAATCCCCATATTGTATATATAATCCACTTAATTCTGTCAATCCTTGTCCCAGACCAGTGGTACAGCCTTTTTCTATCAGGTACTGGCCTTTTCTTCCTTCAACTCCTAGCAACTTCCATCACAACTCCCTCCTCCATACACTTTATGCTCACCTTGGGCTCATTTTAATTTTTTAATTAATTTTCTTTTTCTTGAGATAAAAGAAAAAGCCCTGACTGCACTGAAACTTAATTGTAGATCCCCCTGTCTCTCAAGTACTGGGATTATGGCATAAAATACCAGTTGGCTTTTCTTTTAAATTCCAAGAGTTCTCCCACTTTTCTCTTTATGAGGCCCAGCTTCCTAGTGTTTAGTCCCTCGAGGGCAGGAATTTTGGTCTTTTTGTAGTTTTCCTCATGATAGCAAGCCATGCTCTATTTTCAGGGGTATGCCAAAAAGGTACTGTTATTTGTCAAAAGAATCCCATTTCCAAGGCAAGTACATGTTCCTAGATACCCATGACCTCAGCATGAGCAGCATGACCAACTCAACACATACCTGCGCTCACTGCAGGCTTCACATGAGCAGGCATCTGAGGGCGTGGTGCCTAGCCCTGATGAGGTCATCGTCTGTGTGCCTAGGGCTAGTCTCCCAGAACCACTGGTCTCAGGCTGGGAGCTCCCAAGTGAGGAGTGCAGAAGAAAATCTTGACCCTGCTTTAAAAATAGAAAATAACACACCAGTTATGCTTATGAAATCAATTGTCTACTGACTTTTTTAAAATGCCTTCTAGAGCCAGGTGTAATGGTGCATGACTTTTAAACCAGGGCTCAGGAGGTAGAGACAGGTGGATCTCTGTCAGTTGGAGGCCAGTCTGGTCTATACAGTGAGTTCTCAGACAGCCAGAACTACATAAAGAAACCCTGTCTCAAAAACAGAACAAAACAAAAATACCTACTATAAAAGTATTACAACATAAACACTGAAATCTATAGCGAACTTTTTAGGGAGTGAAAGGGGACTAATGGGAGACAAAGTCTACTACACAGCAGCACAGGCAGGCCTTGAACTCATTATACAGTCCAGATTTTCTTGCCTCAGTGTGCAGCACACTGGATAGGAAATAAATTCTAGGCTTTGTCTGGATCAATGCTGTTCTTACTTCCAGGTTTTTACCATAACATGAGAACATCCAACAGATTCTGTTCTTTTTTGTTTGTTTGAGACAGAGTTTCTCTGTGTATCCCTGGTTGTCCTAAAACTTGCTTCCTAAACCAGGCTAGCCTTGAACTCACAGACAACCACTTGCCTCTTCCTCCCAGTGCTGGGATTAAAGGCATGCACTACCACTGCCCAGCCAGATTTTATTCAGGGAGGGAGGGAGGGAGGGAGGCAGGCAAGCAGGCTGGGCTGGTAAATAATCTTGACTTGCAGTGCCCTAATCAGCATGTGATGATCATCACCCCAGCAGGCACCTCTAAGATGTGATACACCCGAAACTGCCTGACAAACAGTGGCAGTGGGCCCAGAACCTGTGCTGTCTGCTCTGACTACCAACAAGGAAGCCTGAGAACACTCTAGACAAAGAAGGCTAGGGCACAGTTAGGGTCAGAGTCCACAGCAGAAGGCAGCCTGCTCTGACATTCCAACACTGACACATGACATAGACTTCTTGAAGGGAAAGGGCCATATGTGAGGAATGTATCCTGTACCTCCTGTTCACCAAGGTAGCTGTGTTCTTCACCCTGATCAGATGTGAAATACTGACACAGCCCAAGAGGAGTTGAGCAAGGAGCAGGTATGCATGCCCCCCCCCAACACACACACCCTTACACCATCCTAGGCTACTGCTGAACAAGGAGCAGACACCTCAAGGCTAAAGTGACCCAAAGGTTTCACACATACCAGACTCTGAAATGGAAGAGCCCAAGAGCTTCCTGCCCTGCAGATAGAGTAGGGAATTGCACTGTCACTACCACATGGGAGGAGCAATCATCAGCGAAGAACCCACACACATAAATGCTGCACAATGAGAAGGCACAGTTAAGCATCCTTCAGTATCCAACCTCCAGACCAGGGGAAAATTCATGGCATAGATCAGACATCAAGCATACAGTATTTCTCCTATTGCAGCCCAGCCATATATAACCTAGAGCAAGCACCTTATAGCCAAAAAAGCCATAGACAACTGACAAGAACCATGAACCTGTATGTTTCTTTTCCAGGCCCCCTCCTCCACTATGGAAGAAAACAGAAGGTACAATGACATGGGACATAGCCTCTACCACAGTGATTCCTATCATGCCCTTTACAGCTGCAGGAGAAGCTTTGAATTAGGTAAGACACTCAGGTTTTTATGCAGATTGGATTAAACCTGAAAATGAGATCAATCCAAAACTAAAAGTATACAGTCTGATTGTCATCATCCAGGTGTAGAGAGATAAGTGGACAGCACAACTTGACACTGGTGATGAATCAGGCCAGTCACAAGGCTGACTGTTCTCTCCCAGCTTATGCCCACTTCTACCATTACCTCAAACTAGGACATACACAACCTGTCACTCAGAGCAAGCCGCTGTCACCTCACCTGGTGACTGCCAGGCTCTCTACTGGCCTCTACTCGCCTTTATCCACTCTCAAACAGCAGCCAGAGAGAGTTCATGGGGCTCCCCTGCATAAAACCTTCCAAATCACTTGCAAATATATTCCTTGTTTCTTACCAAAGTTGTCTAGGACAAAGTTCTGCTTCTGTCACTGCCTACAGTGTTCATCCACTAACCTGGCATGCTTTCTGATGATCTGATGGAGTGCTATATATAACTCAGGACTCAAAAAAAAAAAAAAAATCACCTACCCAGAGAAGACAATCAAGCCCCCCCCCTCTCTCTCCCTCCCTCTCCCTCTCTCTGTGTGTGTGTGTACACATACATACATACATATAGTGCACCATTCAATTCAACATCTAACTCTGCCATATGATGAATAGACACATATCACCTGTGTGAGTAACAGGTACATTGTTCAAGAGTGGGTAGAGGATGATAGGACACTGAAAGGACCCCAGGCTCCTTACGTATTTCCTCTCTTGCTCATACTACCAGACAGCTTTGTCCTTAAAGAAATGGAGACTAAGCAACATGGTCTCTCCAGTTAGGGGAGTTTTGCTAGCACCCAACAGGACCTGTAACCCTGAGGAGCCTCTCTTCTGCAGCTAGTCATAACCACATCCTCTAAGTTGGTTTCTTCCTGAGTCCATTCCTTCAGTTCCTCTGGCTGCTCTTGAGAATTACCATGTCAGTTCTTCAGGGCTCACTTCATAAATTTGAGTATCTGATGATCTCCCACCACTGGGTAGTTTCTCCCTTGTGTTAAGATGTACTATTTACTGATGTAGTGCTGGCCAAGTTCTGTTTGGTACACCAACCTAACCACCATGGTTAATCTCTTTTCTCAAAAATTCCTATATGAAACATTGGCTTTTCTTACTTTCTAGTGTCCTTGTTTCCAACACTACAACAGAAGGTAGATGTGTATAGGAACCTTTCCACCTGCTCACACTGTGCACGGGACACCTACAGTGAGAGGTGGCACAGCAACCACAAACTAACATTTCCCAGTAACAAGGGATAAGGCCAACAGAACTATATGTTAAATCCCTGAACATGGCACCTTATAGTACTTATACAGGCTGAATCTCCCAGGTCATTATGTCTGTCTAAACTGAACACAATTAAAAAAAAAAAAAGACAAAAATCCAATAGGCAATGTGAAATTTGCAATGTCCATCTTCTTGATCTTATAAAGATGTGAGCAAGATACATGATAAGCTCCCATGAATATAAACTACTGCTTCTGCCACCGTGTTTTCCCTACAATCATAGACTGCATCTTCAAGCTGTGGGTCCAAATAATCCTCTACCTCAAGCTGTTTCTGTCAGGAATTTTATTGGAGCGATGAACAAAAAGAGTAGCGGTCACTGCTAAGATAAACCTGACTCTGTGATTCATAGGTCTTCGATGCTGCTCTGTGTGAGGTATGTGGAAGAGTTTTAAGATTTTGGGCTAGATAAGTCTTAGAATGCATTCTGATGGAAGTTTAGACAACAGAAAGCCAAATGAATGAGGACAGTAAAGGCCAAGAGGAACAAATGAGAAAGATAAGCAGGACCTACTCTTGGGAAGATGGCAGGTGTTAAGTGCTACTAAAAATCACTAAGATGAGTCTATCTGACTCATCTTAAAGAAAAGAATGTAAAAGTTCTCAGCTAATGTTCCAGTACCATGCCTGCCACCATGCTGACCGTGAACTAAAACTGCTATGTCAAGAGGAAAACATGAATTCACCAAAGCAAATTATGAAACAGCAAAACTGCATCTTGGCAAAAAGAGACAAAACTCAAGCCAGCAGCTGGCTTGAAGCAGGAATGAAGGTCAACACTACCATTTTGTCCATGCTGAAAAAGTTCTTTACTTTTCAGAATTAGGTAACTTCGCCCAAGTAATTTCAGGATAATTTAAACATTTAATTTACATAATAATTGAAAAGACAAGAGGGATTTATGTATTCTTTCTCCATTTTAAACAATATGTAGCATCCTTCACTCAAATGAGTAGATAGAAAAAAACACACAGATACATATATAGAACTTTAGTGATCACATTAAAGATTGTAAGTGTTCACATTAAACATTATGAATTCTGACAAAAGGGGAAATGGCTCAGTCAGTAGAGTGCTTGCTATACAAGCATGAGATGCTGAGTTCTACTCTGTGCCCACTGTCCCAACATAAAAAGCCAAGAGCAGTAGCACATGCCTTATCCTAGCACTGGAAAGGTAGAGAAAGGAAGAGCCTGGGGTACACTGGCTAATCAATCTAGCCAAATGAGTGAGCTTCAGGTTCAGTGACAGTCTCTCAAGTTTTGAGTAAATTATTATGTCAAATACTTAGAACGTTACTGCCAACTTTATTTTCATTCTTAATAAAATTCTTTCAACGCTGGGTGGTGGTGATGCACACCTTTATCCCAACACTTGGGAGGGAGAGGCAGACAGATCTCTGTGAGTTTGAGGTCAGCCTGATCTACAGAGCGATTTCCAGGACAGCCAAGGCTACACATAGAAAACTCATCTTAAAAAACTAAAATTAATGATAATAAAAATAGGATTCTTTCATTCTTTAGATTATATTACAGAGATCTCTTCACTATAAGAAATTGAATTAAATTACAGAAAATAGTTGCATAATGCTAAACATCTGTAATAAATCTAACAATTTTATTAATGAACATTTGAGTTATCTTGATGTATTTTAACACTATCATTCTTCAACACTTTAAACAAGGTCCTAATTAAATTAAAAAAAAAAATAGGGTATCTCTGTATAGCCCTAGCTGTCCTGGAACTCACTCTGTATACCAAGCTGGCTTTGAACTCAGAGATCTGCCTGCCTCTGACTCTAGAGTGATTCTGGATTAAAGGCACGGGCCACCACCACCACCTGACTCCAATAAAAATTCTTAAATATGTATCCTTCCTAAAAATACTTTTTGTTAAATTCTTTTTTAAAATCACTGTTAGTGCTAATGATAAATTCTTTAGAACTGTATTTATAGCTTGGTGTGATGCCTCTAATCCCAAAACTTGAGGGGAAGAAGCAGGCAGCTCTCTGAATTTAAGGCCATCCTGGTCTACATGGTAAATTACAGGCCAACCAGAGCAACATAGTAAGATCCTGTCTCAAAATAATAATATAAATACATAAATAATATATTTGTAAGCATTTTGTATGTGTGTGTGTGTACAGAGAGAGAGAGAGAGAGAGAGAGAGAGAGAGAGAGAGAGAGAGAGAGAGACAGACAGACAGACAGACAGACAGACAGACAGGGTCTCATTATATAGCTCTGGCTGTCCTGGAACCAGCTCTGTAAATCAGGCTGGCCTTAAACTCAGAGATCACCTGCCTCTGCTCCTGAGTGCTGGAATTAAAGGGGTGTGCCACCACTCACTCCCAGACTGTAAGCAATCCTGGTATATGTTTTCCAATAAATGAAAGAAGATGCTAGGGGATGTGGCAATTTGACTCCTAAATTCACTGCTGTTGGGCTCTCCCATGCTGCGCAGACTACCTTGAGCAAAAAGATTGTTAGACAGCTGGACTAATCTTAAACTGCCCTAGCTGTTTTGAACACTCCAAAGATGTCTTGCGACAACTGAACAGACTGCAGCTGACTGCCTTTCTGTGTAGCATGAAGGCACAACCTTAGCCAGTGCTGTTCGAAATAGTTTGTATAAGACTTTTTGCGATCACAAGCTTCTATGAACTCTAGATTATTCTTTCCACCATTTCCCCTGGTGGTCTTCAGAGAACGCTGTGATGGGGCTATGAGGCAATAATGTGATTGGTTCAAACACCCTTTCCTGGGCTATATAATATTTACATATACTCAGAGGGAAAGAAGCAGTATAACACCTGGCAGTGGTGGTGCACACCTTTAATTGCAGCACTTGGGAAGCAGACACAAGCAGATCTTTGTGATTTTGAGGCCACCCTGATCTATAGAGCTAGTTCCAGGACAGCTAGAGAGAGCTGTTACATAGAGAAAGCCTATCTCAAAAAAAAACCAAAGACAAAAGACAAAAGAAAAAGAAGCAGCAGTGTAACAATGGTGGTGGAAGATAAGTTGTGGGAGAGGTCAGGCAGCCAGCTGTCTGACAGCTGAAGAGGCAGCAGCTAAACCTGAGCAAGAGCCAGTGCAAGAAGAGCAATCAAGACAGGGAAACAGAAAGAACAGAGTAGAAATCTTGAGATGTCAAGTGTTTGAGAGCATAGTCTCAGATCCCACATTTGACAGCTAATAACAGTGGCAGCTACCAAGGGCTGAGGAATGCCAGTATGTCAGGCCTGGACAAGTACTGCCCACTTGCCTACTGCTAACCCTTGCTGACGCCAACCACCAAAAGAAATGAAAGCTGTCAGAGACAAGCAATTGAAGACAGGCACAAGCAAACACCCTTACCCACTGAATTATCTCCTCCACCCTCAAAGAGTGTGTGAGTGTGTGTGTGATTTTATGTGTATGGGTGTTTTGACAGCATATCACATGTGTGCCTGATACTCACTGGAGCTCAGCAGAGGGTAGGGGATCCCCTCAAACTGGAATTAGATATGGTTTTTGGGAACTGGAACTGGGTACTCTGGAAGAGCAGCTAGTACTCTTAATCTTTAAGCCATTTCTGCAGTCACAGCCAAATGTTTTATAAGTATCCTTATTGTGACTTTGCCTTTGGTTTATGGATCATTTAGAAGTGGGTTTAATTTTTTTGTTTATATGAAGACAGGATTCCAGCATCTACATCAGCAAGCTTACAACCACACTGACTCTAACTCCAGAGAATCTGACTGATGCCTCCAGCCTCTACAGGTATGTATGTGTGTACACGTACATGTACACACACACACACACACACACACACACACACACACACACACACACACACACACACTCTAACACAGAACACAGACACATAATTTAAAAATACAATATAAGGGAGGGAGGGAAGATGGTTAATCTCAATTATTATTTTTTATAAGATTTAGAATCACCAGGGAGCCAGTCCTGCGTAAGCCTGTGCGGGAATATCTTTGATTTCATCAACTGAGGTTGGAAGACCTGACCACTGTGGATGACACTACTCACTGAATGAGATTCTTAACGAAATAAAACAGAGAAAATGAGCTAAGCACTAGGATGCATTTATCCCTCTGTTTCCTTTTTCTTTAAATTAAATTTTATGTGCACTTGTGTTTTGCCTGCATTCATGCCTGCATGAGGGTGTCAGATCCCCTGGAACTGGAGTTACAGACAGTTGTGAGCTACCATGCAAATGCTGAGAATTGAACATGAGTTCTCTGGAAGGGCAGCCAGTAAGTAACCTTAACCACTGAGACATCTCTCCAGTCCCACCCCACTGTCTCTTTATTGTAGATGTCATGTGACCAGCTGCTTCAAGCTCCTGATGCCTTGCCTTTCCTGTGATGATTGATTGTCCCTTGAATAGTGAGCTAAAATAAATCCTTTCTCCCTTAAGGTCTTTTGCCAGAATATTTTATTATAGCAAAAGAAAAAGAAACTAAAACTAAACATACAACAAATCCTACAAAATAAAAATAAAAGGATAACCTGAGTAACTTCACATGAATACATTTAACAAAATATACACAAACTTCCTGAAAATTAGCAAGAAGAAACATTTCCTAGTTTATTCTTTTGTAAAAAACACATCTATTTCCTAACTTATTCTAAGACACCAAAACAATACAAAGCAAATTTACAGACTAATAATATTCTTCACAATCACAGACATAGTATTCTTTTTTTTCTTGGTTTTTCGACACAGGGTTTCTCTGTGTAGCTTTGGAGCCTATCCTGGCACTTGCTCTGTAGACCAGGCTGGCCTCGAACTCAGAGGTCCGCCTGCCTCTGCCTCCCAAGAGCTGGGATTAAAGGTGTGCGCCACCAACGCCAGACATAGTATTCTTAACAAAACAAAAGCACACTGGAGTCAAAGCAGCAAAAGCACTTACTTGCTGCTTTCCTAAATGACCTGGATTCAATACCCAGCACCTACATGGTAGCCGACAATTGTCTGTAATTCCCTCTTCTGTCCTCCATAAACACCAGGAACGCAAGTGATGCATAAGTATTTATGTAGACAAAACACACATACACATAAAAATAAATCTAAAAAGAAAAAAAAATTAAAGAATGATGTAACACTTGTGAACTAGAGGACATAATAGCTGTTAAGATGCCTATTCTCAGCCAGGCGTTGGTGGCGCATGACTTTAATCCCAGCACTCGGGAGGCACAAGCAGGCGGATTTCTGAGTTTGAGGCCAGTCTGGTCTACAGAGCGAGTGCCAGGATAGGCTCCAAAGCTACACAGAGAAACCCTGTCTCGAAAAACAACAACAACAAAAAAAGATGCCCATTCTCAAGCTAAGTATGATGGCACACACCTTTAATCTTAGCACTCAGAGACAGATCTCTGTAGGTTTGAGGCCAGCCTAGTCTACAGAATGAGTTCTAGGATAACCACGGTCTACAAAGAGAAACAATGTCTCAAAAGAACAACAAAAAGAGAAAATACAATACTTGACTTTACAGGCAATCAAGCTATTGTTTTTAATAGTTTTAAAATTTTTATTTATTTATTATGTATATAGTATTCTATCTACAGGCCAGAAGAGGGCACCAGATCTCATTACAGATGGTTATGAGCCACCATGTGGTTGCTGGGAATTGAACTCAAGAACTCTGGAAGAACAATCAGTGCTCCTAACCTCTGAGCCATTTCTCCAGGCCCCCAATCAAGCTATTTTTATAAATATACTTCATGAACTCCTTCCATCCATCTACAGAAAGAGTTTATGACTGTGTGTTCCAAGAGAATATTCTTTAACAGCAAAAATTGGAAGTTAAAAATGTATTATGTTCATAAAGGTGACTAGTACACAGCAACAAATCTCAATTACAATTAATGAATACTAGAGGACTATGGCTATAAAATTCAAAACATTTGGAAAAATCAAACTACATTGTCTAGATATAGATGCTGAAGTGCTATCATTAACAGAAGTGATAGTGGAAAGAAGGAAGGTAATCAATCAACAGCTCAACAGGAAGGCAATCCTAAGGATCAGGTCTACAGAAGAACCTGAGCTGAGGAGTATCACTTGACTTCTCGATCTCTGTGGTAACAGTCAACACCAAACACATCTACAACCACAGGAAGCAACCAGGCTAACTCACCAGTAAGAACAGACTCAGAAAACACAAATAAGTCTTTTCCTTCCTTCCTTCCTTCCTTCCTTCCTTCCTTCCTTCCTTCCTTCCTTCCTTCCTTCCTCCCCCCCTCCCCCCCCCTTAAGACAGGGTCTCATTATGTAGTCCCAGTTATATTGGGCCTCTCTATATAGACCAGGCTGGTCTCCAACTCAATGAGAGCTAGCTAGCTGCCTGTCTGTCTCAGTAGTGCTGGCATTAAAGGTGTGTGCCATCATACCCATTAAGCCAAATTTTCTATTGAGTACATAATAAGAACACCTAAAACACACCAAAGATAGAAAAGAAAGGATATAAGAAGAAGGGGAGAAGATGGGAGTAGGGGAAAAAACTATAGATGAACATGAAAAGTCAACTTCAGGAGGAGGGTGCTTCCATGAGACTCCCACACGGAAGTGTAAGGATTCAGTAACTCCAGCATGCTCACTCAGTGTACAGCCTGAAACCATGTAGAACAAAACTGGAACTACTTATGGGGGGAAGGGGGCAAAAAGACACAAAGAATAAGAGATTTTTAAGTGCTCTAACTCAGAAATTGGTAGATTAAGCGTGTGTTTGTGCAAACACACACACACACACACACACACACACACACACACACACACACACACACACACCCCAAGACTGGAGAAAAACCCCTGACAATGGGCAAAGAAACACCTTGTGGAGGTGTTGTTTTTATATCAGCCAGAGGCAGAGCAGATGGCAGTCCTTTGTTCATCCTAGTTTTGATGCCTGACTTGGTAGCCAAAGCTGTTTCATGCCTAGGGTACATAAAAAAAAAGACTGGAGAAAGGACTTAAGCACACAGTTCATAAACAGCTATAGTAACTAACAGATGTACACAGAGCCTTCCACCTAGGTCAGAGAAGTGTTCTTTTTAGACACACATGCAACATTAATAAAACTTAACCACGGGTCAGAATTAGCAAATGCTGCTGATTGAATACAGAATCACTAATACATACCACAATTTCCAACCATACAATATCATAATAGAATCATTACAGAAAGACCAGGAAGCTTAGCTGGCCAATGTTCAGGCTGAAGTCAGTAATAATAGGTGTAAAAGGGCTGGACCTGTGAGATGGCTCCAAGCCTGACAACCTAAATTCAATCCTTGGAACCCACATGGTAAATCAACTCCTACAAGTTGTCTTTGGACCATGGCATGAGTGCAATACGCACGTGTGTGCACATTCTCTCTCTCTCTCTCTCTCTCTCTCTCTCTCTCTCTCTCTCTCTCTCTCTCTCTCTCTCTCTCTCTCTCTCTCTCTCTCTCACACACACACACACACACACACACACACACACACACTACAATCTTGTGCAGTTTCTCAATAAAAGGAAGAAATGGCTGATCCTACAGCAACAAGGATGCTCTCAAAAGCACTGTGCCAAATGACACAACTTTATGGCACTAAGGAAAATTCAGAACTGTGAGGATAATAATAAACTCCAAAATATACTGAAGCCTAATAATCTGAGTTGAATTCCTGAGACATATAACTCCAAGCTATCCTCTAACCTCCATACCACATTCTGTGGCTCCCCTAAACATAAACACACACACACACAATTTTAAATGGAGAAAAATAGATATAATGGATGAAAAGAGGTACCTGCATAGGTGGCTAATGCTCCTCCCCATAAGTCAGGGGTTATTAAACAAAAATCTCAATAGCAGTTGTGAGATATGACCCCCAGAATCTCCCCAAACCATACAGGCTAATGCTACTGCTTTTGATCATCCCCCAAACTAGATCTAAGACCCTATTGCTGAAGGTATTACATACCTTGATTGCACGACATAGAAAAATCAAGCTGGAACTAAGCTAACGGCTTCCTCCATGCTAGCTAGGTTTCATAGTGATGGAAAGTCTTGTGCTATGTAAAAGCCAATGAGGCAGAAATGTCAATGACATCACCCAGATTTAAACCCTATGAGCTACAATTAATTACCTGCCAGACAATATATACCCACTGTAGCCATAATGACATTGATAGTAACCAACTACTTCCTGACTGGGTATGAGACCTACTCCACAGGAGGGACTCCATGCTTGGTACTCTAAACCAGGTCAACAGCCGATGACTGGAGAAGTCTTATTCCCTAGAGGGAAATCTACTACTGTTTTGCCAAATAGACATATTATCAGACTACTTCCTAAATACCAATATGCATATCTACATATCAATATTGCTCCCACTCTTGGTAAGAGAGGTTTTTTTGCAGTGGGCAGCAGTCAATGTATACACTCATACTGATCGAGGTGCTGAGAGACTAAGTCACTGTTGAATGTTTAACTCTAAATATGACATCTATGTGTCCTCAATCAAGGTTCAGCAAATATCACAGAAGAGGTAGAAAGAATGTTAAGAGCCCCAGAATGAGGAGGAGTACTATGAAACACTGTTTTCTGGACATGGCATGATTGTTATAAGCTCACTGTAGCTGTGCTTACCTGCACAATATGGGGACCATCAACATTCCATCATGGATTGGGAAGGGGCTCATAAGGCTTCCATCTATCCCCAAAAAGCTACTGGTAGTTAATGGTTGCTGAGAAGAGGGTGTCATTTTCTTCACTGGCACAGCCACTGTTAAGTTGCTCATGCTCCAGTAACTAAGTCCCACTTCCAATACTCATGTCAATAACCCTAATCAAACCTCCTGGGTCATCAAAAAAACATACATGAAAATAGGAAGAGGAGTTAACCCTAATCAAACCTCCTGGGTCATCAAAAAAACATACATGAAAATAGGAAGAGGACTTGTGAAAGGTTTTTTTTTGGGGGGGGGGGGAAGGATAAGCAAAGGTAATTGGAGGAAGGGGAAATGATCAAAATTTAATATATACTTGTATAAAACTGAAAGAAAAAATCTGAGAAGAAAATTTCAGACTGATTATGCTCTGAATCTCTGGTGAGGAGATTGCAGGGCTTTTCTTCACTCCTTTGCTTATCTATTTGATTACTCATTAATATAAATATCATAAGCACCAAATATATCAAATCATATATTACTCTTGGTTAAAACATACATAAAAATAAATAGTTGTGTTCATGGAGCTTATACTACAGTGAAGAAAATAAATTGCATAAGTGAAATATTTAGACTCTTAGTACTAGAGCTAAAGGGACTGGAAAGATGGCTCAGAAATTAAGAGCACTGGATGCTCTTCCTGAGGTCCTCAGTTCAATTCCCAGCAACCACAAGGTGGCTCACAACCATCTATAATGAGATCTGGTGCCCTTTTCTGGTCTGCAGGCATGCATGCAGACAGAATATTGTATACATGATAGATAAATAAATCTTTTTTTCTTTTTAAGGAAGGAAAAGAAAAAAAGAAATAGAGCTAAGGAAAAGAGACAAAGAAGGAAACAGGGCTTGTGAGAAGGAGTTGAGAGGAACACTAACTTCTAGTTCGACCAGCACAGACCCAAGGATTAGTTACTAAAACTCTGCCACTAAGACTGGCATTGAAGTGGCGGGGTTGTCTTCAAGGAGCCCCTGGCTGCTCCGCCAGATGAATGGCCAATGAGGAAAAGGACTAGGCCTAGGAGAGGTGGAGAGCCATCCATACTACAGCCAAATGCTTCTCAAACTGCCACTAGGACTAACCTGAAAACAGAAGGTTTGCTGCCTGTTTCTGAACATAAGAAGCAAGGGATCAGAAAAGTCACTCAGAAAGAAGACAGCTTCTTGTATTGAGCAATCAAAAGGAAAGAAGAAAAAGAGTAAATTAATAAAAAGAAAGGGAATAACCTTGGATATGAGAAAGGCTGAAAAAGCCATCTCCTAGAATACAGAGATATGAAAGTCTAATAGGAACAGCAGTCACATTCACTAAACCTTAACCTATGTCAAAAATTAGAGCAAGCCTAATGGCCTCAAAGTCTCCAGTAAGAGAAGGCCTAGAATTAAGGAGGGGGGAAGGTCAGGTTTCAGAAGTACATCACAGAAATAATTTTTAGACATTTACCAGTACATGGAATTGTCTAGAACTGAACACATAAAAGTCTTACTAGCTTTTCAGTAAGAAACCCTAAGGCAAGATGTAAAAGCCAAAAGCACCAAACAGGTGGCCCACTTGCTGACTGCAGGTAAGGAAGCAGATGCTCTCTATTTGCTGGTATGGTCAGCAAAGGCCAGAAGACACATGCCAGAGAGTGAGCATGGGCCAAAAGATAGTATGGGAGGAAGCATTCCAACAACAGCTGGAGATCCTTTCCTTGCACTGTCAGTTAGCCCACCACCCACAAGAGAGGAGCAAGAAGCCCACTGAAGCTGCAGCCACTCACCGGCTGGTCAGGACCGCTGTTCCTCTCCTCCTTCTCCACAGTCCTCCGGCAGTCTGGGCATACCCACAGCGGCAGGTGCAGCACGCTGTTGCCCTTGGGAGCCATGGAAAGGGCCAATTTGCTCGCAGTCTTAACTCCACTCTCTAAGAATGAAGAGTCTTTCCGTTCACTTCTGCATAGAAGACAATAATCCCCAGCGGGGTAGGGTGGTGTCCTATGATTCATGCCAAAACTAAAAGGAGTCTGGAATAGAAAAAAAATTCTATGTTCAAAACCTGAACCAGGAAGCCAAGATTGATATATATAATATATATATATATATATATATATATATATATATATATGTATATTACACATATGTATATTTATATAGAAAATCAAAATAGGAAACACATGAAGCTGAACCTTGTATTCTAGAAACTGGTGGTATTTAAAATAAAATAGTAACACCATAAAGAAGCACTTCACCCTTCACTTAGATTTCTGCATTACTTCTGCCAGGAAAACTCATCAACACAGATCTTCAGACCTCAACCAGGCATGAAACCACCACATAAGGGCTTGCACCAAGGCAGCAGCTCTGGCTTGAGAGTATCTCTGAAGAGGGCCAGCCCTGGTCTAGACTCCAGAGAACAAAGACTCTCATGGTAACTGTAGATCCCCAAGACCCAAACTCCCAGGCTATGTGATCATAATAGTGAATTTATAGCCTAATTTCAACAGCTGCCTTTCCAAGACTATGGGGTAAATGTAGGAGTAGGGGCCTGAAGTAAAGGATCCTCTGCCTTTGGAATACACAAAGAAGCTTGGGTTTGGAAATAGACTTAAAGTACCAAGACCACCAAGCAGGGAGCAAGATTTTAAGTCAAAGCAGAAAACTTAGATGGAACCTCCTATAGCATTACTGTCCATCTGCTGAGGTACACCTACAGACACAGGACAGTCCTAGAAGGCAGAAAACAGATTGTAGGAGCTGGCCTGGCACAGAGATTCAGCACACTACAAAGGCATACAGTTACAGTCTTTGCCTCTTAAGCCTCTCCTTCAATGCCATCACATGGGAAGGAAGAACATCTCATTCTTCTATAGTACTCAGCTGGCCTTGCCAAGCCAGTTCCTCAGATCTTTCCTTAACTCCCATGGCTCTTCCTGAACTATCATCAATATTCAACCTGACTATGAGTGTGCACTAATACACACAACTGACCCATAACAATCCAGAGCTCCCAAATGGGCCCGAGGCTGCACAGAGGCACTGAAGCTGAAATCTGGAGCTAAGTAAATGAATTAATGAGTGAAGCAAAATCTTTCAATCTTACATGCTCCGATAAATCAGTGGTTGAAACAGTATGTACCCATTGTACCCACATAGTTTGAAGGGCTTTACTAGGCTAAGCTTAGCAGCTATTTCAGTGTGTGACAGGGTGAGGAGATTCCCCAGTTAGGGCCTGCAAACATCCAAAAAAGAAAAAAAAAACAGCACAAGAGCAACATCTTTTTCCTATAAGAAGAGACCTGGAATGTCTACATTATGAGAATTTCAAAACTCAGTGCACTTAAACCTGCTTTTTCCTGTCACAGACAGAATAACCACAATTGTCAGAGGTCACAGGCTGTCAATGCACATGCTGGGATCAAGTGTACCACAGGCCAGGCCACAAATGCAATGTGACAGCCAGAACTGACAAAAGACACCAACTCATTCAACACCAAATGCATGGATCCAAAAATGTTTTAAGATTTCAGCTTTAAGCCAGGTGGTGGTGGTGGCACACGCCTTTAATCCCAGCACTCGGGAGGCAGAGGCAGGCAGATCTCTATGAGTTCAAGACCAGCCTGGTCTACAAGAGCTAGTTCCAGGACAGCCTCCAAAGCCCAGAGAAACCCTGTCTCGAAAAACAAAACAAAACAAACAAACAAACAAAAAAAAAACAAACAAAAAGATATCAGCTTTAGCCAGGTAGTGGTGGTGGCACACGCTTTTAATCCCAGCATTCGGGAGGTAGAGACAGGTGTATCTCTTTGAGTTTGAAGCCAGCCTAGTCTACTGAGCGAGTTCCAGGACAGGCTCCAAAGCTATACAGAGAAACGCTGTCTCGAAAACCAAAAAACCAAAAACAACAAAAACCAAAACTTTTTTTTTTTTTCCAGTTTTAGCTGGGCAGTGGTGGTGGTGCACAGAAGCAGGCAGATCTCTCTGTGAGTTCAAGGTCAGCTTGGTCTACAAAGCAAGTTCCAGGACAACAGCCAGGATTGTTACACAAAAAGATTTCAGCTTTAGGGCTAGGAGTTCTGAGTTCAATTCCCAGTAACCACATGGTGGCTCACAACCATCTATAATGAGATCTTGTGCCCTCTTCTGGTGTGCAGGCATAGATGCAAGCAGGACACTGTATACATAATAGGTGAATAAACCTTTAAAAAAAAGATTTTAGCTTTATTCAGACACTAGGATATTTGTATATATATTAAAATAATCTTAGGGCAGGCCCAAAATTTATTACTATGAAGATTTGTTTCAGATATACCACACAAAGAAGCCAGTGTCATTCCATTCATAGTTTTAAGTGGACTGGCAGTATGACTGCAACCATTAGGTGAGGTCAGGTAAAGGAACTCTATCAGTGTCATACTGATACTTAAAACTTATTTCAGATATCAGGGATGCTCAACCAGTACTCACTAGACGTCCCACCACATGCCTGGGCACAGAGCACAGCAGTGAGTAGGCAAAGATCTCTGTCTGTAAGAGCTAATGTCCTCACCAAAGCAAAAACAAAGATCAGAGCTTGGAATGCTGGCTACAATCCTAACACTCTGAGGCTGAGGCTGAGGCTGAGACTGAGGCTGAGGCAGAAGCATTTTGGGCCAGTCTGGGGTAGAACCTATCTTAAAAACATGGGCTTAAAAACGAACAAATAAAAAAGATGTAAGTAAAAAAAAAAATGTACTTTAGGAACAACTGATAGAGTGCTGGTGCTGGAAAGCGTGTTCTTTCATTCAGGCTGCAATGAAGGCCTCCATCAGGAAGTACTTATCGAGGTTACCTGTACTTAATGTAGAACAAGCACAAAGACAGCAGGGGCTGAAGAAAGAGCCAAAGAGAGCACCAGCCCCAGACTGCAGAAAAGAGCGTACAGGACTGTTGCTGAGCCAGAAGTGAGGCCTGAGACAAAAAGATGGGTCAGGAAGAAAATACAAAATTCTGAAAAATACACATCTGAAATCTCTACTCTGGACCATCTTTTTAGGAGAGACAAGAATGAAATTCAAAGAACAGAGGCTCTGTTCTTCTAAAAGACATTGAACAAACAAACTCAGAGCCACAGGCGGAGGTTTCTTAGCCTTTGTTTTTGTTTTTAAGATGGAATCTTTCTGTATTACTCAAAATGGCCTCAAAATCCTGGGCTCCCAAGTAGTTCAGACTACAGGTTTGAGCTACCAGGAGTGGTATGTAGAAAAGAGCAAAGCAGAAACCCAAAGGAAACAACTTGCAGGCCTGAAAGAGGAGCAAAAGCATGCTGAGGAAGCAATACACACATCTGAATATGCCTATGGCTATCATGAACACAGCCAAGGAGCTAAAGCTTCTGCAGCAAGTGGGCATTTGTCAGAAATGATATACCAGCCACAAGGAGACATGATCCAATATCCATCTTAAAAAGAAATTTTACTGTAGGAAAAATCAACTCTATGGGGAAGTGACATAAGCAGTGCTGCTACAGGCAGTTCTGAGTGAAGAGGAGGTAGCTTATACTTCCGTGAATACAATACAGAAGAGCAAGGTGGGACCCCCAAGGGCCTAAAGTGTCAATGACTAACTACAACATGGGAATCCCAAGGGACAAGAAAAGTTAGACCAGTGGCAAGAACCAAAGGTCAGCTTAGATGTTCTCACGAGCTGCAATATCTAATGTAGAGCTTGTATTTGGTGTTCATGAATAAGATACTAAGGAAGATGGATGCAGTTGAATATATAACTGAGTACAAATGATTTGAAAGTTACAGAACTGAGGCTAAGGAGATTGACCAGTGTTTAAGCATTTGCTGTGCAAGCACAGAGACCAGAGTTTGGATCCCCATAAGCCCATGTAAATGCTGGGTGGGTGTGGTGGGCCACCTGCAATTCCAGCATGGGTAGGAAGAAACAGGGGATCTGGGTTTGGCTGAAAAACCCTGTGTCAATGAATAACGTAGTGTAGTTATTGAGAATGATTTCTAACATCAACTATAGCTTATACATGTAAGTGCACATATCTCTCCTTGTGCTTATGTATGTCCTTGCATCTTCTATGGTCCAGTGTGTTTATCAGTCTGATTACTCCTAAATGAATTAGCTTTGATTCCATGGGTTTCTGTGGGGAATTTCTATTTTCATTAGGGTTACACTTCTATGTTATTTTCACTTTCTGAAAACTTCAGATATTAGTGACTGCAAGCATTTTCTACTTTGTTAACGTGGAAACTTAGGTCATTAAGCCCTTCCTCTTGTATAACACAGATTATTAGTCATATATATTTCCATCTCTACATTAGATATAAATATTTTTGATGTGTTTTTAATTCTCCTTTAGTTAAAAATAATTTTAAATTTCATCCTTTTGTTTGTCCCACCCCCCCATTTTTTGTTTGTTTGTTTGTTTTTAAGTTATTTTTGAGACAGGGTTTCTCTGTATTGCTTTGGAGCCTGTCTGGGAACTCACTCTGTAGGCCAGGCTGGCCTCAAACTCTGGCCACCAACGCCCGGCCAAGGCTGAGTCTTTCTGTGTTAGACCAACCTTTGGTCTCAAAATCAAAGATTCTTCCACCTACCTCTGCCTCCTGAGGGTTGGGATCAAACACATGTACCACCACACCTGGCCACATTTCACTTTTGGTTTCTTCTTTGATAAATACTTAAGTATGGTTTATTTGTTAATATGTGGGGGGTTCTATATATCTGATACTGAGTTCTAATATAATTCTATCAGAAAAAAATCCTTAATATAATTTAAAATCTTCTACACTTGACTGCTAAGACTTTTCCAGTAATATAGAACATGGTTCATATTGGTGGATGTTCACTATAAAAGTCAGATCTACCCAGATGAGAATGGCAAACTATAAAGCCTTGGAAAGGGCTAGCCCAACATATTCATCCTGGGTTAGAATAGCTACTCCATATATCCATCCACATTAATCCTCAGATCTCTTCTTCCACTTCACCTCCAACTGTACAGGGCTGGCTCACAATGCATGTAACCATAACAGTTGCTACTTCAAACCCTTTCTGTGACTCCATTTACTAAAACAACTGAGTCCTCAGCAAGGCATCATGTAAGACTTACAAGGCTCTCAAACAGTTGGGAGTTCTCCTTTTAACACAGTTAATTATTGGGTTAAAATGGACAGTTACACATTCCTATTCCATTCAGGACTGGTTTTCTCTCTTTGCTTAAAAATAATTTTTTAACATTTATTTGTTTGGGGGGGGGGTTTGTGTACCACATGTGTGCCATAGCATGTGTTGAGGCCAGAGGACTTCCAACAGGAGTCAGTTCTCATCTAAGCTTTGCAGTTTAGCCAGCCCCTTTACTAGCTGAGTCTTTTTGTTGTCCTTGCCTTGCTTTAGTACTTATCATCTCTCACTCTGAAACACCAATCTCCCGTCTTTATCAGACGCAAAGGACAATCCTCTTCTTCCTGCTGTGGTTTCTTTTCTCCTGTAAGTTTTGCTCCTTACTCCTAACACATGCTTCCTTTACCTAATTACTACAACTTTATATATATCGACACATTTATCGTCATACAAAGTATCCTCCTTTACATATCTATTTTCTTATTGGACACTTAATGATTTTAGAACTACAAGGAACCTGATACCCACTGAAGGGACTAAAATATGCAGTAGTATCAGAATGTGTAGTCTTGTCTTCCAGCTTAATGCACTTTATGCACCATCTCACAAAGGGATCACTGCCTCACTACAATACCTGTCTGCACCTTCCTCACTTCTTTCCCAGAACTCAAGCACAAGTAGTTTCTGTGAGCAAAAAGCACTGCTTAGGAAATAATTACTAAACAAAAACTGAATCCTTCCATACTTACAAAAAACCCCTAGTAACAGAATCAAGAATTTAGCTACAAAATTGCTGTTTTGTAACAGTAATTTCTGCAATTTTACAGAATACACAGAAATTGACAGACTTCAAGGTTGTTCTCTGGAAACTCAAATAACCTTACATTACTGATTCCAAAATGTATTATTTTAGTACCCCTTTTTTTCTTTTTGTGTGTTGTTTTGTTTTACTTTTGAGACAGTGTCTCACAAAGCCAAGGCTGGCTTCAAATCCTCCTGTCTCTATCTCCTAAATATTGGGGTAACAGGTATATGATAATAGTCATATGCCACTATCCCTGGTTTCCCTCTCTCCCTCTCTTGTGAGGTACTGGTAATCAAACTCAGGATTTGACACAATAGCCAGGCAAATGTACAACCCTTTCTTTTTCTTCCTTCCTTCTTACCTACCTCTCTTCCCCATCCCCTTTCTTGGAGACAGGGTTTCTCTATGTATTCTTGAACATAGCCCTGGAACTAGCTATGTAGACCAGGCTGGTCTTAAATTCACAGATATCTACCTACCTCTACCTCCCCAATGCTGGCATGAGTCATCACACCCATCCTTTTTTTCTTTTGAAATAAGATGTCGCTAAATTGGCTGAAACTTGTAATCCTCCAGGTCTCAGTCTTCTAAGTACTCCTGACTTTCAGGTTTTTTTTCTAATATGTTCCAGAACAAGTTTTTAAAAAGCATGTATGTAATTATTACTAACATAGTTTCCTCTATAAATGTAACTGCTTCATTTAAAGTCTATTACTGTTCAATCTGACAGAGCTTATCCAGAAGAAAATCATCTCAGTAGCCTTGGAAATGATCCAGTATCTCTATTCTATCATCTGACAGCACAGCAAACACCTGGAAATACTTCAAGGTCTTTGCTGCCTGGAAACCTGCAAGTCACAAGTCATTCATGTGCACCATTTCCATCACTCTCCTGGTCAGAGGGCAGCATTTGGTCCAAGGTCAGCCACATCAGAGAGGCTTGCCAAGCCCTCTGAAAATAATGGCCACAGATAGCACTTGGTTGTTGGAAAACATTATGGTCTTTCATTCAAAATGAAAGAAGATCCAGGAACCTTCATCACAGGGCACAGGTAAGGGCCAAGGATCTAGGTACACAAGGAGTACTAGGGAAAGAAGGCAGCGGAGTTAAGTAGCCTGGGAGTTCACAAAGCAGACACTTACAGGAGAATAGAAGCATGAGTGTTGTTGAAGGGCTAACACTCTGTTTGGGAAACTATTTGGCACTGTGTTTCCCAGGATTCCAGCCCACTGTCTTTTACTTGCTGTTCTCTGGCTACTACTACTACCAGGATATGTGCCAGCTACATTCCCATCATCACCCACATAGTCTAATCCTACCTTCCACCACTTTTTGTTGTTGTTTTTTTCGAAACAGAGTTTTTAGTTTCTTTGTGTTGATCTGGCTACTCTGTAGACCAGGTTGGCCTTAAATTCATGGAGATCCACCTGCCTCTGCCTCCCCAGTGCTGGGATTAAAGGAGTGTGCCATGACCACCAGATCCTTCCCCCACTTTTAAAAGGCATCAGCTTTTCCTTCTTTTCCTTTAGAACACAACTGTTCAGGTCTCATCCCCCTCTCTTTCTCTCTCTCTCTAAAGATTTGTGTTATGTAAATGAGTATTGTTTTTGTGTGTGGGTATGTGCATACAACTGCAGATTCCTAAAGAGGCCAAGGCATCTGATAGCTCTGGAGTTGGTTAGAGGTCAGTTGTGAACATCTGACATGGATGCCAACTTGGATCCTCTGCAAGGTCCTCTTAACTGCTGAGCCATCTCTTGAGGCCATTCATCTCATCTTGACTGCATTTTCACCCACCTCTTACTACTGTCTTCTTCCTCTTCAACTGAAGTTTTCCAGAGATGTTTACCCCACCTCCAAAAGAAGCCACAACAAAATCCAGAATACGACCAAATGCTAGTAAGCATGCAGAGTGGCACAACCATTTGGGAAGACAGTTTTGAATTTCTTACAAAATAAACCAAACACTAACCATTAGATCCAACAACTATGCTCTTTAGTATTTATCAAATGAACTGAAAGTTTACATATATATACACAAAAACCTATTCATAGATTTTTATTTATTTTTATGTGTAGGGGTACTTTGCCTGCATGTACTACGTATATTCCCAGTACCCAAGAAAGTTAAAAGAAGGCATCAGATCCCTTCAAATTAGACTTATAGGTGGGTTTGAGCTGTCATCCATGTGGGTTCTGGGAACCCAACCTGGGTCATCTTCAAGAGCAACCAGTGCTCTTAACCACTGAGCCATCTTCTTTGTCCCCACTCACATATATTTACAACAGCTTTCATAATACTAAAACCTGAAGCAATCAAGATGTACTTCAGCAGGTGAATGAATACAAAGATTGGTCCACACAAGAAATATACAATGCTTAGAAGAAATGAGCTATCAAGCCATGAAAAGGACAGGCAGAATTGTAAATACATATACTAAGCTAAAGAAACCAATCTGAAAATGTTGCACACTGAATAATTCCAACTATAGGGTAGGTGAGTGGGTGTCTGAGGTTATGGGGAGGAAGAGACTAGCTTCCTACTTTCTGCTTACTTTTGCAAGAACCTAAAAGTAAAGTCTATTAAAATAATGCTTCTCCATGGGGTGAGGGGGTGTCCCAGGGGGGGGCTGGAGGGGGTGGGGAGACTTTTAATTCCAGCACTCAGGGGGCAGAGGCAGACAGATATCCTGTCTCAGAAATACAAAAAACAAAACAAAACAAAAAAATTGCTTCTCTCCTCTGGCAATTTGTGCTCACTGGAAGATAAATATTTTTATTTGTTTGTTTATAGGCAGGGTCTCTCTGTGTAGCTCTAGCTGCCCTGGAACTTGCTAAGTAGCCAGGTTGTCCAGTGAAAAGACAAGAGATTGCAACAAAAATCTTAGGTGGCTAGGCATGGTGGCACACCTCTTTAATCCAGGCACTCAGGAGGCAAAAACAAGTGGACCTCTGAGAGTTTCCTAGCCAGTCTACTCTACATAGGGACTTTCAGGACATAGAGGGCTACACAGAGAAATCCTGTCTCAAACAAAACAAAACAAAAAGAATCTGAGCAGGGGCCACACAATATGTTAAAAGTGTTAGCTGATACCTAGTAAAGAACAGGATCAGTAGATACAGGAGTAAATACAGGAGCAGCCACTATCTGTAGACCTGAGGCAGAATGTTCAAGGATAAAACATTGGTGCTTATTATTCACATTAATATTCTCTGTGTGTGATGTGTACCTATGCATGCAAGTCTACACGAGGGTGCACTCACCCTTGTGTGAACACACAGAGGCCAGAAGTTGGATGTTTTCCTGTATCAGTACCCATCCTGTTTTTGTGAAACAGGTTTTTGGTTGTTTATTATATTCTTTGTGTAAGTGTGAGATGGCACAAATGTGGAGGTCAAAAGACAACTTACAAGACTTGGTTTGCTCTTTCTACCATGTGGCTCCTTACAATTAAGGTTGTAAGACTTGGCAGAAGTACTTTTAGCCACTGAGCCACCTTGTTCGCCCTGAAACAGGCTCTATCACTGGGTCTAGAGTTCATCATTTCAGCTAGACTATCTGGCCAGGAAGCCCCTGAGAGATGCCTGTTTCTACTCTCCCAGCACCTGTTTTTTGTTTCTTATTTTATATATGCTTGGGATCTGAACCCAGGTCCTCATGCTTACACAGCAAGCACTTTATCCACTGAGCCGTTTCACCAACCACTCATGAAGAATCTGTAAAGAGTTCCTGCTAGTCGGTGGTGGCACACACCTTTAATCCCAGCACTCAAGAGGCAGAGGCTGGTTTACAGAGCTAGCCTTCTATATAGAGTGAGTTTCAGGACCACTAGAGTGGTTACAGAGAGAAACCCTGTTTCAAAAAACCAATAAATAAATTAATTAATTAAAAAAATATTCCAGCCCTACTAAGATTCAGACATCATTGGAGACAGGCAGCTATAGCCCCAGAACAGGAATCTGCTTAAATACCATAAGGGAACTGGTAAGTAAAAAACTATCCTTTGGGATGCAGATGAAACTTGCAGGGCTACCCTTGAACCCACCTCATCCTCCCTGTCATGAGCATTCAGGCTTATGTCACCATACCTGGCAAAATTTAACAGAAAGCTATCTTCCTTTTATATGCTTCTAACACCAGCTACATAGGAGGCAGAGGCAGAAGGATCACTCGAACCCAGGAGTTTGAGGCCAGAATCAGCTACCCTGTCTCAAAAATTTAGGTCACCTTCTATGACACTGGTGGAATCCAGTGCCTGTGGAAAGTGCTGCTGGTCTCTTCAGTGAAACCAGCTAATACACCCAAAGAATTTGCCATAATGCTGCCATAGTGATTCTAATGAAATCCAGAGAAGGTACAGAGGAATTGAGAACAGAAGCATCTTCCACTTGCAAGTCCTACAAACCCACTACCGACAAAAAGAGACATATCAGTAGAGTACACATCAAATGCTACATGTAGAACAATGGGTAACTGTGCAGCCAAGAGGCAATGAACTGTTAATTGTCACATCTTCCTGCTAACATTTTCTCATGCTGGCTGCAGTCATATGCCTCTTGGCTTCAGCCACTCTTTCTGCTTACTCAGTGAAAAGAGCCAGGTGTCATAAATATGATGCTTCTGGACTTACATCCCAAAACTTCCACATCCTCCTCTAGTTATTGCCCAGCCTACTGCCCTTTTACAGGGTATTCTATAAACTATACTTTTGGGTTTTTTTTTCCAGACAGGGTTTCTCTATGTAAACAGTCCTGGCTGTCCTAGAACTCAATTTGTAGAACAAGCTGGCCTTGAACTCACTGAGATCCACCTGCCTCTGCCTCCCAAGTGCTGGGATTAAAGGCAAGCGCCACCACTGTCCTGACTCTATAAACTATCCTTAAAAAGCAAGCAAATATCGGGCATAGTGGTGCACACCTCTAATTCCAGCACTCAGAAGTGGCAAAGCTGAGCTCTGCATTCCAGGACAGCCTGATCTAAAACATTGAGTTCCAGAACACCCAAGGCTACACAGAGAAACCCTGCATCAAAAAACCAAAAACAACCAAAAAACACCAAAATAAATAAAAGCATGGTTTTGACCTTTGTACCATGGTAAAAACAAAGCTACTCTGCAATTCTGTTACCAGTAAGAAATTAAGACTTGTCAGTAGAGGGCACTAGAGAGACAGTAGGAAGGAAAGGCTTTCCTTTCAGGATCTGCAAGACAAAAGTGTTGGCAGGCTCCTGGAAAACACCTTGCATTGTCTACACAGATTAGCATAGACTGCATTTTCTCTATAGCCAGGTGTGTAAAGGACACAGCTTCTGTAGTATTTGACAATGTGTGCTTTCTCTAGCTCTGGACTTAGGAAGTAGCAGTGTAGCTAGAGTTTTCAAACATGAATCTATATCCCAATCTATAGCCTGCCTTCTCCCTAAGCCCCACCCATGTCTCCACTAAGATCCCTCAGCAGTGACAGACTAGCTAACCTTCATTCTATAAAACGGCTTGGAGTTGCCTGGGCCCAAACCATACATAAAAGGAAGCCCTTGTCCAAAGGATCTGCTGAACCATCAGCTGTGCCCTGGACAGTTCTGGGAAACCACTCTTCTACTGTATATCCACCCACCACTCTGCTTTCTTGTACCCCACCCCAGATTGCTCCCATTTACCTGCTCTACTGGCTATAATTCTATCTTCTCCATAGGCTTGATCTCCAGCCTTGAGGAGAATGGGTCCTTTCAAATAAATCCCTTGGCATTTGTTTTAAAGATAGTCTTCAGTCACCAAGCAATTTTTTAATATTACTAATTATTTTTATTTAGTGTGCACTCATGTTTTGCCTGCATGTATCTGTGTGAAGATGTTGAGTTCTCTGAAACTGGAGATATAGGCAGTTGTGAGCTGCCATGTAGGTGATGAGAACTGAACCCAAATCCTCTGGAAGAACAGTCAGTACTCTTATCTACTGAGCCATCTCTCCAGCCCCAATGGGATCGTTCTTAAACGTCATTCTGAACCATGCAATAAGCTAGGAACTGATTATAAGTCCAAACATTAGGACCCAAGATAAAAATGGGTTCAGAAACAATACTGATGGACTTAAATGTTTGAGAAACAGTATGGAATGTCTTATTTTGCTAGTGTATATATGAATTGCTCATGTCATCTAGAGTATTCTCAATATAGTTTTTTTCCCTAAATTGATATACACTGGCATTTTATTAAAACCATTTTTTTTCTTTAAAAAAAAATAGAAAAAGAAGGGGCTGGAGAGATGGCTCAGAGGTTAAGAGCACCGGCTGCTCTTCCAGAGGTCGTGAGTTCAATTCCCAGCAACCACATGGTGGCTCACAACCATCCGATATGAGATCTGGTGCCCTATTTCTGGTGTGCAGATATACATGGAAGCAGAATGTTGTATACATAATAAATAAATACAATCTTAAAAAGTAAAAAATAATAATAAAAGGAAAAGAAAAACAGAAAAAAAAAAAAAAAGGCTTTAGCCAGGGATGGTGGTACATGCCTTTAATCCCAGCACTCAGGAAGCAGAGGCAGGCTACATACATGAAAACACCCTGTCTACATTAAAAAAAAAAAAAAAGTCTTTAGCACACACTGGCCTCAAACTCCCAAGATTAAAAGTAGGTAACACCACATCTTACTGTTGGGTACAATTCCTTAGCACTGAGCACTCTCTTTTCTGTTTACAGCTACTCTACTACAGTTTAATAATTCCTTAATGTAATAATAGTTGGGTAAGGTGGCACATGCTTACAATCACAGCTATTTACCTACAATCCCAGCAACTTGGGAGGCAGAAAGATAGCAAATTCAACACAGGAACATAGGCAATAATAGCCAAGACTTTGACCAACACCACACACACACACACACACACACACACACAGAGAGAGAGAGAGAGAGAGAGAGAGAGAGAGAGAGAGAGAGAGAGAGAGAGAATAAGCAGGGGGGGCAATTTTTCAGTGTATAACAGCTCCCTTGCTTAAGATGACCATGGACCTTCCTTACTCTCTGGACTGCTTTAATGGTCTACATTGTGCACTATTTGTTCCTAAATATCATAATCTATGAATTCTTACATGGCTTCAATAACACACACCAAAGGGTCTGTTTTACCGTCAAAGTGAAGTGAATGCTTTTAATGAGGAGAGACCCTTACTTTATCATATGTCCATCCCAGAAGCCAACTGGATCTAGAAAATGGTCGAATGACCTGGCATGGTAGTGTGCATATGTAGATGAACTCGGGAATAAACCCTGGAGAGCAAGGACTCAGGAAACTAAAGTGGATTGCTTAAGCCTTAAGTGTGAGACCTATCTCAAAAAAAAAAAAAAAAAAAAAAAAAAGGAAAGGAAAGCATCAGAAAAGAAAATTGTAAGCTGGGCATTGGTGGTGCACCCCTTTAGTCCCAGGACTGGGGAGGCAGAGGCAGGCGGATCTCTGTGAGTTCAAGGCCAGCTTGGTCTACAGAGCAAGTGCTAGAATAGGCTCCAAAGCTACACAGAGAAACCCTGTCTCGAAAAACCAAAAAGAAAAAGAAAATCGTAGGGGCTCAGAGATGGCGCAGCAGATAAGCACACTTGCTGCTCTTCCAGAGGACATGAGTTCAGTTACCAGCACCAACATTATAATGGTGGCTTAAATGTTTGTAACTCCAGCTCTGGGGGATTGATGCAGTTGACCTCTGTGGACACTTGACTCCTGTATACATACCCACATGCAGATACATGCCTACACATAATTAAAGTAATAAAAATAAAATCATTGGGGGAAAAAAAAAGCAGGCGGTGGTGGTGCACATCTTTAATCCTAGCACTTGGGAGGCAGAAGCAGAGTTCAAAGCCAGCCTGAGCTACAGAGCAAGTTCTAGGACAGCCAAGGATACACCAAAAAAAGCTCTGTTGAAATCAATCAATCAATCAATGAAATTGTGGGATGGCCTGCTGAAGACCCACAGGCACTGGATGGCAAACCTCTGATTTAGAAGAACAGCCCCACTAGATAAATTGAGTATTCTACATAAATGACCAATACATGATATTTGTTCTCCTTCAGATAGACAAATTTGGGAAAGAAGGGTTTAAAATTTCATCTTTAGATGAAAGTATCAACTCTCACTGTAAGCTTAATGAACATTCCAGAAGAAAATCTCCTTCCTGGCCCCACAATTTGAGGTTCTGACAGTTTAGAAGTCTTTATATCCAATAAGTGAATAGTTACACTAAGCAGCTGACAATGGACCTGACCATGAGGATTCATGCCTCTGAACCAACAGCTAAAAAGCAAAGTTGTAATGTGTAGACCAGAATAGTTGAAGTTACAGACTGCATCATTAAGAACTACATGTCTAGGAATAAAACTCTGAAGTGTACCCACAAAGTAAAACAACAAGAAAAAATTACCAACTATGGCAATAGTGAAGAGGGAAAAGAACATGAAACAGGTAGAATCCTAAAAGGTGGATTTTTTTTTTTTTTTTGAAAATGTCTTTTCTAAACTAAGCTCCTTTCCATAATGTTGATGTGTCTTCCCAGATTAGTAACACTGGTGCTGATAAATGTTCCAACCATCTGAATCATCTGAATTTGTTATAAAACAGAATGAAGACAAAAGTAACAAAACATTACTCCAGAACCATATGTCCCTCGCCCAACAAAATTTAGTCAGCATGAGTTCTGTATTTGTACCTACATTGTTCTAAATGCCTATAAAATCAAGACTGTATTGGAATAAATAACCACAGACTAGCAGAATGCTTCTTATATGTCAGTATAAGTCACCACCAAGGGGAAACCAACAGTCTGAATGTTAGAAGTAGTGAAAGAGGAAACTACACAACAGCTCCATATTAGAGCCTGAAACTTAGAAGCCAGAAAACCTAAAATTTCAATTCTAACTCCATCTCCCAACAAGCCATGTGCAACCTTTTTTTTTTTTCCGAGACAGGTTCTCTGTGTAGCTTTGGAGCCTATCCTGGCACTCGCTCTGGAGACCAGGCTGGCCTCGAACTCACAGAGATCTGCCTGCCTCTGCCTCCCGAGTGCTGGGATTAAAGGCATGTGCCACCAACGCCCGGGACCATGTGCAACCTTGAAAAGCCTTTTTTCCCTTGTAGGATGCATTCTTTTGAGGAACAGACATTTTTATAAGCTCTGAAAACACTTTTAAAAATCAATACTGAAAATTATGGTTCATCAGAGAACCCTTAGAATAAAAGTAGTGAGTGATTGAAGCTCACTATCCACTCTTCACCCCCCAGCAAGTGCTTAGCCCTTCCTGGTCTACTTCTTCATTCACTTATGAATATATTTTTAAAAATCTACTCAGGATTGCCAAAGAGTCAAACAAGATGCTGAGATACTATAGGTTATGAACTTAGCGCAGAGTCTGAAGTCTACATCCTAGAGCACAGTAATCACCAGTCAAAACAGCTACTAGTTGTCATCCCTTTTCAGTTCTGAAGTGTGATTATTAGGTGTTTACACCATTATGTAACACACACCTCCTTCAACCCTCATTGCCAACATTACTACATTTTCCATCTGACATGGAGAAAAAAGGCTGTTACTTATTACCATTAAAATAACAAAATGGGGGGGGGGGGCGGCTGGAGAGATGGCTCAATTGTTAATAGCATTAGCCACTCTGCCTGGGTTCTGTTCCCAGTCATTCACATAATGGTTTACAACTACCTGTAACTACAATTCTCAGAGGCTTTCTAGTCTTTGTGTACACACAGGCAACACACACACACACACACACACACACACACACACACACACACACACACAGAGAGAGAGAGAGAGAGAGAGAGGAGAGAGGGGGGGGGGGAGGGAGGAGGGAGGGAGGGAGGGAGGGAGGGAGGGAGAGAGAGAGAGTGAGTGAGTTTATATGGACTTTTTGAGACAGGGTTTCTCTGTTTAACAGTCCTGGCTGTCCTGGAATTCAGTTTGTAGACCAGACTGACATCAAACTCACAGTGATCTGCCTGCCTCTGCCTCCCAAGGTCTGGGATTAAAGGCGGATATGACCACTGCCTGACCAATAAATCATCCTTTTAACTGACAAAATGTAGGGCTGAAAAAAACAACTCAGCTAGTAAAGCACTTATCACACAAACATGAGAGCCCAATTACTATCACTAGCACTCACAGAGCAAGTCCAGGAGTGCATGCCACATCAGATCAGTATGATGAAAACAAAAATGAAGTGAATGAAACTGTTTCAGATTGAACCTTACCATGAAGACAAGCCTGAGGTCTCAAATTTGCAGCAACTATCCTGCCTCAGTCTCCTGCATGCTGGGCTTATAGGTATGCATCAACACAACCAGCTAGAATTATTGTTTTTAATGTTTTTCCTGTGCTGTGGACCCAACCTAGAGTTCCCATTTGCAAGTACTTTACTACTGACTATATGCCCTTAAAAACACTGTATACATTTACTGTATCACACTGTGTGATATTTCAGTAGGTGACATACACTGTGATGTTCCAGTAGGTGGTGTATCAAGTATATATTTTGTTTACTGTATCTCAAATCCTTCTAGGATTGGAGATGTAGTTCCTGCTTTAACATGCAAAAGGTGCTTTTGAGCCCAAGATCTTTAAAAAACATCGAAGAGAAAGAAGACAGAGGGTGGAAAAAAGGGAAGAAAGAAGTGAAAAATGGAATAGGCCAGGTGGTAGGTGTACATGCCTTTAACCCTAGCACTCAGGAGGCAGAGGCAGGCAGATCTCTGTGAATTCCAGGCCATCCTGGACTACAGAGCTCATTCCAGGACAGCGAGGGCTACACAAAGAAACCCTGTCTCGAATAAAAATAAACAACAACAAACAAACAAAAAAAGAACTAGGGGAAATCCTGTCTTCAGAGTGTGGTAAAGTGCTACAAGTTTGTAATTACAGCACTTGTCAGGATATCAGAAGTCCAGGGTTTAAGGTCAGTGTCTAGCTACATGGAGCAGTGGTTCTCAACATTCCTAATGTTGAGACCCTTTAATGTGAGACAAGAATTTGGGGATTGTCTTTGTTTTTCTTGGCTCTTTCCTTCAAGGTGTACACCATCTCATAATCATTATTTTTCCATGGCTGTCTTTCCCAGCATGCATATATGTACAAGCAAACATTTCTCTAACATTTATGTTTGAGTCCCACACAGCCAATGAAGACCTGCCTGACAGCAATCCCTGGACACCCCGGAAGGAAATTGGGCCATACCTCCTAGACTGCACTGGATCCAACTTACTCCATTTCAACTGACACTTCGACCAGAGCTTCGGGTACTGACTTCAATCAAGTTGAGAATTTCAACCTAGATCTTCAATCAAGCAAATCCCATCTAACATGGACTGGATATAATCCATTAGAGACTTTCACTATACTAACATTTTCTTCCCACAGGACCCCATGAAGCAACCGCTGTCCCATTCCAGCAGGAAGTAAATTGGAGGATACTACCCTCCCTTCCCCCATTATTGTCTATTAGGGTAGTGTAAGCCTAGTTAGGGATAGCTTACTATTGTTTATGGTTGGGATTGGAAGGAGGTGTTCAGGCTTGGATACCTCTTTTCAGATGACTTTAGGGTTTAGCTGATGTAGACATAGTTAGGATGTGTCATAGCAGATTATTGTATCTTCTTGCATTTCACCTTTATGATTGTTAATTTTGAATACTTTACACTGTTAAGCTTTAATCCTCTTTTAGACTAAAAGGGGAATTGTAGGGGACAGTGTAAGTCACGCCTGCTAGAAGCTGGCTACAGGTGTGTCTAACCACTCCCTAATGGGCATGGTCAAGGTGAGGTCAGGATGACTCGAGATAGGGTTTAAAGGGACAGACAAGGCACATGGGAGCCCCTTCTTTCTGGCCTCCCTGCCTTGCTGCCCCTGGCACAATCTGGCTTGCATTCAGCTGGCATTTATCTAATAAAGGATATCTTAATCTCACAGGTTACTAAGCTCCTTCATTAGACTCCCCCAACCATAAAATTATTTTTGTTACCACTTCATAACTGTAAGTTTGCTATGGTTATGAATAGTGATGTAACTATCTGATATTCAGGATAGTCTTATGTGACCTAAGTGAAAGCATTGCTCACCTCAAAGAGGTTACAACCCACAGGTTGAGAGAACCACTGACAATAGAGTTTGAAGCTAGTCTGAAAAATAAAAATACAAAAAAAAGATAATTTTCTGACTTTTTTGAAATTCGTAGTATATTACTACTCTCTATAGCTATCCTCTTGTACAACAGAACTCCAAAACTTATTCCTACTATCTAACTTGGCTTGGCAGACACTTTCAACCTCCCCTCTCCTTACCCTCCCCAGCTTCTGTTTTCAGTGTCCATTTGATTAACTGCATTGGGTTTCACATAAGACTGGGATCATGGCCTGGTGGTGGCGGCGGCAGAGGCACTGGACTTTAATCCCAGCACTCAGGAGGCAGAGGCAGGTGGATTTCTGAGTTTGAGACCAACTTGGTCTACAACAAACAAATTTCAAGATGGTCAGGGATACACAGAGAAACCCTGTCTTAAAAAACAAAAAGCAACAAACAAACAAGACTGGGATCATGTGGAGCTTGCCTTTCTCTGCCTATCCCTGAAGTAAATCAGATTGGGGCGGGGGAGTATAGTTGAACAGAACCCAGTGTCTGTGCTCCATAATTCCTTTATGTGTTTGCTGACACTTAAGCAGACTCTAAATTCTGGCTACATAACACTGGAGCAAGGAGCTTCTTCAAAACACTATTTTGAGTGTGATGGCTTATACCAACAATCCCAGCACTTGGAAGGCTGAAACAAGAGAGTTATAGTGAATAAGAAGAACAACTCAGGCTATGCAGTAAAATTTTAAAAAGCAAAAGGTTTCTTTACCTTTGCAACTATATAGACAGTAGTGAGACTGCTGGATGTCACGGTGGTTCCATTAATGAAGTTTTTAAAGAGAAACAAAATTTGTTGGGCATGGTGGCATATACCTGTAACTCCAGTACTCAGGAGGCCGAGGCAGGAGGAGCACTTACATATTTATATAGTGAGTTCTAGGCCAGCTAAGGCTACAAATAAGATCACATCTCAAAACTCCAAACTTCTTTAAAATTTTTGATTTTATTTCTTTTTTGTTTGTTTGTTTGTCTAGACAGGGTTTCTCTGTAGCTTTGGAGTCTGTCCTGGAACTAGCTCTTGTAGACCAGGCTGGTCTCAAATTCACAGAGATCCACCTGCCTCTGCCTCCCGAGTGCTGGGATTAAAGGCATGAGCCACCAATGTACGGCTGAAAATTTTTGATTTTATTTCATATATGAAATACATATGAGAGTTTTTACCTGAAAGTATGTGTGTGTGGTGTCCACAGAGATCAGAAGGTATCAGATTTATTGAAACTGGAATTAAAGATGATTATGAGCCATTAGGTGGGTACTTGGAATCAAACCCCAGTCCTCTCCAAGAGCAACAAGTGCTCTTAACCACCAAGTCATGTCTCCAGGCCTACCAATAAAACCTTTTAGTTAAGTAGATTATTAGCAAGTCTGAAATTGATCCAGGAAGCAAAAGCAAACCTAGACCAAAGACTACCAGAATTTTCAGGTTATAATTAATGAGTAGCCATCTTAAAGAAATAGTTTTTTCAAGCATTAAGAAAGCTTTCACAAAAAAAAAGAAAAGAAAAGAAAAAGAAAGCTTTCACTTGATGAGCTGAAGGTTAAATTTTGTTTTAACATCAAAACATCCTAGACATATGACACTGGAGTGTGAATTCAGGTTGAACACTGCCAGCATAAGACTGCTTTGTAAGGCAATATCTTCTCTGATAACTGGACCCACTTCAGCACCACTTCGAGTGCTTTAAGCAGGCTAACACCATCTTAGGAGTCCCTGAACCTGGGCTCCATTTACTGTGACATCAAGTTTTTGAGCTTACATCCTCCATGCATTTAGACAAAACTACATCAATGGCTCATTATTAGAGGTACTTAAAGGTGCCTTCATCAGACTCCCTAAAGCAATTTCAGAGCCATGAACCCATTAGGCTGGCAAACATAGCCCAAGACTATGAGCTGGGACAAGGCTGTCCAAGAAGCTTGATGATTCAAGCACCACCCTGATGACTTCTTCCCCCTTCTTACCTCTCTAGGGACCTTTCCCCACCACTCACTCACCACTCTGGAGCTTATATAATGTTCTGAGGGCTGTTTTACTGCCTTCCCATACCAATCATTGCTTTTGTGGTGGGGGGAGTGGGGGTGGGAAGAGATACTGTGTGTATGTGTTCTCTTTATGTACACTTGTATGAGTTTGTGTAGAGGCTAGAGATCAACGTCAGGTGTCTTCTATTATTCTCCACTTTATTCTTCAGTCTCTCACTGAACTCTAAGTTCACTGATTCAGATAGACTGGCTGTCAGCAGTCCGTCCTATCTCTGGACACATTACACACACATAGAGGGGGGGCATAAATGCTCCAGTGCACACACATGCATACCAAAAGGCAACACATACACGTAATTTGCCTGAAGAGAGCAAGGAGAGTGCAATACATTCCTTCCATTTTCAGGTGAAAATAAGTTAAGACCCCACAGCCCTTTCCCCTAGCTTTCAGCATCTTGGGCAAAGGGTACCACAGGAGAAAATGAAATAATTCAGGATCATGTCCTTTTTCCTTCCTTGACCTCAACCTTTAGTCCTACTCATGTGCTTGGGAGAATGGGACCAGGGAATGGTTAGGGCATTGCACTTTGGTCAGAAGGCCTAAACCTGAAGCCTAGTCAAGATGGTTCAATACCTCCTCCCCAAAGAAATGTTAAGACACAGACATGATTAATCAATGCCAGTACTGCTCAGCCTCAGTGTAACTTCAGTTTTTATTAAATAACTAGTGACTATATAAATTTCTTTAATGTCTTAGATTCATGAATGGCATGTGGTAATATTTACTGAGAGCCAGGCGGTGGTGGTGCATGCCTTTAATCCTAGCACTTGGGAGGCAGAGGCAGGTGAGTGAATCTTAGTGAGTTTGAAGCCAGCCTGATCTACAAAAGCAAGTTCCAGAACAACCAAAACTGTTACACAGAGTAATCCTGCCTTAAAAAACCAAAGATATTTACAGGGTTCTACTCTATGTTAGCTACTCTGTATCTCCATCTGTATGTTTTATACAGATATCACAAAGCCATGGCTTTAGGTTAATTTATCCCACTATTCCACTAAATAAGAACGTTCTATAATTAACTTATTTTATGCAATACACTACTGACATTCTCAGTATTCACATCAGAACTTTTTGAAATTAACTATGAAAATAGCCAGGCATAGTGGCATATACCTGTAATTCCTGTACTCAAAAGGCTGAAACAGGAGGAGACTTTCAAAACCAGCCTGGGATATAAAACCAGACCTTGTCTTAGCAAGTGGGAGGAGAGGGAAAGACAGGGGAGAGTAGAACAGAACAGAAAAGAGCATAGTCGTAGTAGCTTATGTCTTTAATTTCAGTACTCAAGAGACTGAGATAGACAGATTTCTGAATTTACTGAGAGCCTGGCCTATATAGCAAGTAAAGAGCTTCAACAGCTCTTTAAGAAATACATAATTGGGGCTAGAGATATGGCTCAGTAATTTAAGAACATGTATTGTTCTTGCAGAAGACCTGAGTGCCTGGTTCAATTCCTAGCCACATCAAGCAGCTTACAACTACCTCTAACTCCAACTTCAGGGGATGCCTCTAACCTGCTCAGGCACACACATACATATACATATAATAAGTAACAAAAAATATTTTTTAATTAGAAACATAGAATTAAGCCAGATGTGGTAATGTACCATATAAACCCAACACAAAGGAGGTGCTGGGCAGGAGGATACAGAGTTCAAAGCCAGTTTGGGTGGTGGTGGTGCACGCCTTTAATCCCAGCAGTGGGGAGGCTGAGGCAGGCAGATCTCTGTGAGTTTGAGGCTAACCTAGTCTACAAAGTGAGTTCCAGGATAGCCAGAGCTGTTAAACAGAGAAACCTGTCTTGAAAAAACAAAACCAAAAAGAGTTCAAAGCCAACCTCAAGTACATAGGGAGCCTGAAGCAGCAGTTGAGATTCTCTCAAACAATAATCCGAAATTACCTTTTATGACTAATCTTCATCATGAGAGACATATGAACTAATGCTCTTCCATTACAGTTCTGGACCATAACTGGCTACCTGCCCCCACACTGCATCCAGCTTGCCTGGAACATTTTTCTGAGGGCAAACTCATGGCATGCCTTAAATTCTGGTCATCATGGTAAGGACACACACACCTCACATGTTGGTCTTACATGTTTTATAAGATCTTTCAGTTCAGTATGACTGAAAAAAAAAATCACAAATAAATTGCTGAACGCTTAAATTCACACAGTAGAATATGTCTACCCTCAAAAATAATTTTTTAACTTTCAGAAACTTCTTTAAAATTTTCTGACAGATGGTGGTAGTGCACACCTTTAATCCTGGCACTGGGGAGGCAGAGGACAGGTGGCTACTGTGTCTGACAGTTCTGGAAAGGCATGACAGATGTTGCACACTGGCTCTACTACTCTATAGCAGAGAGCTTAGACATCTGTACTGGAGGCGTGTCTTGAAGTCCAGCAGAGATGGGTACAGCAGATCTTTTAAAACTGTTGTAGACACTCAGCTCTCTGCCTATGCTCACCGGTCAGAAATGCTACTACAACCAAACACCAACAAACAGAAATATAGGCTAAAAACTTTGAACCATTTTAACAAAACTTTGTAAAACACTAATCTAGTAACTAGACTAACTTTAGAAATGCTGCAAAAGTTATGAGTGGCATTTTACTTCTAGGTGTTTTTGCTTTGTCGACTGTAAATGTTACACTTTCCTGCTCTAATCTCTCAAAGGTTTTAGGCAGGATTGGACTCAGCAGTGAAGAGCACTGGTGAGCCAGGTGGTGGTGGGCCACACCTTTAACAGGAGGCAGAAGTAGGCAGAGATCCGTAAGTTCAAGGCCAGCCTGGTCTACAGAGTGAGTTCCAGAATAGCCAAGGCTAAAACAATATAACAAAAGCACTGGGTGGTCTTCCAGAGGACCCAGGCTGGATTCCCAGCATCTACATGGATAATCATAACCACCTGTAACTCCAGTTCAAAAGGGGTGACACCCTCTTCTAGCCTCCATGGATCCTGTATGGACATGGTGCACAAACATACAAGCATACTAACAGACAAAACATCAATATACATAAAAATTTTTTTTTTAAAAAGTCCATGTAAATCCTCATTTCATTTCAAATAATCCTTGAAAGTAGATTCTCAGTTTTACTTAAATTGTTTTCATATTTCACACAGTTAATGAGCAGCTTTTGAAGGAAGTGTGGGCTCAGTCACAATGAGCCAGTGTTCCATGTGCTTTTACTATACTAGCAGTGTCTTCAACCCATGGCTTCTATCCTGAGAACCAATTTAACTAAAAGCAGACAACAGAACCTATGGACATGAAAACAGTTTCCATAGGCTCATATAGTTGCATGCACCCCCAATTGATAAACTGTTTGGGAAGGATTAGGAGGTGTGTCATTGTTAAAGTGGGTATGTCCTTGTTGGAGGAAGTATGTTGCTGGAGTGAGGTTTGAGGTTTCAAAAACCCATGCCCTGCAGGCCCAGGTCTTCCCCACTCCCCACCTCTCTCTTACCTACCTGGCAGATCAAGACATAAGCTCTCAACTTTAGCAGCATGCCTGTCTGCTTCCCACCATGACGGTCACAGACTAAACCCTCTAAAATGTAAGGAAGTTTCTAATACCTTGGTCATGGTGTCTTTTCACAGCAATACAATACTAAAACACATTAAGGACTACTTAGTGATAAATGCTATCAGGAACTGAAAGGCAGGAGAGATGAGACACTGACAGGACAATTACAAGAAAAGATGCAGCTCAGCGGCAGTGGCATAACCTTTAATCCCAGCACTTGGGAGGTAGAGGCAGGCCGATCTCAGTGAGCTTGACATCAGACAGGACTGTTACACAGAGAAACCCTGTCTTGAAAAGCAAAAAAAGAAAAAAGAAAAAGAAAGGAAGAGAAAAAAGAAAAAGAAATGGTACTTCTGTGTGGTGTTTTTGTTTATTTTTCTTTCTTTTTTTTTCTCTTTTTTTTAGTTTTTTGAGACAGGGTTTCTCTGTGTAATCCTGGCTGTCCTGGAACTCCCTCAGGCTGTCCTCAAACTCAGTGTGTTTCGAGTGCTGAGATTAAACATACACAGTCAAAAATCCACTTACGGTGTGGAGAAATAGCTCAGTAGTAAAGAGCACTGAATGCTCTTCCAGATGACTCAAGGTCAATTCCCAGTACCTATCTGGCAACTAACAACCAACTGTAACTCCAGTTCCAGGGACCCAATGCCCTCTTCTGGCCTCCTTAAGTATCAGGCACACCAATGGTGCACAGATATAAATGCAGGCAAAATACCCACACTTAGAAATTTTTTAAAATAAGTTTTAATTAAAACCTTTTTGCATATGAAATTTATTCATCGAAGGCATTAGCTAGGGGCTTTTAATATTTTCCTCTACACCAACCACTGACTAGAGGCATCAGTACCCCTTAACATTCCCTAAACTGTGAAGAGACGCTAAGTTCTGGGCAGCAAACAATGGGGACAGTCTGCTCTGTTGGGCCACTTCCTACAGCAGAACTTCCAAATATTTCAAGAGAGAATTTTATTTCAGCAAACTATTAACAGTTAAGTTTGGGGCCACTGAGATGACTCACTCAGTAAAATGCTTACTATGCAAACCTAATGACCTGAATTCCAGCCCCAGAACCCATATAAAAGTGAAAGGGCTCCGGAAAGTTGTCCTCTGACCTCCTCAGGTGCACTGTAGTATATAGGCATACACACACACACACACACACACACACACACACACACACACACACACACAGATAACAGGAACCAACATGGTGCAAAGAGTGGACCAACAATAAGTACTAAGAGATGTCCTCTGATTTCCATATGCACACCATGGTCCTGAGTGCATACACACTGAATACGTTTTGCTTTGTTTTTTGAAACAGGGTTTCTCTGTGTAACCACCTGGCTGTCCTGAAACTCACTCTGTAGACCAGGCTGCCTGGAACTCACAGAGATCCGCCTGCCTCTGCCTCCCAAGTGCTGGAACTAAAAGCATATGCTACCACCTCCTGACTTGAATAAGTTTTTTTGTTTTGTTTTGTTTTGATTTTGGTTTTTCGAGACAGGGTTTCTCTGTGGCTTTGGAGTCTGTCCTGGAACTAGCTCTTGTAGACCAGGCTGGTCTCAAACTCACAGAGATCTACCAACCTCTGCCTCCCGAGTGCTGGGATTAAAGGAGTGCACCACCAACGCCCCCCCTTGAATAAGTTTTATAAAACCTAAATTTATTGATGTTTATTGAAATTTTGTGGGAAAATTGCATTCACACTTAACACTTTAATGAGTCTTAGTGGATGGAGAAATAACAGAGATTAAGAAGAACCGACTGCTCTTCCAATGTGGCTCACAACCATCCATTACTCCAGTCCCCAGGGATCTGATGCCCTCTTCTGGTTTCCTCAGGTATTATATGCACATGGTGCAGACATACATGCAGGCAAAACACCCATCCATATAAAACAAAACATTTAAGGAAAAATTTAAAAACCATTAATGAGCCATTTACAGTAATCTTCAGAGAAAATTCAATCTGCTTCGTAAGCCTGAAAATCTGAATTCCATTCCCATAACCTTCATGAAGGTGAAGAAGAGGGTTGACACCACAAAATTACTCCCACACGCTTCAAGTGATAAAATGAAGGACACACAAACATACATCATATGTACAATAAAGTGAAATAAATAAAAAAACACAGGCCAGTGAGATGGTTCAGTGGGTAAAAACTCTTGCTTGGCAAGCCTGATGATCTGAGTTCAATCCTTAGAACTCTCTTACAAAAGATAAAAGAGATACAAGGGAAAAGTTGGCTGAAGGAGATACTGATAATAACCTCATAAATATACACATGCACTCAGACATGTTTTGGGGTTTTTTTGTTTGCTTTTTCTTTTTTTGGGGGGGGTGTTTCGAGACAGGGTTTCTCTGTGGCTTTGGAAGCTATCCTGGAACTCGCTCTGTAGACCAGGCTGGTCTTGAACTCACAGAGATCTGCCTGCCTCTGCCTTCTAAGTGTTGGAACTTAAGGCATGCACCACCTCCCAGCTTTTTTTTTTTAAGCCAAGTTTTGGTATGTTGCCCAAGCTGGCCTCAGGCTTCCAAACTCAAGCAATACTCCTTCCTACCTCTGGCTCAGATATAACTACAATTACAGGTGTACCCATTTTATAAATCTAAAATTACACTAAAATAACAAGTGTATTAAAACCTGAGCATGTGGGCTGGAAAGCTGGGTCAGTAGTGAAGAGCACCTGGGTTTAACCCCTAGCACCCACATGGTAGCTCACAACTATCTGCAGCTCCAATTCCAGGGATCTGACACTCTCACACAGACATATACACAGACAAAACACCAATGAACATAAAATATAGAGGGAGAGAGGAAGAGAGAGAGGAGGAGGAAGAGGAAGGAGGAGGGCGGAGGAGGGAGGAGGTAAAGGAGGGAGAAGGAGGAGGAGGCGGACCTGGGCACATGCTGGAGTGGAGCTCAGCAGGCAGTGTTTGCTCAGCATTCACAAAACCCTGGGTTCAGTACTCAGCACCAAATAAAATAAGAGAGATGGTGCTTGCCTTGTAATCTCAGCACTGGAGGTGGAGGTAGGATAATCCAAAATTCAAGGTCATCCTCAGCTATATAGCAAGTCTCAAAAAAAAAAAAAAAAAACAAAAAAAAAAAACTAACAACCTTGCCTCAGACCCTAGGTTCAAGCCCCAGTACCAGAGTGGAAGAAAAGGGAAAAAAGAGTAAGTCAATGAACCTAAAAATAGGGGGAAAAAATTACATTAGGAAAGGTTCTAGCGCGCGAGCACACACACACACACACACACACACACACACACACACACACACACACACACAGAGAGAGAGAGAGAGAACAAGTTACAAAGAGCTAATAATACAGCCTACTGATAAAGTGCTTGCCTATCATGAACAAGACCCCAGATTCAATCCCAACACTGAAAAAGAACAAAAGAAAATTACAGATTATCTCTAGCTTATATTGGTTTGACTTACGACACCTCATGATGGTGTCAAAATGATAAGGTACTCAGTACTACTTTGAACTTGAAAACCCCATCTTTTCCTACACTAGTGATGCTTGGTCTAACTCTTCAATGCTGGCAGTTGGTTTTAAGTCACAGCTGGTTGCAAGATCCAATGTAAACAACTGACACTCTAACAGTGATCCATGATGCTAATATAATGGTCAAAACCTTAAGTGTATTAAGCGCATTTGGTATAGAATGTTCTCATTTTATGAGAAGCATTATACCAATATAAGGAATAACAGAGGTAACAAGGACTAGAGAGAGTGACATCAGTAAGACCTCAATAGACATTAAAGGGAAGTCTTGGGCAGCCAGGACACAAACAACAACTATGACAGGCAACTAAAACACAAAGGCTACCAAGGCACTTTGCCTTTTAATACAGGAGATATTTCCACCTCGCTTTTCAGCACATAGAATTGTTAAGAGTGAATTTATGCTATCCCCAGTTATATAATGTGACTACCCTTTCCTGGTATGCCCATGTCAAACCAGAAGGCACTAACAGAGATAGTTTGTCTGAAGCCATCTGACCAGGGATAACAAATCAGTTATAAAGCATCCAGTTTTACAAGAGCTCAGATAACAGGGCACCAGTGAGTAGATGATGGTGGGCATGGCCATACTTGCATGTCTGCCCTTGTTCTTTTGAACTGGGAGAAGCACTAATGTTTATAGCCTCATCTTACACATCTTTGATGAACAGTGGGTGGCCACGAAGACCAAGATAAAGCTCAACATAAAGGAAAGCTGCCCATGCAGGGCTTCTCTATCAAGTTGGACCACAAGAAGAATGAAAGGAAGAAGTAAGAGCCACTTCTGGAACAGCTCACGTCCAGCAACTCAGCATATTTACTAGAAGCCCAAATGTCAAACAGTACTGATGCCAACAAATGACACACATAATAAATAATAATAATAATAAATTACACACAAACTCAAACAATTAGATGAAACAGACCAATTCCTTGAGGACCATTTGTACTGATAGGCTGTTGCTGTGATAAACACCATTAACCAAAGACAATTTAGGGGAGGAAAGGGCTTATTTTAGCTTCCAGGTTACAGTTCATGATCAAAGGAAGTCATCTAGGAGCCCAAAGGAAAGGGCTTATTTTAGCTTCCAGGTTACAGTCCATGATCAAAGGAAGTCACCTAGGAGCCCAAAGCAGGAACCTGGAGGCAGGAACTGAAAATGAGGCCATGGAGGAAATATGCTTATTGGCTTGCTCCCTGGTTCTCATTCAGCTACCTTTCTCATACAGCCCAGATCCAAGAGTACTGTGGAATAATCCTTTTGTACACTGTGAAGATTTGTTATTGGTCATAGTGAGAAAATTCAAAGATCTCTTTCTAAAGGAAAAAAGGGGATACAATGTAGAAATGATAAGAAAAAAAGGGTAGATTACTGATTCTATTTTTAAACCAAAAGAGCAACTACTAGTCCTAAATATTACATTGGGACTGGGTGGTGGTGGTGCACACCTTTAATCCCAGCACTTCGGAGGCAGACGCAGGTGAATCTCTGTGAGTTTGAACCCAGCCTGGTCTAGAGTGAGTTCCAGAAATCCTGTCTCCAAAAATCAAATAACAAACAAAAAGAAATATTTTACATTGGTATGGATTTTTGTATACTGACACAAATTTAATTTTATTATACTGTATGTATGTTTCTACTCTCGTTTGAGTTATTGTGCTTATGCAACTCATTTTAAAATGTAATGTGTAATTTAAAACTGCAGATTAGTAGTCATCTACAATAGTCAAACTTATAGTCATGTTAGGTATGTTCTCAAGGTCATAAATGGATATATTTAGATAGATGATCTTCAAACACTTCACAGACCTACCAAATATGGCATTTAATATGTTTAATAACCTAAGGCTTTTGATGACAGTGAGACACTTCTGCTCCTGGCAGCACTACTCCAGAGAATATAATGGGCATCGAAGAAACTCCATAAAGAGTTTGTTTTCATTATGGCAAAAGCTATCCATGTGGGGAAAAAAATTAAAACAAAAACACCTTGCTCTTGCCTCAACTGCTGACAGTACGATGTCCAAATTAGACAAGGACACAAAGGAAAGGCAACTGCCGAACTTTACCAAAACAGGGTAAGACAGTCCTTCAAAATTTCCTGCTTCTGAAAAAAAGTCTGTGAACATTCTAGGCTAGAGTTGGAGGATGCCCCAATGTTGCAGAGAACTAGGATGACTGTCCAGGAAGCCTGATGTCCCTGTCATTAGGTAACATTTCATCTTTCTGGTGACTTTGATGAAGTTAGAAACCAAATAGTTAAACTTAAATTTTTCCTTAGTTATCATAAAAAGCAAATTAAGTATAAAACTTTAGACTCACACCAAGATAAGTTAAAGTATTTTCTCTATTTGTTAGATACTTATTTTAAAAATACAATTCTCATTATGTAGACAACTTTCGTTCTGTACCTAATATCAAAACATTTAAGTGCCAAAGGGTGGTGGGGAAAGCTTCCATTAGTTTTATTTACTAACAGAAAAACAGTCTCAGGTTTTAATAGTACCATTCACCTTCCTGGTCCATAAATAAGGCTCACTACAGAAAAGTTTGAAAGTTTGAAGCATGGGGGAAAATAAGCTTTAGAATGCCCACCACAAAGTCTTTATGGACACTCTATGAGACTTTCCTATGGAAAGTTATATATGCATGCAGTATTTTACAAAAACAGCTCTATGCTATAAATACCTGCAATACTTTTCATTTACTATAATCATGAACATTATGGAAATCACACCTCAAAATAGAAATGCAAAATAATTGTATTTATTCTTCATATACCTCACTGAAAGTGAGCAGTCTAACCACTGCACAAGCTCATTAGGGTCCAAGATCTGATTCCAACATTTTAAATGACAATTTCTCCATTTCACAATTACAAAAAGAAACTTATCAATAGTATCCTGAAGCTGAATGTCTAATACAAAGTCCAGCTCATCATTCTCAACTACAACAGCCACAATCACACCTCACTTACATACTGCCACCAGGCACTGCCTACATACTTCCCTTCGATTACTTGTTTAATTCTTTTTGTTTGGTTGGTTTTTGCCCCCCCCCCCCAGGCAGGGATTCTCTGTGGTAGCTTTGGAGCCTGTCCTGGAACTCTGCTCTGTAGACCAGGCTGGTCTCCAACTCACAGAGATCTGCCTACCTCTGCCTCTCCAGTGCTGGGACTAAAGGTATGTGCCATCACCAACCAGACTTGTTTAATTCTTTTTTTGTTTTGTTTTATTTTGGTTTGGTTTGGTTTTTCAAGACAGGATTTCTCTATGGCTTTGGAGGCTGTCCTGGAACTAGCTCTTGTAGACCAGGCTGGTCTCGAACTCACAGAGATCTGCCTGCTTCTGTCTCCCAAGTGTTGGGACTAAAGTGCCCCACCACTGATGTATTTAATTCTCAACCCTAGGATCTGGGTGCCCTGTAAGGAGCACAGGTCTGCCTGGCATTGGTGGCGCACACCTTTAATCCCAGCACTCATGAGGCAGAGGCAGGTGGATGAATCTCTGTGAGTTCAAGACCAGCCTGATCTACAAGAGCTAGTTCCAGAACAACCCTCCAAAGCCACAGAGAAACCCTGTCTCGAAAAAACCCGGAGCACAGGTCTGTTACCATGTCTAAGAGAATACACACACACACACACACACACACACACACACACACACACACACACACACACACACACACACACACCCCTGAATACCAGAGGTTACTTCTGAACCAATGATTCCACATGCTGGTTTCCATCTCCTTTTGCCCTTTTTTGTTTACAGAAGCTAAGCATACCACAAATGCCCTAATTGTCTCAACGAAGGTGGCATAACCTACAATTCTGTGCCCAGAACGTACAGCAATGTGGTTAGGATTCCCTAAGGATAAAAACAGTCCTTCAACTGTCTTCTCTCTTAGTCACCTTTTGGTTTGACGACCTGTGGAGAATAGAGGATGCTCCTCAAGACTTCTCTCTGAGTAACACAGAACCAAGGCCGACACTGTTACTTGATGACATTGTTGTTCATACCTTTGCTGTGCCATACAAGGCACCCACAGAGCTTACCATCATCTGTAGGGAAACTGGATTTTTGGAGCGGCATTAAGGCCTCTAAGGAACTGAGTGTGGTGCTGACTCTATTCAAAGCACTCAGGAGGCAGAAGCAGGGGGAACTCTGTTGAGTTTGAGGTCAACCTGATCTACATAGTTTCCCAGGTCAACAAGAGCTAGAGAGACCCAGTCTCAAAACAAAACAGATCTCTAGGGTTGCAAGGACATTTTTAGCCCTATTGCCATGAAGACTAGTCTTGTATATGATTAAAACACTTTCAAAAAATGTTTAAACTGAAGATACTTTAAATTTAAAATACAATAAAAGTCAAATGTCTTTCATGATGTAGGTCAAAATTCGATAGTGCAGAGAAATCTGTGAACAAGTATTTTAATAACCTAACAGAGCAGAACAGAAGATGCTGGAATATCCTTCTATGAAACTTTTTTGTGTATCATTTTTTGTATGCTGTTTTATAGTATGCTACAGCTAGCGTATATAAAATAGTTCAACCTTGTGAGACAGAAATCCATGAAGATTCAGAGAGGTATATGTTAAGAAGTGACAAGCAGAAGATTGTGTGTTATGGCACGTGTTACAGGCTTTTGTATAGACTTCAGATGTACTCCTCTTGAACAGTCACTGGTTCATGAAAAGCGGTTCGAGAAACCTTAAGATACTTGACTACAAAAAGGAGCAGACTTTCTGGGGTCTGAAGGGATTTGTACTTGATGACACTCTGGTCAGGAGAGGGTCATGTTGAACATTCTGCAGACAGAACTGTTTCAAGTATGCAGCTGCCGGGGAAACCTTCACACAGTTGAACCCGGCTTCCAGCCCAAGTTGCTGAACCACCTCCTTCATGGCAGAGACGCTCCAAGAACCTGACATGGCGTGGCGCTCAGGACAGTCCTGGCGCTCAGGACACCCATGCCGACTTGTCAGTCCTTCCCAGTGAGGGGCAGCGGGTCCTTGTGTATGATTTTTAAAAACTATATTTAGACAGGCGGTGGTGGCACACACACTCGGGAGGCAGAGGCAGGTGGATCTCTGTGAGATGGAGACCAACCTGGTCTACAAAAGCTAGTTCCAGGACAGTCTCGAAAAACAAAAACAAACAAACAAAAAAAAAACAAAACTATATATATATATATATATATATATATATATATATATATATAATTTGCATTGGTGTTTTTTGGGCATGTATGTCTGTGTGAGGGTGTCAGACTTTCAGTTAAAGATGGTTGTCAGCTGCCATGTGGGTGCTGAGAATTGAATACGGGCCCTCTGCAAGAGCAGTCAGTGCTCTTAACCACTGAGCCATTTCTTCAGCCCGTGTATGATTTTTTTTTTTTTTTTAATGATGGGCTATGGTCAAAACTCTTGATGCATAATAGTTCAACACAGAATAATCCTGACAATACTAATATTATGCATAAGGCTATCTGAGCTTGAAGAGCTACAAAAAGCAGTTATTTCAGGTAAATATTCCAATATAAGTTGTTATTTTATTGAGTCCTAGAATGAGGTGTAAGGAGTAAGGCTTCTAATTTGTTACCACCCAGTCTTCACTGAGTGTACAGAAATGGGTATACTTGACTTCAGCTCCAGCAATCACTAATAACATTTCTATGAAGGGTTTGCATAGGCCAACCTCCTACTCTTTCCCTCCCAGCAGAAGTAAAAGCAGCCGGCGCTCAACGTCCCAAAACGAAAATGCAAAACCTCATCTAAAACTAGAACTCACTTTACTGTCCAGAGTCGTGGAAAAGGACAAACTGGAAACTCAAGCCCAAGGCCGAATCCCAGATGCTAAACAAATGTAACAATACGATGAGAAGAAAGCTCCAACAGTTGCACCAAAACTGCAGTAAGGAAAATCTAAGTACTCATGCGTTACTGCACTTTCCTACAACAAATGAGCATCAAAAATCATGCCACATGCAACGATTTATCTGCTCTCAATACACACTGCGCAAACACAATATTCTGAATCTCTGGCAAAAAAAAAAAATCTGTCTCATGATTTGACACCCAAATACTCCTAAAGCTGTTGGTTTCTTCATTGTGAATGTCTTTAAAACATGGTAACTTGCTTTAACAACCTTACAAGAACTCAACTTGAGAGAAACCCAAATTCATTCAGTGACCAATCCAATCAGTGGAAACGACCATGCCAACTGCATCCCACGTACAAGCACTATCTTCTGAAGCAGAATAAAAGCGGCAGCAGTCCATCGACCGCATGCATGCTAGACTAAGTAAAACTGAAAATAGTTACCCCAGCCCTCGCGACTACACACTCCTGAGGAAAGAGACCCTCAGCGACTCCCGAGAACCAACTGGAGCAGGAGGAGAGAGCAAGGCAGCCGCGCCCGCAGCGCGTCAGGCGGCACACAGAAACTTCTAGGGGGCACTTTTCGGTCAGCACCAAGGCCGCAGGCGGCGTGCCCCGGGGGTCTCTCCGGCGCCGCCCTCAGCGCCGCTCGCGCCCGGGAGGAGCTGTCAGCTAGGCAGCCGCCGGCCCGTTATCCGCCGGCCGCGCCCGCCTTCCCAGCCGCTCGTGAGGGGGCGGTGGCCGCTCCCGCCCGCGGACCCCCCGCTGCTTACCTCGAAGTAGCCTCCGGCGGCGCCGCCCGCGCCCGTGCCCAGGGGCCCGTGGGCCGCCGCGCCGCCCAGCAGGCCCGCCGCGCCGGGGCCCGGGGCCTGGGGGGCCGCGCAGCGCCGCCGCCGAGCCGGCCTTGCTGCCCGAGCCGCCACCGCCGAGCCACCGCCGCGCCGCGCTTGTTCTTCCGGCGCTTCGCGCTTGGCGTGGTACGGCGGGGGGAGGGGCGCGGGCGGGCGCCGGGCCGCGGCGGCGGCGGCGGCGGCGGCGGCGGTGGGGCGGGCGGGCGGAGGCGGCGGCGGCGCTGCGGCCGGCCGGCGGGGGGCGCGGCGCGGGGTCTCCTCCCGGGCGGAGGGCGGGCGGACGGAGCGGAGGGGCGGCTGCTGGCGGGAGCGACGCGAGTCTACCGGGGCCGCGCCGCCGCTGACCAGAGTTAGAGTCCAATATGGCGGACACAAGGGAAAGGGATCCCAGTTTACGTCGGGGGAGGGGGAAGCAGCGGCAGGGGGAGGGGCGCGGCGGCCGCCCCCCGCACTCCGCCCTCCCGGGCGGCGCGCCCCTGGCCTGGGACCCCGCCCCCGACGCCTGGCGCGGGGCACGCCGGGAGCTGTAGTTCCAGCCGCCCGCGGCTCCGCCCGGGCGTGCGGGGCGGGACCACGACTCCCGTAGAGCCACGCGCAGCTAGAAGAGCGGGGGAGGGGGGGAGGCGGGGACAAGGGTGACGTAAGGCGCCGCACGGCCCTGTGGACTCTGTAGTCGGAGGGCGGGCGGAGCTGGAGGCGGGCGGGGTCTAAGGGGGGTCGCGCAGTTCCGGCTCTGGCGGTCTCCTGGCTCCTTTGCTAAGGCCTCCTACCTCAGAGTCAGGTTCTTGCCCTGTTCGTAACGGGCCCGCTGACTTTTGCCTAGTCCAGCTTCGAGAGTGCCCCTTACACCTGCCGCTGTGTGACCTTGGCCTATGCTCGAGCTAGTGTGAAGAGAGCCCGCATAGGCGGACTGGTAATTCTCTGGATCCGCGGTAACAAGGCCTGCAGTATGAGGGAGAATTCCTTGTCGGTTCCCTTTAAAGTCTCGCTACTTAAAGAAGCGCTTCCTTAAGGCATCTGCGGGGCTTTTCACCAGTTCCCATTCACTTACATGGCAGGGGGACCTCAATCCAGGCCAGAGCTCTGGGCCACTGCATAGAGACGGTATTCTTTGACGGCCTGAGGATCGCCTGGAAGCCCCAGGTACAGCTGTCCTTGAGGACCCGGACCAAAGGGACTTTCCCTGGGCTCCTCGCTGCAGACGCATAAAGAGACCAGACTAGTACCTTTTCGGTTCTGTGGTGGAACCAAATGCTATCCGTGGAGTTTAGCATTGCGACGTATTCATGAGCCTGTCCATTTATTGCCTCCTATTCATGCCCGCCCCAAGTGGAGCTGGAGCTGCAACCCTGACCTATTCTTCATCCCAAACCTGAGCAGCCCAAAGTGATCAACCCTGTTTCAATGACTACCTTCCCACTAGAACGAAGGTCCCTCACCCCAACAGGTTTTGGATGAACCTGCTATTAAAGCGGGTAGGCTACCAACCCGGACAGACCTCCTTCAGTACTCCGTAGGTAGGCAGTGTCATTCATGGACTGACTGCCACTTCCCTCCCTGTTCCACCTAAAGAGCCCGTTGGATGCCTCCTTTCTTCCAGAACCTCTTTGCTTTCTTCTGTTCTTGGCACTTTGGCATGGCGTTGAAATTTTTGAGTGTCACCGGGAAAGACACTAGGATATATTGGTGTGAGCATGCCTCCTTCCCCAGAATTCCAACTCCATCCCGTCAAGGGGCTGGACATGCTGTACTCCAGTATTTGCTAGGTGAATAGATGACATAATAATGACCATTCGTCCAGCAGTGCACCAGTCACCCTACTGTCATATCTCAATTCACACATGCACTCCCCAGATAGGTAACATTAACCATATTCTATGGGTAAGAAACAGGTTCATAGATGCTAAGAAAGTTGCCTAAAGCCACTCCAGTTTTCAGAGACGAGGCCTAGATTTCAGCTCAGGTGTGATTCGGAGTACCAGTGGAGTGTGTATACAAAACCACTGTTTTAGGGCAAATGAATTTACAGAATCTTAAACCTCCATAAGGTTTTGAGGGTTTTTGTTTTGCTGATTGGTTGATTGGTTGCTGGGGTGGTTGGATTTTTAATTTGGGTTTGTTTGGGTTTTGTTTTGGTTTTTGGTTTTTCTTTCTAGATAGGGTTTCTCTGTATTGTTTTGGAGGCTGTCCTGGAACTCGATATGTAGACCAGGCTGGCCTCCCTCACAGAGAACTGCCTGCCTCTGCATCCCAAGTGCTCAGATTAAAAGTGTGCAACACTATGCCCAGCTTTTGTTTTGTTTTTGTTTTTTTCAGACACCATTTCACCATATCATTCTGGCTGGTCTTGAACTTCATATGTAGTCTTGAACTCACAGAGATCCCCCTGCCTCTCTGCCTTCCAAATGGTGGGACTAAAAGTGTGTACCACCACACTGGCTTCAGTTTAATTCAGAAAATCTGGGAGAGCCATGGAAGGCTTTGAACAGGGAATACCATGGTGAGATACATACTAGCTTTGTTTTGTTTTACAAGACAGAGTTTCTCTGTAGCTTTGGAAACTGTCCTGGAACTTGCTCTGTAGACCAGGCTGGCCTGTCCCTGCCTCTGATGTATGTATGTATGTATATATGTACACACACACACACATATATTTTTATATATATTGTGAATGAGTGTTTCCTTGCTTGTATGTATATGCACCACGTGTGTGCCTGATGCCAGCAGAAGCCAGAAGAGGATCCCGTAGAACTGGAATTGCAGTTTGAGCTGCTATATGGGTGTTGGAAACCAAACCTACTTCTGCAAGAGCAGCAAGTATCTTTTTTGGGGGGAGGGGGAGGTTTTGAGACAGGGTTTCTCTGTGTAGCTTTAGAGCCTGTCTAGAACTAGCTCTGTAGACCAGGCTGGCCTGGAACTCACAGAGATCTGCCTGCCTCTGCCTCCCCAGTCCTGGGACTAAATGCCCGGCAGAAGCAAGTACTCTTAACCCCTGAACCAGCTTCCCAGACCTGAGATGAATACTTCTGAGAAAACTATGACTATTGTGTATAGAATGATGGCAAAAACTCAAGAATAGAGGTCAAATGGTCACGAGTATCTGCCCTCATAAAAGAGGTTCAAGGAGCTGTCTTGTCTCTACTACTAAATGACATAGAAGGTTCGAGCTATGAATGCAAAAGTGACCATCACCAAATACTGAAATTGCCTATACTTGGATTTTGACTCCCAGCCAGCTGAACTGTGAAATTTCTGTATTGTTTGTAAAATATTAAACTTATGCTATATTCTTATAGCAACTCAAATAGACCACCCCTAAAGTGTATGTAGTGGGAAATGGGACAGCCTGAATTCAGTTATGATGTTTAATGTTGTCAATCTGATTGGATTGAATGAAACATAGATTAGTAAAACATATTTCTAGGGGTCTGTGAAGGTGATTCTAAAGATAACTAAGGGAAAACCTACCCTAAATGTTGATGGGACTAACCAATACTAGACTTGGGGACCAGATAGAGCAATTTTATTTAACACATGCTTTTTCCTGTATGTGTGTGTGTAGTGGGAGGGGGGGTATAGGTGGGTACTGGGCTTTGCATTTGCTAGGCAAATATTCTACCAATGAGCCATATCGAAAGACTTGCCACCATGATATTTGGCTTCACCACAGGCACATAACAATGGAACAAACTAATGATGGACTACAGCCCCTACAACTATGATCAAAAAGATCTGTCTTAACTCCTAAGTAGTTCTTTCAAGTGTTTTTTCACAGTGGCAGAAAACTAGGATTTCAGCTTGTGATCAGCATTTACTTAGTTTGTATAACAGAATACCAGTGATAACCTGTGAAATTGTTCTTTTTTTGAAGTTTTATTTTGTTTGAAGTTTTCATATATGTTGTACAGTGAGCATATTCCGACTCCATCTTCCTTATCCTCTGTTTTCTTGCCCCTCCCCCATCTCAGGCCCTTTTATCTCCCTAGCCCCAGGCTAGCCTGGAACTTCATAACTTAAAAAAGGATGACCTCAACTTCTGATCTCCTGCCTACATCTCTGGAGTGTTAGTATTACAGGCTACTGCCAGTGCACCTGGTTTATGTGTGTAAACTCAGGGCTGCCTACATGTTAGGTAAATACTCTACCAACTGAGGTCCATCCCTAGCACTTAGTTTTTCACGATATCCAGAACTCAAAAATTTGTAGACATATAGGTGCACATGTGCATATCAGTGGTGGTTTGAATAAGAATGGCCCCCATAGGCTCATATATTTGAAAGTGTTGTCACCAGGAACTCTTTGATAGGAATAGAAAGATTAGGAGGTGTGGCTTTGATGGAGGAAGTATGTCATTGGGAGTGAGCTTTGAGGTTTCAAAAGCTCATGCCAGTCCAGAGTATATCTGCCTAAGGATCAGGATGTAGCTTTTATTAGCTACTGTTCCAACACCTGCCTGCATGCTACCATGCTCCCCACCATAATGATAATGGACTTCTGAAACTGTAAGTGAGCCCCCAATTAAATGCTTTATATAATAGTTGCATTGGTTATAGTATCACTTCACAGCAATAGAACAGTGACTCAGACAACATCTGTAGTCCCAGCTACCCAAGGTGAAACCGGAAAGTCACAAGTCCAGAAGTTGGTATATATTTAGAGACCGCAATGATGGCTCAGCAGTTATGAGTGCTTGATGATCTTCCAAAGGACCCCAGTTCCAGTTCCTAGCCCTCATGTCGCTCAGCTCACACTTGCCTGTAATTCCAGCTCAGGAATCTAACCTTATTCTGGCCTTGAGAGCACACGAACATACACATTTAAAAAATATTTTAAAAATACTTAACATATTTTGGGTATAGCCGGGCAGTGGTAGCACATGCCTTTAATCCCAGCATTGGGTGGTGGTGGTGGTGGGGGTGAGTTAGAGGACAGCCTGGTCTACATAGCAAGTTCCAGGACAGCCAGGACTATACAAAGAAACCCTCTCTCAAAGCATTTAAAAAAAGAAAAAAGTAGGCATACCAATTCAGGGCAGAGTAATAAAACAAACAGGCCATGACATTGTATGCCTATAATCCCAAATATTCCAGAGGTAGATGCAGGTGAATCTCTTAGTTCTATGCCATCGAGATCTATCTACATAGGGAGTTCCAGATCAGCCAGAGCTACACAGTGAGACCCTGTCTCAAAAAAAAAAAAAAAAAAAAAATTATAGATCAACAACAGATTAGTTAACAAGATTTTCAAAGTGGGAGATAAATCATCTTAAAGCATAACTAGCACAAGTTTTCTGTGTTGGGGATAAAATATGGCAGTAGGCAAGCAAGCACTCTATCACAAGCTTATACTTACAGGCTGAAAATGCCAAATTATAAGAGAAAAGAAAGTTATATGAGACACTTGGGGAAAAAAGATTCGGTGCCACAGAAGCATAATCTGCCAGTCTGCAATTACCCATAATTTCAAGAAGTTCAGTGATCCCTAAGTAACATAAATAAGAGCAAAAGCATACTGACACTAAAAACAAAACTGCTTAAGTAGCCTTAAAAACAAAACCTTCAAAGATATGTGACAGCTTCCCAATGAAGCTAACTAGCAAGCAAACCAGAGTAATTAAAAACAACAAAAACACTACCTAGAGAGAGTTCTTTAAACTGTTTCACGTTATTAGCATGAAAATTATATTGAGACAATCTTACTACCCTCAAACTCCAGAATAGATATAAAAGTTGATATATGTTGGTCTTTTCCTCACATTAAGTTTTTGGATCTTCTATATGTTTTACGCTTTTAGCATATTTCTGTTCAGATTCACCATCTTTATAACACTGAAGAACCACTCAAGGCTTATATCATGCTTAATAACCTATTTTTAATCTGAGACAGAATCTTACTATATAACCCAAATTGGCCTTGAACTCCGTTTGTCTTAGCCTCTTGGGTCCTGAAGTTACAGACACTGTGTCTGGTTTCCTTTACTTTTTCTTAAATATATTTTATTTCATGTGCACTTGTGTTTGACTGGAAGTGTTGGATTTTATGCAACTGGAGTTACAGACAGTTGTGAGCTGTCATGTGGGTGCTTGGAATTGAACCCGAGTATTCTTTCTTTAAAAAAAAAAAAAGAAAAAAGAAAAGTCTTGAATATTCTGGATCCTGTATATTTTGTGTGATTTTATAGTCAGCATATCAGCTATACCAAACCCAGTATCAGTTTCAACAATGTGTACAACATACAGAACAAGTTGGAAATAGTGACATCTAAACAGTAATGAGAGGCTGGAGAGATGGCTCAGCAGTGAAAAGCACTTGCTCTTGCAGAGGACCCAAATTTGGTTCCCAGTACACACATAATGGCTCACAACTGTATAGAATTCTAGTTTCGGGGGATCAAATACCCTTTTATGTTCTGTAGGGGCAGCAGGCATGCATGCGGTGCACAAATACATATGCAGGCAAAGACTCAATAAAAAGCACATCTTAGTATTGAGTTTTGAGGTTCATGAACTACTTTGTTTTTAGGGTTTTTTTTTTTTGAGACAGGGTTTCTCCGTGTAACAGCTCTGACCGTTCTGGAACTCAGTTTGTAGACCAAGTTGGCCTCAAACTCAGACATCTGCCTACCTCTGCCTCCTGGGTGCTAGAATAAAAGGTGTGCACCACCACAACCTGGCATTTCTAAGAAGCACAGAGTGGTCTAGAAATTGCCATTTTATGATGGGGGTGTTCTCATTTTGGCTATTTTGGCTTTTTCTTTTCTCTTTTGGCTTTCTTTTTTTAAATAAATTCTTATTTAAAGATAATCTTATTTTACATACCAATCCTAGTTCTCTCTCCCTGCCATCCTCCCATGCCCTATTTGGCTTCTTTTTTTTAAAGATTTTATTTATTATGTATACAACATGCTGCTTTCATGTATATCTGCACACTAGAAGAGGGCACCAGATCTCATAGATGGTTGTGAGCCACCATGTGGTTGCTGGGAATTGAACTCAGGACCTCCAGAAGAACAGTCGGTGCTCTTAACCTCTGAGCCATCTCTCCAGTCCTATTTTGGCTTTCTTAACAAGAAATATTTACGAGTGTGTGTGTGTGTGTGTGTGTGTGTGTTGTAAGTCTGTGAAAAATATGTATGCAGTGCCCATGGAGGCAAGAGGAAGGCATGGATCTCCTAGGACTGTAGGTACAGTTGCGAGACACCATATGAGTACTAGGAATCAAACCCAGGTCCTCTGTAATTGTAGTTCTTTGTTACTTTTCTACTACCAGGACAAAATACCATGACAAAAAACAATAACAAAACAACAAAAACCCAGTTGCAGAAGGTTTGAGTCCATGATCATCTTGTCTGAGAGTACGGTAACAGGCAAACAGGTATGGTGCTGGAGCAGCAGCTAAGAGCTTGCAGCCTGACCCACAATCACCAAGCAGAGAGCTAACTGGGAAAGGGGAGGGCTTTTGAAACCTCAAGCCACACACCCTAAGAAGGCACACCTCTTCCAACAAGGCCACACCTCCTTTTCCTTCCAAAACATCTCCACCATCTAGGGATCAAGTATTCAAAACCTATGAACCTCTCATTCAAACCACCTCAAGCACCAAGTTCTGCTAACCACTGAGCCATGGTAGCTTATGGTGGGTTTGGCTTACATTTCACTAATGACTGATGACTTGTGTATCCATTTATGTGTTACTATTATTAGTGTCAATTTGGTAGGATCTAGACTCACCAAAGAAACAAACTTCCAGGCATGGTTAAGAGTCTAGTTGTGATTCTAGGCAGCACCATCTGTTGTGTAACAGTTTCTTCTGAGATTGAAACATATCATCCTGAAAGGATCAAACAAGATACAACTGACCAGGAGGTGATGGTGCACACCTTTAATCCCAGCACTTGGAAGGCAGAGGCAAGCCAATCTCCAGGTTTCAGGACAGCCTGGTCTACAGGAGTTCCAAGACAACCAGGGCTATACAGAAAAATCCTGTCTTAAAAAAAAAAAAAAAAAAAAAAAGTAAAGATTCACTAGATTCCTCCCTCCCAGGGAACCAAGCTGCAAAAAGATTTCCTTTTATACAAGCCCACCTATGAAATAGACTCAGACTAGCAAAAAAAAAAAAAAAAAAGATTCTTGAGGCCAAAGCAGCTGCCTGAAAGAGGCAAAAACCAGCTGAGCAGACTCAAGAGGTTTAGTCACTTAAAAAGGACACTCTGTAACTGATGAGCTGACTGTAGACTATGTCACCTGTTCCAGGTTCCAAGTGTTTGTGAGCTGTCACCTGCTGAGGTAGGCTTTGGTGATGTGTGCACCACCAAGCTCCACCCAGTGGCCTAATAGCCATAGGTCAGCATTTCTCAACCTGTGTTTTGGGAGTCAAACGACCCTTTCACACAGGTCACCTAAGACCATAGGACAACACAGATATTTACATTACAATTCATAACAATATCTAAGATACAATTATGTAGTAGTAACAAAAATAATTTTATAGTTGGGGCTCACCACAGAGTAATGAACTGTATTAAATGGTCAAAGCATTAAGAAGTTTGAGAACCACTGCCGTTGGTAAACCTCTATATAGTCACTCCTAAGGCTCAAAGATCATTACAAAAAAAAAGGGGAGGGAGCCAAAACAAGGGATGGAGTGCTGTGTAAATTTCACCCAAGATTAAAACATTCCATATTGCAGGAATGCGCCTTAAGCAGTAAGGTAAACAACTCAAAATAGCTTCAGGAGCCTGACTGAGGAGGCCTAAACCTTTAATCCCAGCACTCAGAAGGCAGAGGCAGGCATATCTCTGCAAATTGGATGCCAGCCTGGTCTACAGAGCAAGTTCCAAGACAGGCTCCAAAGTACAGAGAAACTCTGTCTCAGAAAATATTTAAAAAGCTTCAGGAAGTCCTTGAAACTGACCAGATTCACTAGCCACACCCTCTGCCCCAGACGCTAAGATACAAAGACTCTAAGAAACAAGATGTGAAATAGACTCAGACAAGCTAAACTACCAAAAAAAAAAAAAAAAAAAAAGACCGGAGGCTAAACCTGCTGCCTCAAAGAAGTAACTGAACTGTCTGGAAGAGGTTTAGACTAACTGAGTCACTTAAAACCTGTTGAGCTGCCTGTAGACTGTGTAATATGCTCCAATTTCCTAGGGTTTGTGAGCTGTCATCCATGCTGGGGTAGGCTTTAGTGATACAGCTGTTTTAGTCATTTCTGCTTTGTAACCCATCATCCACATTACTGTAACTAACCCCAATAAAACTTGTTGGTTCACCAACTTGGTTGGACTTTGGTGGTATCCATAGTTTTGGTCTGTTGTGGGATCCCTATCTGGGGTAAGTAGATGTATGTGTTGCATCTCCCCAGAAAAAGTTTTATATCACAACACGGTCCCATGGGCTGTGATCCTGGGCTGAACAAGAACTAAGTTGAATACCACATTTAACACTATTTTCTGTAGAAGCAATGTGATCAGCCACCTTCTGCTCCTATTATAACTCCTTGGTTTGATGAACAAACTATTTTGTGAGTAGAAATAAACCCTTCCTGACATTGCTTTTGTTACACTGACAGTAATGGTATTAGGCAACCCCTGTAAAAAAGGTCACTCAATCCTCCAAGGAGTCATGACCCATAGGTTATGACAGCATAGCCCCTAGCTCCTGTCACCACTTCCCTGGTTGTGTGGATTTTCTACTTGTACTGATGCTTGTAGATTTTCAACATAGGAGGCATCTCTTATTTCTGGACTAGCAACATTAAACCAATTATACATTAAACTGACTTTGAGAAGCTCTGCCTTACTAGAATGAAAAAAAGAAATGTTAATGGGAAAGTCACGATAGGAAAAGAATTCCTTTTGTGGTATTTGAAAAAAAAAACCAGAACGAATATTCGTTTGTTAAAATAGTGTGGGGGGCATGTATGTGTGGGACAGTGTGAGTTGGGGGGTGGGTGTTAAAGACAGTACCAGGCTTTAATGAAGCTATTGGGAGTGTCTGGTCTATCAGCGTCAGGCACATGAAGGTCTTGCCAACAAGGTTCTCTCAACACGGTGGCATAAACAGTGGGCTTGTGGTTGGGGTGGGGAATTTGAATTCTTTGTTTTCTTTCCCTGAAGAACATTGACTTCAGGAAAGCAATTCAACACTTTTCTCTGGAGGAATCCTCTGGATAGAGTATGCCTCCTGATAGAGCAGCTGTTCTCAATCTGTGGGCCTGACCCCTTTGGTGATTAAATGACCTTCCACAGATGTTGCCAAAGGCCATCAGAAAACATAGATATTTACATTACATAGCAGTAGTGCAATTATGATTAAGTAGAAATGAAATAATTTTATAGTTGGGGGTCATCATAATATGGGGTATTAAGGGGATGTAGCAGCACTGTAAAGACTGAGAACCACTGTGCTAGTGGTCTCCTGGTCTCGGTACTTTCTGATTTTCCACTGGACTGGGAGTCTGTATTCTCTAATAACACACTCAGAGAGAGACACCATATTGCTTTCTCATCATCAACCAAGGTGAAGTATGGCAGCAGGGTAGTGAGAAAGCAATAGTCAGTGTATGGTAGGTAGCTCTTTATGGAGATGGGAAGAGATTTTGCTCTCCTACAAGCCACACCCACTTAGCTTCTCTGGAAGGGCTTTTCTATGGCAGCGGTTGTGTCCATGAATACCCAAAGCACAAATTCTGTGTTTGAGTGGTCAGGGGCAGTGTGCAACTGTAATATTCCAAAGGAAATCTTAGTCAGTGATGTTCAAAACAATGCCTCTGGAACTTTCATTACCAGCTAGCAACACCTCTCACGGTAGATCATTTACGGATATTCCCATGCCTTGGATGTGGTTCTATGAATGTCATCTTCTGGATGAGCTGAAATTCCCCTGTCCAAAACCAGGTATAAATTTACACTGAATGAACATCACACCTTAAGGTAAAAGGTTTCAAAGATCAAATTAATGAATGAAAGATACTTGGTTCAAATTGTTTTATTTCCATCTTTAACACTAGCAGGAGTCCAAAACAGACTGATATTCATGAGCATGTAACAAAGAAAGAGTTAAACTATATACATTAAGAAAAAAGGAAAGGGATGTTTTCTTCTATACCAACCATTTCCTATTGGCGCAGTTTCTGATTAGTAGAAATAAACACATCTTTTTCTCAATTTAATTTAGGATGTAGTAATAGAACTTATGATCAACTTCATAAACTGTCTTTAAGGAGAAAACTAATTTTTAAGTGGGTGTCACCATATTTACCGGTGAACTGGCTGCATGGTGACCTTGGCTCCTTGAAGTCTGGCTATCATTAGAACTAACAAGAGCAAGACCATGAGGCCCACAAGGAACTCAATGGCTGTGACATCCAAGGGAAGGCACACACCACACATCACAATGATGACAGTTAATGCTCCTACCCTTTGAGTCCATGTAGAAAAATTATTACTCTCATTCAAACTAACTGGAAGTCAAACAGTTTAAAAAGTCAGAATGAAGAATAAAACTATTTTCTTTTCACACAGAGGAGGGACACTCCTTCAGCTCCATTTAAAGTGAATTCTGTGCTGAGTCCCTGCTCCTTCAAAACAGTAAACTGAAAGTCAGTTATTGCTAGCAAAGCTCCAGTGGTCCCTTTCCCACCTCAAAGATGTTTCACACAAAAAGGCTATTGGTTTGGCTTGAAGCCCTCTGAGGAAGTTGTGCGGAGGTGGAGGAAAGCTGGCACTGAAGGCCTATCCTCTACGAGCCACCCTGTGCCTGGTGTCCCCAGGGGCAATTTACCACGTCACTGCCTCCGAGAGCACCAGAGGCTCCCACACATATAGAGTGGAGCAGAGATTTTTGTGGTCCCATGGGGAGGAAGAGGCACCATGCTTTGCTGACCAAAACCTACATTGCAGTCAAAAGTCCAGAGGATCAAAGCCCAACTGGCCAGAAGAGCAGCTTTGGAAAATATCTATCTACTCAAGGGGTGTGGGAAAGCCAGGGTAGCGGCAGGTTGAGTAGGGCAACACCTCTGAAACATGGGCAACAGCGACTTGGGCAAAACCATGGAAGTGAACAGCTGATAAGGCCACTGTTACTGCTACCACCTCCTGGTATCTATGCTTGGGCAGACATTAGGCAGTGGGAACTGAAAAACTGAGGGTTGGAGAGCACTGTGGACAACACAGGACATATCTCAGCAGAAAAGAGGACACTCAAAAACTTGCCTGTCCTATTAGCCTTGAATGTTCTGTGCCAGGCAAAGAACTTTGGAGCACGGGTAGGGTTCCTGAGAACAGTTGGTGAACAGACATGGGGTGGGATGGGCACTGCTCCCATAGGCAACACTGGGCTGAGGACACTAGCACTGCTACATCTTCCGGATTGCTGAAGAGCAGGTGAAGAACGGGCTTTATTGCACTTTCTCATTCTTAGGAAACATGGTTGCCCTGCAGAGGGTCTCTTGACTTGCAGAAAACACTGCACATCAATGTAAGGTGCAGGCAAAATCACAGGTCACCTCTGCTCTCAAAAGAAAAATAAAAGTCCACCAGCTGGGCTTTTCAGGGGAAGCTTCTGTACTGGGATCCTTGGGCTGGATGGACTGTGTCTGGCCAGGTCACTGTGTGGCAGTCACAATAGCTAACTGGCAGATGCCTTGGGAGTGTTATGCACCCAGAATAGCTGGGGCAAACTTTCCCAACAGGAAAACTTCTCGGCCAACATGTAAGCTCCATAAAGACGCTGGAGCCATGATACTCAAAACTCCAATATGCCTGACTCCTTTTCTCCTACTCTGGGCTCAGAACACCCAGAGGAGCAGAGATGCTGAGCTGACCTGGGAGGATCCCTGGATCCTGCTCCCATAGCATCAAACTGGAGAAAACAAAAGGATCTAAGGGGCTGGAAAACAAAGAGCAGTTTACATCAGACATTGATTTTTTAAAGTCTTTTTGAGCTCAGGAAACTGGAGGCAGATACCATGCAGAAAGGCCAGCCTGGCTGTCTGTCCATTGGTCTATCCTGAGCAGTTCTGAACATTTCATATATAAATGGGGTGGTACCGTTTATGGTTGATCTTCTTCCTACAAGTTGGGCAAGTATTAGCATTCTTAAGAGAATCACGGAGGCACTGGCTACAGAAGACGTGGCCACATTCTGTAGAAACAATGAGGCGCCCATTCTGCACAATCTAGAAGACATTAAAAGGAACAGCCTTAAAGTATTCCTTGTCACCAAGGACCCTAACCCAGCCATCACTGAGACCAGTGTATACAAAGGATCAAGGTTATTACCAGAAAAAGCAGGAGCCTACACAACAATCTCAGAAGCAAATGCTGCCTCTATGGAACAGAATGTAGACAGGACAGGATTTTCCCAGCTGCAGTAATAAAAATGGATTATGGGCAAGCTCAGCAAAAATCAACAGCTTCTAGTTAAGGCTACGGTGGGAAACATGAATTTGCAGAGGCTAAAGATAAAATGTAGAGGGCCCATGACCAACTGGCATAATCTCCTTTTTAATTGGCCTTTGTGATAGATAGGTGTCAAATCCCGTATGAGGCACAGATCCTCTAACTTCATTTTAGTGAAGTAGGTTAAAACCAAAAGGAGACACAAGTAGGTTACTTACCTCAGAGTATCCATCCATGCAGATCGGACAACTGACAGTACCCGAGGGCCTAAAATCACAGTGCTCCACATCAGTTTCTAAGTAAACCCAAATACTTGATAACACCCTCTTAAAGTAGCTTCATATATGCAGTTCAATCTTCTACCAAATCTCTCCCTGCCTCACTTCTGCTGAGTTAGAACAGGCGCACAAAAAACTTGGAGACAGCTCAGCGGTTAAGAGCACTGACTACTCTTCCCAAGGGCCTGGGGTTCAATTCCCAGCACCCACATAGCAGCTCGCAACTGTAACTCCAAGATCTGACACCTTCACCCAGACATACATGCAGGCAAAACACCAATGCACATAAAAAAAAAAAAAAAAAAAAAAAAATTAAAAGAAAAAAAGCAACCTGAAGATAAATAAATGAACTACTTGAAGCGTTGGGCTGGAATGGCCATGAAAGAGGGATTCGAGAGAACAGGTCTATAAGAAAAGACTCACCCACCTCCTCCACCTCCAGCATTCCTGCTAGTGGCACCTAGAACAACCCACTTATACCCTGAACACTGTGGGTATGTCTGTCTCCTGATACAGCTGTCTGTCCATTGGTCTATCCTGGTCAGACATCTGATCCCAGCCCTGCATTCCAAGCATGCTTGGCAGATACTTGTTCTAGAGTAACAGCTTATATACAGTACAGCATTTGTTTGCTCCCGTCTCCACCCAACATAACAGAAGGAGAGCAGATTACCTGAGTCCTGTAGCTCCTTCATCCTTGGTGCCTCGAGAAGTATGAGTAGTCACATACACATCTTTATCTCTAGACAGTTCCTCATCATCACTGCTCACCACACAGCTGTCAGCATGGTCTGGGCGTAACCTCCTCCCATTTCTTCTTGGCCTTCTCCTTTCTAAGGAAAAGGTCACATTTTCAGCCATCTTTACCATCCTACCCTAGTGTCTCTGAAGACCCTCCCCTCTCCTTGAGGCCCCCAGAGAGAAACTATCACCATACTAGTTCTGCCCCCAGAAGGTCCTGCCCATAAGCAGAGGCCACTCAATTGCCTTCTCAGGAGAAAGCTCAGCCCCTGACATCCTGGGCAGAGATTTTCAGTAAAACCAGGTCTGACCAAAGGCATCTTTCTGTCTAGAGATCTTGAAAGGACAGTCTGATAAAGCGTGCGATGCTGTGGTATTCGCAACAATTTTCTTTAAACCCAAGGGAAAAGGAAATTAAAATACTCACCTTCAACAATCTGAAGGGGGGGAAAAAGAGAGAGTGTTATAAACATTCTGACATTTTAACTGATAAAACACACACATCTTGCTTCCAATATATCTGTATATATTGGAGAATCCAGTCTTCCCTTATCCCCAAGGAAAGGAAATGTGTACTTCTCCAGGCCAGCTATGGTCATCTCCAGGTCAATGTCTCCTAGGAGCCAATATGCTGAATCTCACCCAGCCCATTTCGGGGCCTAAATAGAACCACATCAGGACCTGTGCAAGACCAGAGGTTGGGTTGTCTGGAGGAATCTATATTCTGTTCACAAAAACAAGAGGCCTAATCTACCTCCCTGGGCTGAGTCAGAAAACAATCAGCAAAGCTCATTGCACCTACAGCCAGCATGGCAAGTGCCAATGACAGAGCCACTGGAGAAGGATTTAAGCTACTTAATATTATAAAAAGATCAATTGGGAATTATCTTGAGTCATCCTTTTTAACAAGAACTGGACCAACACATGTTTGGTGGCTCGGGACATTCATTAATATAGTTGAAGATGATCCTGGTTTCTGATCTACTTGCTTTCACCTTCAAAGTGCTGGATTAGAGGAGTGTACTACCACATCCACCAGTTTGTACCCTGACAATTTTTGCCAGTTCAACCTCCATCAGTGCCACATTGTGGATAAGGGGAACATTCAAGCCATGGGAGAAATGGCTGTACATTTTTTTTTTTCCACCATGCAGAAGGCACCATTTTGGAAAAGAGCAAACTTTGAATGCCCCAGCGTCCACCCCTGTGCCACACTGTCATACCCTCCACTTGGACACCTTTGCAGCAAAATTTTGGCTCTAGCCAGCTGTGGTGGTACAAACCTTTAATACCAGCACACAAGAGGCAGCAGAGGCAGGTGGATCTGAGTTCAAGGCCAGCCCGGTCTACAAAGCAAGTTCCAAGATAGCCAAGGATATATAGAGAGAAACCTGTCCTAAGGCCCGAAGGTCAGTTACCACCATTGACATGTTACTTGAGAGGGCTTAGTCTTCCTGAAAGGCAGCCTACATCACTGCCTCCCTGAACTCAAATATGCTAGTGCAGGTGTAGATTCCACCTCCTGCTCTTCAGTCTAGAGCAGCAGACCCAAAAGCTGCCCTAGTAGCTAATGCTGGGTTAGATCATCTCCAAAATCAAGCCTGGAGCCTAGTCTAGGTTTTTTTTAAATGCATCTAACACAACCCTCCCCCTTCCACATGTTAAAACCCTTTTAGGATTGATTTAGTTATTGATAGCCAAATTAAATATGGCCATCTACAAATAAAAGTTAAGAAGTCAAGAATAAGATAAATGGTACACGGCTGTAATCCCAGCACTTAGAAAATGAAGACAGAAGGCTCAGGAGTTCAAGACCAGCCACATACGGAGTTTTGAGGCCTGCCTGGGCTACATGGAATACTGTCTTAACAAAAACAAAACAAAACAAAACAATTAGGTAAGAGAATCCAGGGAAATTACTCAAAGTGTTCACACTACCTACTCCTGAAGAGTCTCACCCGAAAAGACTAAAGATGGTACCTGGAAATGTGGGGACAGTCAGTCTCATCATCAGGCTAAAATTCCCTATAAAACTGTAGCCTGGCAAAATGTAAGTCTATCTTAAGTTTTCTGAAGGCCCAGAAAAGGAAGAGCTAACAAGAGTGTTGGCTTTTGGAGTATGCCCAGAATTTGGCTAGGAGTAGAGCTAATTCTGCTATGGATAAGATGGTCTTATAGCACCAACACTGGCCTCACCTCTCTTGCCCAGGGTAGATCACTGATAGAGTAGATACACTGCAAGGAGCACTACATCCTCGGTTCCCTAGGAGCTAGGGTGTGCAAACTTGTTCTCACTACTGTCTATGAATCAGAAACAGTTCCCTGCTATGCTGTGCTCAACTCAGGGACAGACCTGGTCTCTGAGCCAATCAAGAATATATGGTCTGTATCTCCAGCAGCAGGAAGCTGCTGTTAAGGCAGCAGTGAGGATATTTTAAAGGTACCCAATGATGTGAAATGCTCCTATATCCTAGGATAGCACAATGCTTGCCTGGCATGGAAAATTGAAGCAGGGCAGAGTTACCAGGGTATCAGGCATGACTGACAGGGAAAAGAGATGAATAGGTACAACTCAAGCTTGGGACCTCTCTTCTGACTGAGGGGCCTTTAAAAGAAACAAAAGCATGGGGGGTGGGGGAGGCAGTTTAAATCTTCGTCTCAGAAGATGGGAAATTAAGACTTAAGGACTCCATGAGTTCCAGGAAAGCCTGTGCTATATAGCGAGACACTGTTTCAGAAAACAATTAGGAGCTAGAAAATGGCTCCACTGTTAAGAGGACTGGTTGGCACGGTGGTGGTGGTGATGGTACATGCCCTTAATCCTAGCACTCAGAGGTAGATATGTAATGAGTCTTTTTCTCTCCCACCAGCCAGCTCCCAAATAACTGCATGGAGTCTTATTATTAATTATGAAAGCTTGGCCTTAGCTTATATTTGTTCCTAACTAGTCCTTATGACTTAAATTAACCCATTTCTATTAATCTATGTTGTCACATACCACTGATCTTGCTTCAACCATGCCTACTGTGCCTTAATTATCTCTTCCTACTTCTGTCCACTTAGAATTCTAGCTGTTCAGCAATATATCTTCACAGTGTACCAATATCCCACAACAGAGATCTAGGCCAACCTGGTCTACAGAGGGAGTTACAGGACAGCTGAAGCTACACCAAGAAATCCTGTCTCAAAAGACAAACAAACAAAAACAAACAAACAAAAAACAAACAAACAAAAAAAAAAAGCATAAACAAGGGAGAGATAAGAGGATCTTTGTGAGTTCGAAACCAGCCTGGTCTATAGAGCTAGCTCCAGGACAGCCTCCAAAGCCACAGAGAAACCCTGCCTAGGAAAAAAAAAAAAAAAAAGAAAGAAAAAAAAGAGCTAGTTCCAGGACAGCTAGGGCTACTCAGAGAAACCCTGCCTAAAAAAAAAAAAAAAAAAAAAAAAAAGTGAAAGATTGTCCCCAATAATTCTGCTCCATGCTTCTGATTGGAGTGTTGAGGCTCACTTGTGCTTTAAAGCATGGAAGAGGCTTCAGGCAATCAACTGAGCATCTCTACTACAGATCCACATGGTAGCACTGACCTGTGGCTCATTCTCCATGGAAATAAAGAAACCAGGTAGGTAGAAGTAAAGTAAGATGGACTGCCTGATGTCTGACCATCTCACCACTGAGCTAGTTAAACTGTTCAAGCTGGGATTTTGCAGTTTCAGCTTTTACTTTTATGGCTGGAAGAAGCATAAGGTAAGTTCTATAACAAATCCAAACAGTAACTCTGAAACAGGAATCCAAGTCTCCTGCCTCCATACTATCAACATACTATCAATGGACTTTTATCTAACTTCCTGCCCCATTATGTCACTATCAAGTCAGTTCCCTCATCCCCACTATTCCTATTCTAGGCTCACTCAAGGACTCCACTCATTGCTATCCTTACAAAGTTTCAATAAGTTAATTTGGATGGGGCAGTGCTAGAGAATGGAACTTAAACCAAGGACATGGAAAGGTAGGAAAGCCCAGCAAGAATAGTCTAGACAAAGGCACAGAAGGGGAAATGTTGATTTTCTACCCAGCAAAAGATTACTGTCTTCTTGAAGGTAGAATCCTAGCTCCCTTGCCAGGACCTGGCCAGATCCATTATGGGTAGAAGTTGAACTGACAAGAAAGGGGATTTGGGGCTTTCTGAGCCCTTTCCTTGTTTACCAGACCACTTCCATCCTCAGGAATGCTTTCCCTCAATAAATTGTGTCTATTTCTATTACCTTGAGATAGGGAAAAAAAAAAAAAAAATGGTGCTACTTTCCAGCATTAGTTAGCAAGTGGACTGTAGCTTTAGCTAAGGCACTAAATTATGCTCTTTATAGAACTCCAGGAAATTGACGGGAACTAACAGCAAGAGTCAATGCTTTCACAGAGGAGGCCACTTACAATTAAACCTGTTCCTGTTTATCTCAAATCATTCTAGTCCATTTCCAGAAAAGCCATTAGTTACACAGGAGCCAATGTCCCAAAATTCATCATTGTCCTTGTGAGGATACCAGAAATGACATTTGGACAACTTAGTGATTTGTAACTAAAACCATACTGTATCTTCCCTGGCAGCTCCATGCCATCATTTGTTCATTTTCCCTCCTTGAGACAAAGCTTAAGTATATAACCAAGGAACACTGCCTCTCAAGTGCTCAAAATCACAGGCATGCACCACAACACCTGGCTACCCATCCCTTTGTCTCCCCCAAACAGAGTTTCTCTGTGTATCTCTGATTGTCTGGAACTCAACTTGTAGACCAGACTGACTTCAAACTCACAGAGATCATCCTGCCTCTGCCTCCTGAGTGCTGGAATTAAAAGAGTGTGCCACACCAGCTTCTATCTTGCTTTCTAGTAAAACCTTACTCTCAAAGTTTTAAACAAAGTAGGAAACACTGTAATGTCTTTGTTCTGGTAGTTTGTTGTTAGTCACTCACTCAATTTTAAACATGTAAGTTAAAGATTAGATTACTAACATGTTTACTGTCTGCAGTCCTTTCTGAGTACCAACTGCTACACACTTGTCCACCAATGCTATCCAAGATGGCACTCTATTCCACAGCTTCAGTTCCGGCATACTGTCATCAAAAGGTGTTGAAAGTAGCAAACTTGTCCTTAAGATGCTCATCAATGAGTTGACCAGATCCCAAGACATATGGGTGTGTGGGGTGGAGGGATGTGTATGTGTGTGTGTGTGTGGGGGGGGGGTGTTTCAATACCATGGAACAGGTCTATCAGAAGTAACTTCTAATACCCCTGACCACACTAGGCCTTAGTCCTGGCAGACTATACATGGAGAACACACAGCCTCTCAAGTTCTATCCTCCCTGGAGTCAGGAAAGAGCTTTGGCAGCAGGTGTTAGACTAGGTAGCTGCTTTCCCTGGAGCCATGTTTACTGGCAACTAGTTCTGAAACCTAATGACAGCACTGAGTCAATATTCCCAATTCCCTTCAAGTCAGAGGCATAAACAGATTCCTAAGCTCTGCAATCCATGTAAGGTAAGTCTCCTCACTTTTTTTTTTTTTTTGGGGGGGAGTTTGAGACAGGGTTTTTCTGTGGCTTTGGAGGCTGTCCTAGAACTAGCTCTTGTAGACCAAGCTGGTCTCAAACTCAGAGATCCGCCTGCCTCTGCTTCCTGAGTGCTGGGGTTAAAGGCATGGGCCACCACTGCCAGGACATGTCTCTCTTAATACAACACTGGTAGCTTTTCATCCCATTTCAAAGGGGCATGTCCAACTTTACAAATCTGAAACTATGGAATTAGGGATTGCTGCTACGGACAGGTTAAAAAATCAGGCAGATCTAGGCCACAGAAACAAAAGCCACAACAGGTACTTTTCCTGACACATTTCTCATTAGGGGTTCCAATTACTGCATGAACAAAGGATCTTTCCTTCACAATTCTTTTATGTGTATGGGTGTTTTGCCTGCAGTGTTCCTGATGCCAACAGAATCCAGAAGAGGGCACTAGTACTGTGGAACTGGAGTTATAGCTGGTTTTGAGTTGCCATGTGGATGCTAAGAATTGAACCCAGGTCCTCTGGAAAAGCAGCCAGTATCCTTAACCTCTGAGCTATCCCTCTAGCCCCTTTCAGAATCTTTCTAAACCTGACCAGTAACCCAAGGATTCAGATGCAGATATGGGTTAGGGACTCCTACCCAAACCAGCCAACTCTCGCTCAAATGCTTACCACAACAGAGTCATTGTGAGTCAGGTCCACAACCACGGGCTCTAAAGATTCACAGGTGAGGTCCACGATTTCATCTCCAGCTTCAAAATAAAGCAGTTCAACTAGAATTAGGATAGGGGCTGCACTCCTTAGGCTTGGTGATTACTACAAACATGGTATAAACCTGTGTCAAAGTATGAAACACTGACACACACAATACAAAAAAAAAACAAAACAAACAAACAAAAAAAAAGACAAAACTCCATTTTCAAAAATAGCAATCAAGCACCCCTCCAGCACTTTGCAAAGTGGGCTATACGAATTTATTGAGGTCCCAGAGATGTACATGTGTGAATATGTGTTTCACCCCACTCATATAGTCGTGCCCAGGTACCACAGTTTCATTAATTAGGAAAGGCATGCAAAAACCTCTTACAACTATTTTTTTCTGAGTGTTATTAGCATTAAAAAATAAGCTGGTAATAAAAATTAGCTGGTCGTTGGTGGCGCATGCCTTTAATCCCAGCACTTAGGAGGCAGAGGCAGGCAGATCTCTGTCAGTTTGAGGCCAGCTTGGTCTACATGAGCTAGTTCCAGGACAGACTCCAAAGCCCAGAGAAACTCTGTCTCGAAAAACAAAAAAAAGAGGTTTGGATTTTTTTTAAATAGACATATTCTAACTTGCTTTATCTGCTTGTATTTAATTTGTCAGTGCTAGGTGTCGTAGCACACACCTTTAACCATTTTTTTTCCCTTTCTTTGTAGTAATGCTATGGGTTGAACAAGGTCCTTGCACATTAAACAAGTGCTCTACCACACTTGTTTAATATGTCAATAGCCCACTGTTCCTTTTTAAAGTATCAGTTCTTGGCCAGGCGTTGTTGGCGCATGCCTTTAATGCCAGCACTCAGGAGGCAGAGGCAGGTGGATTCTGTGAGTTCGAGGCCAGTCTGGTCTCCAGAGCGAGTGCTAGGATAGGCTCCAAAGCTACATAGAGAAACCCTGTCTCGAAAAACAAAAAAAAAAAACCCCCCCCCCAAAAAAAACAAAAACAAAAACAAAAAAAAAACCCGGTTCTTGGAGTGGGACAGTGGTGGCAGACACCTTTTAATCCCAGCACTCGGGAGGCAGAGGCAGGTGGATCTCTCTGTGTGAGTTTGAGGCTAGTCTGATTTGAGAATGAGTTCCAGGACAGCCTGAGCTGTTATACTAAGAAACCTTGTCTCAAAAAACCAAAACAAAATATCAGTTCTTTGGCATGAGTATAAAAAAATATCAGAGCAAAGGGGCTTGATCCAAGCCATCTGACACTTCCCTGACCAGGTAAAAGAAAATCCAATTTGGCCTCTTCCCAAAACAAGCTCTAACAACGATAGTTCTGTTGACAAGCTTGCCTAATAAAACCAAAAACCAAAACAAAACCAGGAGAGGAAATATTTCACAAAGCAAGCATGGTGAATTAGATGAGCCTAGTGGCTGCTTCAAAACCCATGAAGATATCACAATACCAAAGGGAGCAGCTTCATTCACTGTAGCTACAAGCTGTGTAGGGAAGTCTAGATTATAGGTATATATAAATGAAGTATAAGAGCTTCCAACAGCTAACATTTGTATGGTACAAACTTCCACACATGGTCCCAAAGGTTTTATGGCATAAAATTCAACTTGCTCTATATACTAACATTATTCCCCACCACAGACGAAGAAACAGAGGCTCAGAAGGTGTGACCTGGGGCTAGAGAGATAGTTTAGAGGTTATCAATATTACTACTCTTGTAAAAGACTGAAGTTCAGTTCCCAGTATGCACAGGGCAGCTCACAACCATCTTTAACTCCAGTTCCAGGGAATATAATGACTTCTGACCTCTGTGTGCACTAGACACACATGTAGTGCACAGACATATATTCAGGAATACATATGAAATGGGGGGGGTGGCGACTTTCCATGAGGCCCCACATGGGCATTAATAGACACAAACTGGGTCTAATTCACATGCTATACTACACTGTCTCCACTGTCACACATTACAGTTCAGGATTCTGGCTCTTACCACTTTCCACGAGTTCTATGGGTTCTGCTTCCAAGGAAATCTCAGGGGTTGAAGTTGTTTCCCGAGAACGCTTCTGGGTTTGTCTAGAACTTACTGTTCCACCACGACGTTTTCTTTGAGGATTTCTCTAAGGTCATCAAGGGGGAAAAGAAGCAGTTGCATGAGCTCCAGATTTGACAGGGTTTCAGGAAGAGTTAAGAAGTCAACAGGGGAATGGTGTTAATACCCCCTCATATCTCCCCCCCTCTTTCTCTCTCTCTCTCTCTCACACACACACGCGCGCGCGTGCGCACACACACACACACACACACACACACACACACACACACACACACACACACACACACACGGCATGCATAACACACCACACCCACAAACTTGTAGCACCTCTGAAGCAGAAAGAAAAAGAAAATCCAGTGCTTTTTTGTTGTTTCTGCCTGATAAAAGGTCTTGCTGTGTAGCCCCAGCTCTTCCAGAACTCAAGAGATCTGCCTGTATCTGCCTCCAGAGTGCTGGGATTAAAGGTTTGTGTCACCATGTTCAGCTCAGAGTGCTATTTTTATACCCAGTAAGAAACTTTTACTGTTCCCAAACACTTCTGAATTTTAATCATATGTGCAACCTTGAAGAAGGTGCTCTGTCAGTAAGGAGTAAAGAAAGGTCAAAAGACCTTTAGGCAACCTTCTCTAGACCAACCAACACTTTGGGAGACTGGGCAAGAGGATCTATGTGAGTTCAAAAGCACCCTGGTCTACATAGTAAGTTCCAAGCCAGACAGTGCTATATAGTGACACCCTATCTCAATCATTCAATTGTAATAAAAACAAGTTCCAAGCAGTGGTGGCATGTGCCTTTCATCCCAGCACTCTGAGAGGCAGGAAGATCTCTGTGAATTCAAGGCCAGCCTGGTCTACAGAGAAACCCTGTCTCAAGAAAACAAACAAGGGGCTGAGAAGATAGCAATTCCTGGCACCCATGTGGCAGTTCACAACTGTCTCTAATTCTAGTTCCAAAGTATTGGACACCCTTACACAGACATTCGTGCAGGAAAAACGCCAATGTATATAAAATAAAAATACTTAAGTCATTAGAAAAAAGAAACCAACCAAAAAACCAAACCAAAACAAGCAAGCAAACAAACATATTCAACTATGGTTTGCAATCCCATGTATGGTCACATAACTAAATGGGGGAAGATGGGCTGTGAAAAAATATTTGCAACAGCAACATGTTTTCTGAACCTACAAAGACCAAATATTAATTCAAGACCAAATGCACCAAGAACTATTATTTTTCATATTATCTGTCCATGTTGCAGCTTATGACTTCACTACAGCTTTGGTTCTGAACACAACTCAAACTTACAGAGAACATGATGTCATGTCACACAATGCCAACACCTACTGCATATATTTTTTATTCTTACAGAAAGAGAATGGTTTAATTACAAACAAGATTTGTAGCATTTTCTTACCATTATTCTTCAGCATATAATTATCACCCAGTACATTCTTAGATTACACTGCTCTAGTATATTTTGCTTTTTTTCTTTTTCTCAAGATAGGTTTTCTCTGTGTATCAGCCCTGGCTGTCCTGGGACTTGCTTTGTAGATCAGGCTGGCCTGGAACTCACAAAGATCCTCTTGCCTCTGCCTCCTGAGTACTGGGACTAAAGGTGAGCACTACTACCTCTGTGTTTGATACTTTAAAACATGCCTTTAGAAATCCAGAGGCACAGTCAGCTGATCTTTGGAGTTACATGATAGTCAAGGATACATAGAAGACCTTACTTCAAAAACAAAAAAACAAAATCTGTGTAAATTAATGAGTTTCATAAAAAAGTCAATCAAATCAATTTTGGTTTGGGGTTAGGACAGAAGCTCCAATGTTTCTGAAATGGCCATAAATACTACACATTTATTTGAAGTGGCATTCTTAGAAATGCTGATCATGAAATCAAAATACTAGCTGGGCATGCCTTTAAATTGCATGCAGTGCTCAGAAAGCAGAGCTAAAAAATACCAAAGATCTATATAAACGGTCAGTCAAATTTTACCTTTTTTTGCTTTTTAAGAGAGGGTTTCTCTGTGTATGTAGCCCTGGCTATCCTGGAACTGGTTCTATAGACCAGACTGGCCTTGAACTCATTGATCTGCCTCCCGAGTGCATACCAACATGCATGGCTAATTCACTCTTTTTTCCTTTAAACATTTGTGTACATGCATGTACTTGTGCTACTATGCTTAAATGAAACTAGACGACAGTTTTTGGCAATCAATTCTCTCCTTCTACCATTTAGGGTCTAGAGACCAAGCTCAGGTTGTCAAGACTTGTCAGTAAGCACCTTACCTGATAACCGTCTTGCCAGACCAAGATTGATTCTTTATATAAGAGTATCTACCTCATTAACATATAATTTACTTTCATCTTAGTAAATAGTAATAATTTTTTAAAATTAAACATGATTTATTAATACTTGATCTGCTTGTGCATCTACATTACTACCTGAGGTCATAAAAATTTCCCCAAAGAAAAAAATTACAAGTAGAAAAAGTTCAGGATGCCTTACTCTAGAGCCCAAGCACCTCCAGTCTTTATCTGTCTTGCACTGAACCAAAGCTGATTCCCAGAGTAAAAGTGAAAATAGTCATTCTTTATTTTTTTTTTCATTTTATATACACGAATATTTCACCTGCATGCATGAATGTCTGTGTACCATTTCCAGGCCTGTAAAGGCCAGAAGAGACACAAAATCTTTAGAATTGGGAGTTACAAGCAATTCTGTGTTGCCATGTGAGTGCTGGGAACTGCATCCAGGTCCCCTAGAAGAACAGCAAATACTCTTGGCCTCTGAGCCATATATCCCTAGATCCAGTTTTTTGTTTGTTTGGGTTTTTTGAGACAGGGTTTCTCTACTTAGCCCTGGCTGTCCTGGAACTCAATAGACCAGGCTGGCCTTGAACTCAGAGATCCACTAGCCGCTGCTCCTGAGTGCTGGGATTAATGGCATGTGCCACCACCCACCCAGCCCTAGACTCAAGTTTGGTTTTGTTTTTTTTAAGCTTTGTCCCTGTGGAGCATGACTTTTTGTTTTGTTTTTAATTTTTATTTTATGTGCATTGTTATGAATGAGGGTGTCAGATCCCCTGGAATTGGAGGTACAGACAGTTGTCAGCTGCCATGTGGGCACTGAAAAATGAAAATGAATTCAGGGCCTCTAGAAGAGCAGCCAGTGAGTGCTCTTAACCACTGAGCCATCTCTCTAGCCCTCCAGACACAGCTTTAAAATTCTATTTAAATATTTTATTTTGTGTTTGTAGCCCATACACATCGTAACATGACTGGAAGTCAGAGGGCACTGAGAGATGTCAGTTCTCTCATTTCACCATGTGGGTCCTGGGAATCAAACTTATCAGAAAAGGCCTTTATCAACTGAACCATTTCACTGGTCTGTAAATAGTAGTAAATATATTTGTAAAGGCCAGAGGTCTTCTTTTGTCACTCTCTACCACCAACCTTTTTCAAACTTACTTTTTTAAAGTCCCCCCACCCTCCCCACCCCCACAGGGTTTCTCTGTGTAATAGCTCTGGCTGTCCTGGAACTCAGAGATCTGTTTGTTAACCCCCCCTTTTTTTTTTAAACATGTCTGAGTGCCTATGTGTATACATGTATACCATATGCATGCCTGGCGTTCACAGAGGCCAGCAGATCACCTGGATCTGGAGTTAACAGGAGGTGTGAGCCACTTGACATGCATGCTGAAAACAGGAGTTCTCCAAAAGAGTAGTATGTGCTTCCCAACCACCAGATCATCTCTCTAGTCTTTAGGTTTGTTTATTACTTGTTTGTTTTTCGGGACATGGTTTCTCTGTGTAGCTTTGGAGCCTATCCTGGCACTTGCTCTGTAGACCAGGCTGGCCTCAAACTCACAGAGATCCACCTGCCTCTGCCTCCCAAGTGCTGTGATAAAAGGCGTGATCCACCAACGCCAGGTTAGCCTTTAGTTTTTGAGGCCACATTAAACCTGGTGCTTACTGTTTCTTCTAGATCAGTATGCCCTTGGGATCAAGCTTCCACCTTCTCTAAGCACTGAAGATGTGTGCTACCCTGCTCAGCCTTTATGTGGGTGATGGAGACCCAAACTCAGGTCCTCATTCTCACACAGGAAGCAGTTTATTCACTAAGCCATCTCCTCAGCCTTGAACTTGAAATTCCGATCTTCCTGTCTCCATTTACTAATGAATTATAGATGTATGTACTATTTACTCAGATTATACATAGGTGTATACCACAACACAGCCTTTTCAGTTATGCTGGAAAATGCAATACAGGACCCTTTGTATAATCAACAGAGACATATCCCTAGCTATTTTTGTTTATTTTATTTTTGAGACAGAGTCACTATGTAACCCAAACTATTTTCAGCTTTCAGTCTTTGTATCTCAACTTCCCCATATCTGGAATTAGAGACCAGTGCTATAACATGTGGCTTACAGTCCTCTCTAATGTGCTATAAGAGACAAGGTAGTTAACTAATGTTGGTAATAAAACTTACAAGCTAAGTAAACTTACTGTACTCATTGTGCTCTCTGGCTTCAATCCACAGAAAAAGTGATATTCACCAAGGTTTATGGGGAGGTGGAATGTTCTCAATCTCTCAGGCCCACTGAATACTCATTCTGTGGCTTACAATTTAGAGCCAACTAGATGTCCAGTATTTCCAAATTCTGAAAAACAAAAAGATACCAACTTGATAAATGTTGCTATTTGCATTATTGAAGACAAAGTTCACAAAGGTACGTACACACACAGAAAATTTACCAGTCTTTTCTGTCTCCTGGATGCTTTGCTTAACATCTTATATAATGTGTATCCTTACCCTACATTCATTTTAAGAAAAAATAATTCTTGTTGGATATATATCTGATTATGTAATCCCAAAGTCTACTATCCAAACTACTATACCATCTTCTGCCCACACTCCTTTTTGGTGCGTGAGATTGAATGGAAGGCTTCCTGTTTCTACCACTGATCTATACTCCTGCAGCCCTTCCAGACCACCTTTCTGGTTGCTTCAAATGTAGCCAAAGTGATTAATTCTAGGAGAATGACAGTGCTTAACTGAAATATATACTACCAGCTCCTTAGCAAGAGGAAAGGAACAGTTTCCTAAAACAAGCAGTCTTCTTGGCCTGGTTACTTCATCACCCTTCCAAGGATTAGAGACTAAGGAGATAACCATCTTTTGCAAGTTTCCCAACATATAATTCAGACCACAGAATAGTACCAGACCCACTGTAAATGCTAGACTCCCATGTACATTTTATGCTTCTGGTTTTAGAAGTATCCTATATATGAGTGCACAACTATGAAGTGTGTGCCCACCCCCATCTTCAAGAGCACATCTTGATTTAGAAGAATATAACAAAAATATCTTATTGGGCCATGGTGGTGCACACCTTTAATCCTACCTAGCACTCAAGAGGCAGAATCGGTGGATCTCTGAATTTGAGGACAACCTGGTCTATAGAACACATTCCAGGACGGTGAGGGCCACAGAGACCCTGTCTAAGAAAACCAAAAATAAACAACACACACACCTTTACAATGAGCTACAGAAACGGCCCAATGGATTAGGATGCCTGCTGTGAAATCAAGAGGACCTGAGTTACACCTCTGCAACACCCACATAAAAACCAGCCATGGCAGCACACCAGGAACCACGGTGTCTGGCTGGCTCAGCTAAGAGAGAGCTTCAGATTTAGTCAGACTCAGTTTCAAATAATAAGGTAGAGGACAATACAGGAAAGACACTTGATGGCCTTCTCTGGCCTCTCTCTACATGAGCAAAGACACACACACACACACACACATGCAGAAAGGCAACAAAGACTTGTCTGTTGAGTGCTGAGAAATGTGACAGGCATATATGGCAGTTCCAATTACCCTCTCACCCCATTTTAGATATTTAGGCTCTACTCTACGATATTAAGCATGGCTGCTACAGACACCCTGACCTGTATACATCTTACCAATCTGAAGCCAACCAAGTTTCTTAAAGAACAAATAATCCACTACCATCACTAGGAGCTTTCCTGGGGTCTTTTTACATTCTACACTACTGGTGACTAAACCAACTCCATTCCAAATCTGGTTTCTCTCTTTCAGAGATAACAAAGGTCAAGAGTCAGAGAACTCTATGACAGGAGCCAGTCTTTAGGAATCTACCCAGAGACTGAATTTCACCAGAGATTTCAGGCATCCATCAGATCAGCCTGAGGATGTAGAAAGGAAATGTACAGACAGATGTACCCTCACCAACCACAAAGGGTTCTGGATCACACAGATGACAGAGGTCATCAGCATATTACATTCATGTGCAAGGCGAGGTGCTATCTAAGAACAATCCGCATGTCCTTCCTATTGGCCAGATTAAGGAAGCAAGTACTGTGATGAATGCCATTTTTTCCTAATGATTAAGAGTTAAATTCACAAGCCCACAACTAATAAATGCCAGAATTTACACATTTTTGTTTGTTTGTTTTCGGGGGTTTCTGCTTTTCTCTTCCAGTGGTGGGGATGGAACCCATGGTCTTACATGCTCAACCACTGAGCTACTTCCCCAAATTCTGAGACTCTATATTTTGTGTTGCAGGATATCTGATAACACTGTGAACCCTGGGTTTGCTTATTTACTGGAAAAACATCTTTCTAGTGGCCCAGGTCTAGCACACACCCTTAATCCAAGAGCTTTCTGCTTGAATATTGTAAACACAATTTTAGTCTTTATTGGTAAAATTGAACGATTGAGTTTTAGCCTAAAACGTGTGTGTGTGCCACAAACACAGTTTCGTTTGGTTTTGAGAAAGTGTCTAAGTTCACCTAGCTGCCCTGAAACTCTAATTCAGAGGGCTGATTAGAGGTGTGCACTACCATGCCTGGCAAAGAACCTATACTCTAAGTGCTATGCCAAGACCAAAATAAGAGATATTCTAGAAGAAAACTGACGTGGAAATTAGTATGTCAAGGAACTGTTGGCTCCTCTTTCCTCCAACACAATCCTCCAGCACTATGACCTTAGCAAGGGTCCCACCATCCTTTAGTGCAAAGGAAGCCTCAATTTGATAGGGCTTTATCTACTTTCCACTTCCCTAGTATTTTGCACATAACAGATACTCATGATAATTGATTACAATGAGCAAATGACTTTGAGGGTGATGGTGTCCTTGCCATTAAAAGACCGAGAGTGTCTGGCCTTAGTGGTACAATCCTTTAATCTCAGCACTTGAGAGGCAGAGGCAGGCCTGTTCTATTCAGTTCCAGGACAGCCAGGCCTACAGAGGAAACCCTGTCTCAAGGGGGGGAAAAAGACCTAGGGTAGAACAGTGACCACTTATAACCAGGAAAAGACAGACACCCAAGCTTTTCTAAAGTTGTGAGGGTGAGAGAGAAACATTCATGCTAGGGTATCCAGGTGTTAATTCCAAAAGAATGATTCCATGAAACCAAAGCATGTTGTTACATATACCTATAATCCCAGATTTTGGGAGACTGAAGCAGAAAGACTAAGAGATAAAAGCCAAGAAGCAAGCAAACTAAATGAAGGCAAACCAGAAACCCCAGAATGTTACAAATACTGGATTCGAGGGATTCAGGTAGAATGTCCCTGGAAAACTCAAGACAATCAGAGCAAGGTAATATTTCAATTTCAGGATGTCTCCTGCTGCTACCTCCGTTCTAATTATCACAATGTAATATGGTTACACTACACAGCTAGCCTCTTTTCCCTAACTTGCCCTCACCTGCCTAGCTTCATTTGTAGTTATAGAAATGTGTGTCTTATAAAAATCACCTTACTATGCTAAAGCTCACAGGACTTATGAGTAAAAACATGTAATTACAGGCCCACTACAGGCCCACTACTCAACAACTTGACCAACGACTTTTAGAAAACGTGTAGTGTCCTTCTGCAAGTGTTAACTGACTGGCACAACTAATTATGATACTGTAAGCTTGTTTATGGAAATGAGCCTTAGTCTACCACATTAAGTTACTGTCAACCTGAGAAGGAATGCTTGCAGTACCACACCTGCATAACTGTGGCTCTTAAAGTAACGGAAGTACCTTTTGTAAGGTAGTTCAGCAGGCTTTAATTTTCTGATTTTTTCCCTGCTGTTTCTCAAAGAAACAGTACAGCAAACTCAACTTCCTACTATGTACAATGTGTTCCCTGTTACATCAACACCACTGGAAGGAATGTTAAGTCCAAAAAAGCATTTTAAGTAGAACAGTATTTCATTTCCAGGTACCCTAGATGTCACTCACTCACTCTAGGCTCTTTTCTATTACTGTGCCTTAACAGCTGGGAGACAGAGACAGGCCGACCTCTGAGTCCGAAGCCAGCCTGGTCTACAAAGCAAATTCCAGGACAGAGAAATCCACTCTCAAAAAAACCAATCCTGCCGCCCCTCCCCCCACCCCACCCCCAGTGGTAAACACCGTGTTAAAAAGAAAGCTTTTCAGAAAAGTTGGAAAATCACATTTAAGCAATACAAAGGCCAGCAAGACATCTTTCCACTCACTCCATATCGAACTCACAGGTAAACCCGAACCCAATTTGTTTATCCATAAAACAAGCACAGGGTGTATTTGGGGTGGGTGGAGCGGTTTCCCTCTCACCACTGTCAGGAACTATATAGTCAATCTGCGTCCAACCGCAGACAGAAAGACCTGGGCCTCTTCCCTATTTATGGACCTGAGTCTCCTTCAACCACTTGGGCAGCCTAAACTGAGCAGCAGACTGCAGAAGAACTGAAAGCTCGAAGCGCCTATGGGCACAGACAAGTAAAAAAAAAAAAACAAAAGCAGAAACGCCCAGATCTGGACTCCTCCCTCGCGAGTCAAGCGGTAGACAATGGCGTCCACTGCAACCGTGTTTAGGATTAAGATCAGGTTGTTTCCTATTCCTGTGTACAGATGTGCCGGGGAGGGAAGGACCTCAGAGGGTGCAGGGCTGGGCCAAGTCTCAATCGCACGCTTCACCAACCATTAGTAAGGCAGAAAGCGGCTCCTGGAAGCCCAAACCCCATTCAGTTCCAAGGCCCGCAAGCGTCCTCAACTCTCCCAGCTTAGACAGGGCCCGCCACGCGGCTTGGGTGCCCCAGTAAACTCGCAGGCCCCAGGAAGGCGGGGCGGCGGCGCCAACACACAAAGGCTGCGTCGTCACCGGTGAACAAAACCCTTGCTCAGAGATCCTCTCCAATCGGCCCGCCCAGCCAAAAGAGTGACCTTGGACGCGTCCTTCCCCTCTTTGAACCTCAGTTTCCCTTCCTAGTTTGCAAAAGAAGTCCATCCGGCCAGGCCGCGGCCAGGTGGGCGAGAGGCGCCCCAGAGAGAGACTTCCCTATTTCCGACGCGAGCGAGCGAGCGCCGCGCCGGGATCCGACACCCGCGCGCTCTCGGGGGCCGAGGAGGCTGAGTGGGCCCGACCCCGAGAGGTGCGGTCCCGGGCTGCCGAACGAGCCGCGACTGGCGGGCACCAACTCGGCTGCAGGTCGAGAAGCCGTCCGCGCCCCCACGCCCTCGCCGTCCTGGCTTGCCGCCTCCATCCTGGGAAGCCTGGTCTTACCTGGAGTTGGTGAGATCAGGCAGACGCCACAGCCAATGCGCTCCAACAAGGACGTGCCTCCTCCACCAGCCGCTGAGGCGACCCGCTCAAGCACGACTCCACCGCCTCACCGAGACCCACTTCCGCTCGGCCGGCCCTGGCCCGCCCTTCACAGTCCCCATTGGCCTTCGCCGCCCTTATTCCCGTGCTCTACCGGTTTAGGAGGCTCATTTGTAATTCTATTGGGTAAGAGAACTATCTATTACCACTTTGAAATGCACCTTCTTCCGGCCACGCCCCCGCCTGCGTGCCCGAGTTTCCACGTCTCGCGAGAGTTCCGCCGGTCGCACTCCTCCCGCGAGAACTTGGTGGTGTCGTTGCTGGGGCGCTGTGCGAGCTTGCTCACCTGCTGCTTGTGACCGACCCTTGTCTTCTGACCTGGTTTACAAGCGGCCTCATGGCCGCCACTAACACTAAACCGTAGTCCCCACCAGTCACTCCATGCCCATCTCAGGCTCCTCGGTCGTTGATGACACCTACGGGAGACTGGCCCAAGGTCCCAATTTTCTGGTGATCCACAGGCAACCTCGCCGGGATCCGCACCCCAAATGCCAGGCCCTGAGTGGGCGTGTCGGCCCCCACGCTCTTCACACGGGTCCCATCGGGAGTCCCGGAGGCTCACCTGGAGGAGGCTTGAGGACTAGACGGGAAGAGAACGTCCAGCTAGACATTTTGTGTGCCATAGCCGGGGGCGGGGGTGGGGGAGGTGCGTGCATGCCCAGGAAACTGCAGGCTAGCTGCCCAGTGTGTCAGGAGCAGAGGCGAGGGGTGAGGAAGACAAAACTCAGAAAGGAACACAAATGCTAACTACTCGCTGTCCTTCAGAAGAATGACCTGAGAAGAACCGGCCTCGGGAAAGGCTAGAGCCTGGAATTCTTGGGTCTTGGGACATCTCATGTCCCTCCTATCTATCTGATAATGAAAACCAGCAGCATGATTTTAGGCAAGTCTCAGCACATTCACAGCTGTTAGAGGGGATCCATTTTACCTACTTAGGAGAAAGAGTGTGAGGCTTAACAGATAATACTAGTGCATGCTAGGCCCTCCTAGAGTGCAGCAAAACAGAATGGCACTACAAAAACAATGCTGTTTTTCTTGAGCACCTGCCTTGACAATTAGAAAATGATTGATAAATAGCAACTAGAAAACATGAATGGTGACCCTCAGGCTGTATGAAGATTGCTGTAAATGTGCTTCTGTAGAGTGCATTCAACTGGAATGACAGCAGGTCAAAACCCAGCGTTAATGTTTGTGCTATTACAATCTCTGATATTTTATGGAATTTTAAGGGAATTTATGATGAAAGTAGGTCTGATAGACACATATCTGACTCCGATGTAAAATGTGTGTTTGGATGTCTTGAGTATATTCTTCAAATGTTATAATTGGAATAGAGAAAATTTACAAGTTTGAAGGGAAATGTTGGCATTCCTTATGAAAATATTTTGAATATTTAATAAGGCATGTGAGAGCAGAATAGGAACAATACACCTTGCAAGGTAATGGGAGAGCAAAATAGGAAAAATACTTTTCAAGTTAATAGGACATTTTATATGTAGAATATAGTTCAAAGTGTCTAAAGAAATTTCAACTTATAAGCAGGACCGTATATGTCTAATCAAAATCCTACTTAAAGTGACCAAATTTACAAATAAAATAAAATTAGCAATTTGCCCTTCTAGCCTAAGAAAAGGGATTTTTTTTTCTTAGTTTTTCAAGACAGGTTTTCTCTGCAGCTTTGGAGCCTATCCTGGGAACTCTCTCTATAACCAGAACTCACAGCCTCTGCCCCTAAGTACTGGGACTAAAGGCATGTGCCACTACCGCCCGGCTTTATTTTACTTTTTTTGAGGCAAGGTCTCACTATGTTGTCTGGAACTCAATTTGTAGAGCATGATGGCCTCACACTTCACAGAGATCTGCTTGCCTTTGCCTCCAGATTCTGGGATTAAAGACGTGTGCCACATCACCTGGCTGCATTTGTTCACATTTATTTCTTGTGTATATGTGCATGTACCACAGAGTACATGTAGCAATCAGAGGACAACTTGTGTGAGCCAATTCTCTATGTGAAAGGACCCCAAGGATGGAACTCAAGTCACCAGGCTCAGTGGCAAGCACCTTTACCTCAACTCATCTGCCAGCCTCTTGTTTGGTTTTGAGACAGAATCTCTATAGTTCAGCTGACATGAAACCTACTTTGTAGCCCAGGGTGGATTACTACCCAAAGGCTGAATGGTGGTGGCCCATGCCTTTAGTCCCAGCACTCAGGAGGCAGAGGTAGGTTGATCTCTGTGAGTTTGAGGCCAGCCTGATCAACAAGAGCTAGTTCAAGGACAGCCTCCAAAGCTACACAGAGAAACCCTGTCTCAAAAAAACCAAAAAAAAAAAAAAAAAAAAAAAAAAGTGTATGTTGGCAGGTTCTGGAAAGAGCACTCAGGGTACATTGTGGGCCTTAGATAGATCTCTGGCTGACCACCCACCTTTGTTAAAAGACCCATAGAGGGAATGGAAGGCAGGGGTCTCCAATATGAAGGCTCTGGATGCAAAGTGCACCATTCAGGTTTTATTTTTGAACAAATCATCTCAAATATCTCAAATCTCCATACCTTAAACAGGATGTGTTTATTGTTATTCATGAATCTATAAGAGGGGCAAGGTGCTGGCTCTGGCTGTCCCTACTGCTGCAATCTATTGGTTGCAGGATGATCTAGGATGGCCTGCCAGGGACAGCCAGCACTCCTCTGCGAGGAGTATCTCAGCAGGCCACCCTGATCATGTTCAAATGAGGGGAGGCATGCTTCAAAGAGAACATCAGGACCTCAAGGCCACTTGATGACTGACTCTAAACTGGCCCACTGCCACTCCTGTATGGTACGGGACAAAGAAAGTTATGAGGCCAAAGATGGTTCCGATGCTGAGGGCATACACTGAAGGAACTGCTTGAACCTGGTGAGCATGGCTCTTGCATGCCTTGCCTTTCTCCCCCATCCCCTCTGCCTTGCTAAAAGCCATTAGATGACATCCTTAAATAGAGCCATCAAGACCTATTCCCTTATTTGGCTATTTTCTCTTCCTGAGGCTGACTACCAAGGTCCAACAATCAAAAGCCCTGTTTGGCTCTCCTAATTAACAATCCTAATTAAAATTAAACATCTCATCCTAACATGGCATTTCCCCTTGTGCCTTTATAAACTACCATTTTCCTATGTGCCATGTCTGTCTCTTCTCTATCCAGAGGCAGTCCTTTGTCCACCCCCTCGGACGAATGTGCCTGACCTCTTTCCCTTGTTCACTTTCCCTTCTCCCTCATGCTCTAGCTCCTGTCTTTGTCTCTTGGCCCCTACCCTTTATGCTGAGAACTTGGTCTTGGGGATCCTGAGCAGATACCTTCCCTTTCATAAACTACCTGTTTTGTTTTTGTTTTTTCTAGTAGGGGTGTATACAGGAGGGATTACATGTGCCATGGAGTATGTGTAGACAATCATAGGATAACTTTTTGGAGTTGTTTCTCTACTTCCTCCTTTTTCCACATAGATTCCAGAGATTGATCTAAGGTTGCCAGGGTTGCACAGCAAGCACTTTAACCCACTGAGCCATCTTGCTTGCTCTCTACTTCTTTAAATGCAGATATTGCTGTGTAGCCAGATTGGCCCGCTACCTACTACGTTGCCCATGCTGGTCTCAACTCTTCATCTTGTTTCCTGATTCTACCTCTGAAGTTCTGAGACTACCAGGCCCAGCAAGACCAGAGATAGAAAGCTTGGAGGCAATGGATATTGATATAGGCTAACATTTGGCCATGTTTTACCACACACAGCATCCACTTGCCACAACATTAAGAAATAATTTCAATCCTGCTCTCTGGCTCAGGCTTATAGAGCAAACACCCAGGTGCTCCTGAACTGTCTCTGAGCAGCTACTCAGTCCAGGACAATGAAGAGAGTACCGTGCTCACTGCCAACAAGCACTATTGCCAGTAGCACCCAGTTTGTTGGACTGTCTAGAAGCTAGCCTAAAGTGAAAGATAATCACTACTGCCTTGCCACAGTGTTTGCTTCAGGTCACCATGCACACTTGCTTCCCTGCAGGAACCAGGTTCAATCTACAACAGTGACAATGGTCACCTCCCTGTTGTCAAGACTGGAACTGTTAAGCATCCTGGAGTCAGAGCACTCATGTCCAGCACATCAAAATTCGCCCTGCCTTTGGCTGGCTTGAAATCACTAGCATAGTCTCTCCATTATTATTTTTTTTTTAAGATTTATTTATTATGTATAAAGTGTTCTGTCTGTCTGTATGCCTGCAGGCCAGAAGAGGGCACCAGATCTCATTACAGATGGTTGTGAGCCACCATGTGGTTGCTGGAAATTGAACTCAGGACCTCTGGAAGAACAGTCAGTGCTCTTAACCTCTGAGCCATCTCTCCAGCCCTAGTCCCTCCATTATTATAAATGAATTTGAATCACACAAAACCTGTAAGAAATGTTATTTTATTTAAGTAAAATTGAATCTGCCCCCAATTCTATTTCAATAGGGAGACAGAGATTCCTTTCTCCCCACAGCCATCACCCAGGATTGTAAAGAGCCTTTGAATTGTTAGTTCTCAATACTGAGGTAGAGCTTTGGTCATTGCAGACTTTCTTGGTCTGAAAGCACCCTGGGGTACAGCCTCACCACCTGAGGGCCCATGTTTTCTACAGGCCTAAGGAGGATGGTCAGGGGATTGTGTCTCTCTCCTGAACATCTACCTATCCAGCAGTTTCTCCTTGCTTATTCCTTCCCCATTACTTGCCATCATCTTCTTCCTATGAACCAAACATCACAATACAGCTTTATTCTTCAGGCTAAATTTCACCAGCAGGCATTCATTCCACACACCTATTATTAAAGTCCAGCTTTCCCCAGTACAGAGCAGCAGGAGGGCCAGGAATTTAGAACACATCTGATCTGCTACTTGCCCTATTGAGGGGGTGTCCCCTAGGGCTCTGATTGTTTTGAATTCAGGCTCTTGATGCTGGAGAGAGGGCCCTGAAAGGCACCTGCAGTCAGCTCTGAGTCCTGGCTTTCAGGCCAGGGTCACCTTTTTGAACACAGGGGTCTCATTAGCAGAACAGGACTGGGCAATAGTTGCCAGGTGCAAAGATCGCACTCCAGATGATCCACATGAGGCATGACAAGGTCCAGTCCATAGCAGGTGCTCAATGCCACGCTGCTGTGGTGGTCTCAGGCATATCTACGGGCTCCAAGTGGAGAGTGGGGCTTCCAGTCCTACGAAAAGCCTTGCCGGAAGTAGGGAAGGGATAGGTTTAGCATATAAAAACGTGGGTAGCCAGTTGCAGTCCAGACAGAACAAGAGCAGTTGTTCAGTGTGTCTCCTGCACCATGTCTTTTCTGGGGCAACCACACAGGAGCAGGCTGGAGCTGGGGAAAGGCTGGGCTTTGTGGCTGAGGTACAGGAAAAGGGCTGCTCTCGGGCAGGGGCAGGGGCAGGGGCAGGGGCAGGGGCAGGGGCAGGGGCCCAGGTCGGCGGCCTTGCGCTGTGTTAGCACAGGGCCGCCCGGCTGCTCAGGCAGCCTTCAGATCATGGGTAGGCTGGCAGGTGCGGTCTGCCTCTTGCTTTGCCCGCAGCCTGCGTTCTCGACTCCGGTCCATTTCCAGCCAGTGCTGCGCCTCCGCCTGAGCCTGCCAGCGGGAGGTTGGGGAGGTGTTGGGTCACACATACACCCAGGCGCCCAGACATCAGCTCCCTCATGCTCTAACAGACCCCTACCCCTCAAATCCAAAAGGTTGCCCTCGCTTCCCTCCAGCTCACCCGCATCTGGGGGCGCATGACCCGGGGCGATGGCTCCTGCAGCTGTGCTGTCTGCCTACGGCGCTCAGCTGCCCTCTCCTCCATTCTGCGCTGCAGCTCCAACACGCGCTCGTCCCGAGAAGGTGTACCCAGGCTTGCCGCCTGGGCCTTCTTTTCCTCCCACCTGTACAACGACAGCAATGGCTTAGAAGCTGGCTGGGCGACACCCAGGAGGGTTCTTGTGGGATCCTGCCAGCACCCCTTACCCTTTTAATATTTTGTTTGTTTTTCTTTTTCTTTTCCTTTTTCTCCTTTTTAAAAAAACACTTCACGAATTTGCATGTCATCCTTGCCTAGGGACCATGCTAATCTTCTCTGTATCGTTCCTTTTTTTTTTTTTTTTTTGTATATGTGATGCCGAAGTGAACACTTTTTTGGTTTTTCGAGACAGGACTTCTCTATGTAACAGGCCTGGCTGGTCCTGGAACTCACTTTGTAGACCAGGCTGGTCTCGAGCTCACAGAGATCGGCCTGCCTCTGCCTCCCGAGTGCTGGGACTAAAGGCGTGCGCCACCACTGCCAGGCCCCTTTTAATCTTTTAATGTTAAAAAAAGAAAAGTTGCATTCTAACATAGAATTGGGCCCAGGTGACAGCATTTCTGCACATCCCCTTCTTAATATGGGCCATTTTTCCTGTCCATTTGTAGGTCTTGCTGCCTGCATGGGGCATGAACACGTGTTCTCCTTACGTTTTAGCTCTTGCCCAACTGTTCTGGCCCTGTTACCCTACAAAAATCCTCTCATTAAATTCCTGCCATAGAGGCTGGCTGCAGTAACAGGGGTGGGGTCCAAGAACATTATTACCAGAGTTGAACCTTGAGAGGTACTCCGACATCAGCTAATGAATTTGGGGTCTTCAAGGATGAGGCTAGCAGCTGGGAAGTGATGTGGTTCCTGAGACATGTGCCACTCTATAATTGTGGCCAGCTAGCCCTTTCTGAGTAGGCTGCAGTGGCATTGCTTCCTCTGAATTGTGGCCAGGGCAGCAGCTGCTCAGAACCAGGAGTGATATATTCTCTTCCACTGGCAATGAGTTAGGGTCCTTCTTCTGGCCACCCCTTCCCATTAACATGAAGGCATTTTCTCTAGAGACCAGTGTGTTCCATTGTAATAGGCCTAGTTACCACCTCCCTTGGAGCAGTTGTGACCCACCTGGCTGCCATCGGACACTGGCCTGGAAAAGACGTTCTCAAACATAAAAGGGGTGTGTGTGTGTGTGTGTGTGTGTGTGTGTGTGTGTGTGTGTGCATATATGCACACACAACTATGTGTGACCTAGATAGTGGCTTACAAAGAAAAACAGCAAACAGTATTTTAAAAGTCTTAACAGTCTTGGGACACTTGGAGAAGTGAGAATGCAGACAGGATATTTAAATGATGTTGAGAATTTTGGTTACTTTTGCTAGTTGTATCATGGTGTTGTGGTTTATGTAGGGCAGCATTTAAAAAAAAAGAAAAGAAAAATACACACTACATTGCTCAGGAGTGAAGTATATGTTGTCTGCAACTATTTCTATTTGGCTTTGAAGACTGGTAAACATCCAGCTAACTAGCTAACTAGTTAGTTAGCTAGCTAGGTGAAGCATGTATGACATGAAGGTCCTTGTGACATTGATGCATTGCATGACGCATGGGCATCAAAACCATTGCCCCAGAACTGATAATTCTCCAATAAAATAAAAATGGTTAGAATTACTATAAAGGATTGTTCGGCAAGGGCTGCTGGTGTGTCAAGGGTACCCACTGAGGAAGGTTCTTAGCAGGCTTCCCGCTCCTTTGCTCCTTCCACGTTTGGTACTCACCTCAAGGCTGCAGTTCTGCCCATGGCTGCACGGCACAGTGAGATTTGCTCCATTGTGTTGTGTAGCTTTCGGCTTTTGGCTCGTTTGCCCTGGATGATTTGATCCCGTTTTTCCTCTTTCTCTCTTTTCTGTGTGTCTTTAAGCAGGGCTAGCCTTTCTCGAAGTTCTACCACAGACATCTCGCCTTCTAGACCATATCCTGGGATCTTCCAAATAACAGGGAAGACCTTAAGCTAGCAGCTGTAAAGCCAGTTGCCCCTCATCCAAGAAGACCTTTCCTCTGCTTCAATCTGCCTGTGTAACCTCCATCAGCAGCTCCAACCTGGAGCCCTACAGTAGAGGTGAACTTCTCAGCTGGGTGTTCCTTGTCTCCTTGGGCTAGGTGAGATCTAGCAGTCAACTGCAAAAGCCCCCAAGTCCTGCCACCTTGCACCGTTGAATTTCTCTCTCCTCTGCTTTCTCATACAGGCTGCTGCCCAATCCTCCCTTAGCCCTTGGTTTTCTCTGGCACTGGACTTTTAACTCGGGTGTTCCTTACTCCCCTTTCCATTTTGGGTCTGGAGAGTCCAGGAACCTCACCCTTCAAAAATGCAGTTCCCCAAATGGCTAGCTCCAGGCAGTTTAGCTCTCTCTCCCCTTCAGAGATCCAGCTCTGATGGGTAGTTCTTTCCTCCAAATAAAAACATTTCATCGTGCAGATAAGAGGGAGACTCCTAGGACTCAGGAAGCAAAGGAAACTTTAAGGCTCAGGAAGCTCAGAAAGTTACAGGATTCACAGGCCTTGGTGGCCATGATTGTATAGCAATGACAGTTGCTGAAAAGAGAAAACTCTTAGACAAGTGCTGACTAACAATTTCTTTCAAAGGGAACAATCCAGTCCAGGAGGGTAGGTGGGGGGGGGGGGTTAAGGTTCATGAGACTCAAGGTCCTCTCCCCAGCTTTATAAAATGAGTAACAATCACTGGGGAGGAGACTGACCAGTAGAAGTTTTGGAGGAGATTCTCAGGCCTGTCAAGATGCCTGCAAATGGTACAGAGAGCTCTTGGGATGCAACTTTCATGAGCTGTCCTCTGTGTTGGGGTAGGCTTTTCAGTGACAACTGCTTCTGAGCCATCCCAGTGTCTGTAATTAACACCTCACACATACTGCTGTTAGGAGCCCCAGTAATAATCCATTGTTTCACCAGGTTGGACTTTGGTGTGTCCTGGGTTCCCTTTCTGTGGCAAGTAGATGTGTGTTGCATTTACTCAGGAAAAGGCTCTCAAACAATAGCAGGCTGAGCTGCCTGCAAATTATTCAGGGCGCTCCTAGGGTGCAGCTTTTCTGAGTAGTCCCTTATACTGGGGTGAACTTTTTGGTAAATTCACCTATGAGTCCTCTATGCCTCCATAATTAGCCCTTTACCATGCTCCTATATGTAGTCTCAATAAAATCACTGGCTCACTAGTTTAGATTAGGGTGGAATTGTTTTTTTTTTTTTTTTGGTCTGTGGTTGGTACTATATCATCAAGGTTAGTCGAAAGGTCACAGAGAAACTCACTGTCTTGCTGCAGCATGTACCTTAACCTGAATCCATCCACAGCTGGTGGTACCCAGGTAACTAGGGGATTGTGGGTAGGACAAGACCCACCTTTGGCCTTCATGGGAAATCTGTGCACACTGTACCACACAAGGAGGTACCCTGAAGTTGAAGCCTCGAGGAGCTACAGTCTCACCTGGGTCAGGTCTACCAGCTTGTCCTTTCGTGTGGGCTGTGTCTCCAGTGCACGAAGCTGGGCAATGAGCTTACATCGCTGCCTCTGTTCCTCTTTGGCTGCCTCTGTGCTACGCTGCAGCAGCTCCCGGCTCTCTTCCATCACCTCCTGAACTTGGGAACCAAGTGGGGTGCTGATGAGGACAGTGAATGGCCTGGTGGACAATAGACAGGGGCTATGTCCTCCAGGAGTATTTTCTCCAGACCTTGGCCCCTGCTCAGTCCTAGCCCACCCTCCAGCGACACCACCCCTCACTAACCAAAGTAGCTTATTTGGTAGTTGAGAAGGATGTAAAGGAATAGGGCAGGCCTTGTGGAATCTGACTTCCTTTGGTACCTATCTGCTGCCGGCCCTTCACAAGCTTCATCTGGGCCACCTTGACATTCTTCTGGGCCTCAATGACCTGCTCCACCAGCTCTTTCATGGACTTCTCCTCTTGGAGGCGCCTCTCAGCACACTGCAGCATTAGCTCAGCTGTCTGCTCAGACAGAGGACCCAAAACACTGAGAACTGATCTGGGCTGGGTCCCCCCCATTAATGCTGTCCCAGCCTACACCAGAAGTTTGTGGGGCACCCAGTCAGCCCTGCCCTGAGTTCATCCCAGAGCTGTCAGTTCTAAAGAACCTAGTCCCTTTGAAGTTGGGCCTACTGGAGAAGTTCCACTTCATGTCCTCCTTCCTTCTTCCCAGGCTTGTCCTGGGTTGAGCTTCCAGTATTTTGTTGTAGCAGCTCTAGCACCTAAAGAAGTAAGATGCTCACAATGGAGGGAACCTGGTGGGAAGGGTCCAGTAAGAAGCACATGTGGTTAAGATGTACACGTGCCAGACGGACAGTGGTAGCACATGTCTTTGATCCCAGCAGGAAGGAAGCAGAAGCAAAGTGCAAGTGTCCAGATTTGATCTTCAGAATCAAAAGAAGTTGGCAGGGTGTGTTGTTTTGTTTTGAGACAGAGTCTCATATAACCTAGGCTAGCCTGGAAGTTGCTATATAACATGATATAACCTTGAATTCCTGATCTTCCTAGTTCTGCAGAGGAGTACTAATAATTCAGGCATGTCCCATCACACACTGTTTTTTTTTTTTTTCTCAAACTCACCTGAAACTCACTGTGTAGCCCAGGCTGACATCAAACTTACAGTCTTCCTGCCCTTTCCTCCTGAGTGCTGGGATCATAGGCATTTGCACACATGCCAGGCTTCCAAAATTGTTTTTAATGACTTTTTTGTTGTTTTTTGGTTTTTTGAGACAGCATTTCTCTGTATAGCCCTGGCTGTCCTGGAACTTGAGACCAGGCTGGCCTCAAACTCAGAGATTCACCTGCCTTTGCCTCCCGAGTGCTAAGTGACAGGGGTGTACCAGCTACCATGTCTGTCTCAAGTATGTAAGTAAGAAGAAAAAAAAAAAGAAAAATGCCTGTTCTGCACTGTGAACCTTTTCCCTAAGTAGAGTTACGGGGACCCTAGGCCTGGATTACATCACTTGGGACCAAGAGATAGAGGGCCACACCCATGGTAAGTAGACAGCTGAGAGTTTCATGTTGGAAGTAAGGAAAATCCAATTCATGGTCAGGCAGCAACTTTTACTGCATAGAATTTGAAAGGTGACTCAGCTCTGCAGACAAGGTACCACCTTAAGAATAAGCCATACAAAAACAAACTTAGAAGTTGCTTTTCTAAGTGCACTGACATGGGCTGCAAATACCCAATGTAGCTAAAGCAGAGGGGGGGGGGACATGGCAGCTTTGCCCTCATTTTGTGTCTGTCTTCTATACCCTCAAATTCTGGGTCTTGGGATTGGAGAGATGACTTGTTGATTGATTAAAAGCACTGACTGCTATTCCAGAGGTTCTAGGTTCATATCCCAGCACCCACATAGCAGCTCACACCTGTCTGTAACTCCAGTTCTAGGGCACCTGACACCCTCACACAGACCTACATGCAGGCAAAACATCAATGCACATAAAATAAAAAAATTCTGGGTCTCATTTCTACTCCATTTGGTGCCTAGACATATTAATTTTTTAGGGCTGTTAATTGCCCCATACCCCCAATGATGAAAACAAGAAGATAACAGCAATGGCGTCTAGATTTACAGGGACATGTTAACCACCGGTTTTTTGTTTGTTTTCAGTTTATTTTATGTGTGTGTGTATGTATACTGCATGCATGTAATACCAAAGGAGGCCAGAAAAGGTTGTTAAGATGCCCTGGGACTGGAGTTTCTGGTGGTTATAAGCCACCATGTGATACTGGGATTAAAACATAGATCCTCTGGAAGAACAGCTAGTGTTCTTAACCATTGAGCCATCTCTCCAGGAGTAACTGCCAGCTTTTGCAACATGTAGACCATGGGCACAACAACTGAGAAAAGAAGTCATTGTTCTAAACCTTAACAGATCAACTCCATCTTGCCTACATGCATCTTGGATTCCAAAACCACAGGTCTAATGTTCAAATAGTCTGCTGCAAGTCTCCGAGTCAGGCTTGCCTGGCCTGGGACTCTAATAACACATACATAGATTTGCCATGTACCATAGGGCAACATTTGGGCCTCCTTAAACTTCAGTTTCATTTAACTTTTTTCAAAAGTTTTTTGTTTTGTTTTGTTGGCTTGTTTCATTTCCCTTTTTATGCCACTTCCTCAGTTGCACTGGGCCCAATGAACAGCATGGCAAGGGCTCAAGAAAGGGGGTCGCCACCAGTGACGGTATAGGCATCAGCACTGTATTGGGGGTCAGCAAATAAAAGGGAATGAGTGAACTGGGCAGTAGTGGTGCATAACGTTAATCCCGGCTCTCAGGAGGCAAAGGCAGGAGGATTTCTGTGAGTTTGAAACCAGAGTGGCCTATGGAGTGAGTGTGAAGACAGCCAGGGTTGTTACACAGAGAAACTCAAAAAAAGTGAGGGGGAGCGTGAGTGGAGGAAGAAGAGGCACTGAGGCTGGGGTGACAGGTAAGCACAGGGGTTTGGTGAGACACATGTGTCAGATCCATATAAAGACTGGCATCACAAGGGACAGCTGGCTCTTTCCTCTGATGGAAGCCTCAGACCTGTGTTCTGCCTGGTGTTGCTGAGGGGCAAAAGGCAATGCATACATCCTTGGTCCAGCCCTTGAGTTCCACCACAAATATTATTCTTCCCACAAGACAACACCCAAATAAGGGCTGTTCTTCAAGATGGTACCAAGCAGGAGCTTTGAGTTACCTGCAGGGGAGAACTTCAAAATCAACATAGAGGCCAGGCATTGGTAGCGCATGCCTTTAATCCCAGCACTCAGGAAGCAAAGGCAGGCGGATCTCTGTGAGTTCGAGGCCAGCCTGGTCTACAGAACTAGTTCCAGGACAGCCCCCAAAACAATACAGAGAAACCCTGTCTCGAAAAACAAAACCTAACACAGAGTTGAGGGTGCAGCTCAGTGATAAAGTGCTTGCCCCGTATTTGTGTGTGTGTGTGTGGGTGGTGGTGGTGGTGGTGGTGGTGGTGGTGGTGGTTTAATTCCTATACTATAAGGAAAAAAAGCCTACTATATGCTAGATGGCCTTTGTATGACTGGAGCAAGTGGAAAAGCACTGCAAGAGCTGCCAAACTACATCAAACTGAAAGAAGACTTTGGTAATAATGTACTCAAAGAATGGTCCCCATGGCAACTGGCATGTGAAATGTTTCTCACTGGTGGGTTTAGTGTTGAGACTGGTACAGCAGCCCTGCATTGGTCCTACTCTGATGGGTAGGGCATTAAAAAGTGAGTTTTATTCAGTTTTGCTTATCATTTGAATGGTTCACCAAATTATTTTAAAAGGGGGATAAATTTAGTTAAGAAAATATAACCAGTAATTAAGTCAGTGTTAACAAAATTAAAAATACCACTGTTGTTGGAGATAAAGCTTAGTGCAGAACACTCATCTATCCTGCACAGGGCCCTAGATTCAAATACTAGCATGGACATACCCATCCATCTGTCCATCTGTCCATCTGTCCATCTGTACACACACACACACACACACACACTGAAAAGATCACTGTTACACCCATGATTTTAAATACATCTTTTTCATTCGTGTTGACAGAGTTCATAATATTGGTCACTGTAGGAGAAACCAGAGCTAGAACTCAATATTGGCCTCCATGGTGAAGTATAGGGGCTTGTTGGAGAATAGTGGGGTCATTTTTTTAAAGTCAGTAGCTCCCTGTGTAGCTCAGACTGACCTAAAAATTCCAACCTTCCTGCCTCAGCTTCTATGAGGTAAGGTTGAAGGCATGCATTGCAACACCTAGCTAATAACTGGGTCTTAAGCACAGAAAACCATGGGAGGCCCAAAGATCTTATGCCTCAATATAAAAGAGGCTTCTAAAAGCCCTGGAGCAATGCAAACAGATCAGAGGAGGAGCCAAAGGGTACTGTGGCCAGGTGGGAGTAAGGGAACCTTGCACAGAAAAACAAAAACCAAAAAAAAAACTGTAGTTGATTAGCACATACTGGGACTGCAAAAAAGGATCTTGTGTACAGTACAGAAGAAAAATTAAACTTAATTTTATTTTCAAATATTGAGTGCCATCTAATGTGGCTATCATTAGGCAAAGAGTTTAGCCATACAATATGTGTTCTGGGCATACTCAGAACCAACAGCAAGACATACAGAGTTTGGCTAGCAGTGCATTTGCCCACAGACACTGAAGGACACAGTTATGGGTATGGGACGCCAGCCTCTGGTGACCTGTGAAGCTGTGTTGACAAGGCTCAGGCTCACTAACAATCCTTAGGTTTGGGTGGCTGTCACCCTCACATGGCACTCTACTCCTTGGGTTCTACCTGTGGCCACTAACTCGCAAAACCTTTGGGTGTCAGAGAGACCTTGTTTGGTTGTAAGTAAGCCTGACTAGAGCTTCCTGTCTGTGGCAGAAAAACTGAATGGCCCCAGAAACCAAAGGAAACGGAACAATATTTTTCAGGTACTAAAAGGAAGCCAACCTAGAAAACTATACCCAGCAAAAAACCAAAAACAATTAGCTCAGGAGATCCTGTCCCTTTCCCCTTCTCTGCGGGGAAGTAGGTAGCAATGCCTTAACCGTATGCATGCGTGTTGTTAGGCCCAAGGGTCTCTTCCATCCTTGTCAAGGGGGAGTGCTAACCTTCTCTCCTTGGAGCTGGGAGAATGAGAGGGGGAAAAGAAGAGGGGAGAGGAGGAAATGGGGGAGCAGGAAGGTTGAGTCAGGAGAAGAATAGAAGAGAGCAGGATGAGAGATACCATAATAGAGGGAGCCATTATAGGCTCAAGGAGAGATCTGGCACTAGGGAGGTTTCCAGAGATCTACAAGGATGATACCATCCCAGAGCCTTCATCCAGTGGCTGATGGAAGCAGAGGCAGACACCCACAGCTAAACACTGAACTGAACTCTGGAACCCAGTTGCAGAGAGGGAGGAGTGAAGAGCAAAGAGGTCAAGACCGGGTTGGTGAAACCAACAGAAACAGCTGACCTGAACAAGGGGGAGTGCATGGACCCCAGACTGATATCTGGGAGGCCAGCATGGGACTGATCCAGACCCCGGAACATGGATGTCAGGGAGGAGGCCTCAGCACTCTATGGGGCCCCTGGTAGTAGATCAGTATTTATCCCTGGCGTAAGAAAGGCCTTTGGGAGCCCATTCCACCGTGGAGGGATGCTCTCTCAGCCTGGACACATGGGGGAGGACCTAGGCCCTGCCCAGGATGATATGACAGACTTTGGGGATCCCCATGGAGGGCCTTACCTTCCCTGGGGAGCAGAGGGGCGATGGGGTAGGGGAAGAGGGGAGGGAGAGGGAGAAGGGATTGACATGTGAAGCAGGCTTGTTTCTAATTTGAACTAATAAAAAATAATTTCTTGGGGAAAAATAAAAGAACAAACAAGATCAAGGGGAAAAACAAACAAACAAATAACAAAACAAAACAAAAACCTCCAGGAAAGCAAAAGTAATACTTTGTTGTCAGAAATCCCACCCTAAGACAGTTGTTCAATGTTTTATTAATTTTTTTATTATTGTATGTGTTGATAATGTGTGTGTATGAGTGTGGGCATGCATGTGTCACAGTGTGTGGGGATCAGAGGACAGCTTTGAGAATCGATTCTCTCTGCCCACTGGAATCAAGGAATTGAACTCAAATCATCAGGCTTTCTCTGTAAATATCTCCTGCTGCCCATGTTGTTTTGAGACAAGGTCTCCTGGCCAAGGCTGGCCTCATACTTACTCTATAGCTAAGGATAACCTTGAATTCCTGTTCCTGTCACTCTTATAAGTGCTGTGATTACAGGTGTGAACAACCACAGCTAGCCTCTCTCCTCTCTCTCTCTCTCTCTCTCCTCTCTCTCTCTCTCTCTCTCTCTCCTCTCTCTCTCTCTCTCTCCTCTCTCTCTCTCTCTCTCTCTCTCTCTCTGTGTGTGTGTGTGTGTGTGTGTAAGATTTCCCCAGTTCACTTGAGCTGGTAAAATGACATCATTTAACTGGTAAGTTATATACTGTTGTAATTTGGATCTTAAATGTCCACTAACAGGTCCATGAATTAAGACTTGGTCCCCAGCCCATGGGAAGAAGTTAGGTTAGGGAGGACATGACCTTGAAGGGATAGTGGAACATGGGCTCCTCTTCTTATCTTTTGCTTCCTGCAGTTTTGTTCCATCATGTGCTTCTACCCTGATGCCCTGCATGCACTACAAACTGTAAAAATTTAAGTCAAACAAAACCTTTTTCTCTTTTGAAGTTGATTATCTAGATATTTTGTTGCAATAATAGAAAACCATGTAATACATAAATATATAATATTTTGAACAGCAATTTAAAAGAGCTACAGGGGAGCTAGGTGTGGTGACACCAGTCTTTAATCTCAGCAATTGAGAGGTAGAGGCAAGTGGCTCTAGTAAGTTTGAGGCCAGCTTGGTCTACATAGAAAGTTCCAGGCTAGCCAGGGCTACATAGTAACCTCACTGTGGAGATGGTTCATGGAGACAAGTAGATAACTGAAATTTATGGACCAACCAATCTAGTCAAATTGATGAGTCTTGGGTTCAGTTAGAGACGTTGTCTTAACAAAGAAGGCAGAGGGCCCATAAAATGGCATAGTGGGTAGGGCACTTGCCTCTCAAGCCACCTGAGCTTGATCCTTGGGACTTACATAAGGGTAAATGGAGATAACTGACTCTACAGACTTGTCTTCTGCCCTTCCCATGCATACTGGGACACATGCCCTTGTCCAAAATAATTATAAAGAATCGAAAATTTAAAAAAATAAAACTGACTGAGAAAAGATACTCATCACTGGCCTCTGATCGCCATATACACACATGCACCTGCACGCACATGTACATACACTCATACTAAGAAGTATATACACCACACACACACCCCCCACACTAAACACACCAAACACACATGTACAACTAACAACAACAAGAAAAAAAAAAGTTGGATGTTGGTGGTACACACTTTTAATCCCATTACACGGGAGGCAGAAGCAGGTGGATCTCTGCAAGTTCGAGGCCAGCCTGGTCTATAGAGTGAGTTCCAGGATAGCTAGGGTCAGAGCCAGGGTCTTGAAAAACAAAACCAAACAAAAAATCCAACAAAACCCCCAAAGGATGGCAAATATGCCTCATGCAATATTAACCAAAGGAAAGAAGGATGAATATAATTTAAAGTAGATAGCAGAGCAAAGGCAATTACCAGTGACAGAGATACAACATAATACTAAAAGATCCAATTCCACAGAAGACATAGAATTTACAAATTCACATATACTGAGTAACAAAGCTGCAGAAGATGTGAAGCAAAACCAAAATAGAAAGAAGAATTTCACAGTTGTATTTGTGGATTTCAACCCCTTTTCAACAATGCACAGATCAACTTGACAGAAAATTAGCAAATGAACAGAACTCAATAGTATTGTTAATCAGCAAGAAGTGATGGATTTCAGAGAACCCACCAAGACTAAAGAGCACACCTTCTTTCAAGTGCCCAACATATATGGAACACACGGCAAGGTGACCTCCTGGACAAAACCCAACAACTCAACACAGGAAATGGTGCCAAGAAGCCTGGCAGTCCCAGCACTTAGGAGGCTGAGTGGGTCACAAGTTTGAGGCTTATATGGTGAGATTCTGTTTCAAAACAAAAGGCAAAGCAAATGAACAAATTACAGTGAGATATGAAAAAAGACAGCGCAGCGTGTTCACTAACCATAGAAGATTCAAATTAGGAAGTATTAACAGAGAGAATTGGAAAAATCTACAAAGGCTGGGGAACAAAACAACACATTTTTAAATAACCCAAGGGGCAAAGAGGAAATCTAGAGCAATGGGGAGAAATATGCCGACTTTCCATCTAAAATAGAACACAACATGTTAGGATTAGAGGCACACAGATAAAGCCAAGAACAAGAGAAAACACCAAGCACTAAATCCTCACAGTGGAAAAGCAGGGCTGTCTCATATCAGTAACTTATGTTCCCATCTCAAGAAGCTGGAAAAAGAAGAGTACAGCAAACAGAAAGCAAGAGGGAGAGAGACAGAAGTGATTATAACAGAGAGGAGAAAACCAGTGAAACAGAAAGTAACTTTTTAATTTTTGACAGTGTGGTGGCTATTCTTGATTGTCAACTTGACTACATCTTGGACTAACTAAAATGCAAGAGGATGGATACAACTGTGATGAATTTTCTCTTTTCTTTCTTTCTTTCTTTCTTTTTTAAAGATTTATTTATTTATTATGTATACAGCGTTCTGTCTGCATGTATGCCTGCAGGCCAGAAGAGGGCATCAGATCTCATTAGAGATGGTTGTGAGCCACCATGTGGTTGCTGGGAATTGAACTCAGGACCTCTGGAAGAGCGGCAGGTGCTCTTAACCGCTGAGCCATCTCTCCAGCCCAAGGAATTTTTCTTAATTAAATCATTTGATGTGGGAAGACCTACTTCTAATCTATATCTTTTGAGGTGGGAAGATCCACCTTTAATCTGGGCCACACCATCTGTTTGCAGAACACGAAAGAAGGAAACTCTCATTGCCTGCTTGTTCCTCACTCTTGCTAGCAAGTCCATTCCTTCACTGGCATTAGAGCCTACTTCTTCAAGATTCCAGCATATATTTAAAACCAACTAAAACACCTAGCCTCATGAACTGAACAACTACTGGATTCTTGGACTTTCTGTTGGTACAGCCACTGTTGGACTAGCTGGGCCACAGCCTGTAAGCCATTCCCTTTAATATACATATGTCAATTATATATATATATATATATATATATATATATATATATATATACCTTTGTGTGTGTGTGTGTGTGTGTGTGTGTGTGTGTGCGCGCGCACGTGTGTGTATTTAGACACATATTCATTCTATCAATTCTGTTCCTTTAGAGAACACTGACTAATACAGACGGGGTCTCAATATGTATTCCTGTCTGGCCTTGAACTCAAAGATATCCACCTGCCTCTGCCTCCTAAGTGCTGTGATTAAAGGCATATGCCACCAAACACAGCAGTAGGAATTTTTTTAAAGGTGTTAGAAGAGTTTTACAGATTTATAAATTTGACAGCTTAGTGAAATGGATCAAGTCCTCAAAATATACAAACAATCACAACACAACTCACTTAGCATGAAGAAATTGTTTCAAAAGTTTCTATAACTGTTAAGAATGAAAAAAATGTTGGTTTTTTTTTCCTTTTGAGACAAAGTCTTACAATCTCTTAACTGCCCTTGAACTCATGTTAATCCTCTTGCCTTACCCTCACAAGTGCCGGGCTGAGTCTAGGTATGAACCCCCACATCTAGATAAATGAAATGTTTTTTTTCTCTTGATTTATTTGTACTGTTTTTATTTTCCTTTTTGGCACTAGGGACTGAACCTAGGACTTAGCAGATGGCAGTCAAACATTCTATTACTGAGCTACATCTCTAATGGAATGGAGTTTGTAACTTAAAAACTTCCAAAAGAGAAACATTCTGCTGAGGGTTTAACTTGGTGGCCAAACATGTCCTTCTCATGCACAAAGTCCTGGGTTCAGTTCCTAGTGTCAAACAAAACAAAACAAAGTAAATTAAGAAAGAAAAAGCAAACCCTAAAATTGAATACAAGCTGAGTGGTGGTGGTGCATGTGCATGCCTTTAATCCCAGCAGAGGTAGGTAGCAAGCCTGCTGGTTCCAGGACAGCCAGGGAGCCAGGGCTACCCAGAGAAACCCTGTCTCAAAAAAAAAAAAAAAAAAAAAAAAAAAAAAGAATACGAACATACACAAGTGAAATCTACTCAAAGAAGTAATGTGAATGCCCCCAGGTGGAAGCCTTTGAGCTTTAGTTCTCAGTGCGACACATCCAAGGAGAGACAAAGCTAAAGTCTAGACCTGGGTAGGTAGCTTCTGGGCAGGAACAGGAATACCACTCAGCCCAGTTAACATGAAACCCTTATGGACAGGCTCCTGGCTGTTTGAGGTAGGGACAAAGAAACCATGTCTCCCTGTAGGTCTTAGTAGATGATGACCTAGGGTCACAGTGGCTGCCAGGGTGTAGTCAGCCACAGCACAGGTGCTTGATTTCTCTGCTGGCCATAGCTTGTCACTCCCAGAAGTCACACTGTGGCCCTGGCCACTCCTACACAATGTACATCACCTCCTCCTTCTTCTGGTCCGCCTTTTGCTTGTTTTCCTGCCTGAGGTTCTGCCGGGCCAAGATGGCCTCCTCGTGGCTCAGCTTTCCTTGCAGCCGCCGGCACTCGCCTGCAGCTAGCTGCTCCTCCAGGTCCTTGGCCTGCATCTTCTTCTGCCACTCGAGGAACTCAGAGAAGTCCCCAGCCCCGTCCACAAGCTTATCCACTCTAGGGAAAGGGAGACAGCTAGGTTCCTCAAGTGATCAGGACCACTAGTAGGTCATAGGTCCTCTCAGGCATGGACAGCCTCAAAGAACAGGCAGCCACACCACTCGCCCACAACCACTACCTACCTCCTCACATCTGTCTGTTTCTCCTGCATACCCACCAGCCTACCAGTCATCTCCTCGTTTCCATGCATCCACTTCTCTGTCCACTCTTGCTCTGTCCCTGTCTGTTCACTTACCAATCCTGTCCACATTTGCTTGTTCATGTACTCATCTCTCCAGTCAGCCATTTGGGGTCCCCACCATAGCCCATGGGTGGAGTCCAAGGAGCAAATGACTCTGAGGGTAGTCAAGGGAAGGGGACCAGGTGTTTGCTAAGTCTTTCCCTGCCCTTGTCTGTCTCTTCACTCACAGAGCTGGGATTATCTCTGAAATATGGCCATGAGCCTGACACAGCCCGCCTTTCCCCCACCACAGCAGGACCAGAGATTGGTCATGACGCTGAAATGCATTTGGTTTTCATCCCCATTTCTTGCCATATGACTAGACACCTAAAATACTTGAGCACTTCCAAGTGCTTTTTATACAAATGAAGTAAGTGCAGATTAGTGGTCTCTGGGCATCTTCAGCATGGGTGGGGCTGGTTACCAAAAAGGCCGAGGCAGGAGCAGAATTTGGAAATTTCAGCTTCACCCTCAGCATTGTTCAGGAAACTAGACAGGAGGGGAGGTGATCACACACACCAGTGATTTCATTAATCACACATGTCAAATCCCCATACAACATAAAGGTCAGGGTTCACATTAGGATCTGGAAGCTGGTGATCTGAATGGGCTGTGAGGCTCTGAGACTGGTTTCGGGGTCTGTCCTGTGCAGTTCTTCTCTGTGCCCTTAGTCATGCTTTTTACAATGAATTCGTAAAAGCCTGTCCCCCAAGTTCTTTGAGCTTTTGTAGCCAATTAATCAAATGGGGGAGGGATGCAAGAGAGATGGTTTAGCTTTTTAAATTTTTTTGTTTTCATTTTGTTTTCTTTTTGTTTTCTTGTTTTTTGAGACAGGGTTTCTCTGTGGCTTTGGGGGCTGTCCTGGAACTAGTTCTTGTAGACCAGGCTGGTCTAGAACTCACAGAGATCTGCCTGCCTCTGTCACGAACACCCGGCTTTTGGTTTATTTTCAAGACCAGATTTCTCTGTGTAGTCTCGGCTGTTCTGGAACTCACTCTGTAGACCACGCTGGCCTTCAACTCACTGGGATCCACCTGCTTCAGCCTCTGGAGTGCTGGGATTAAAGGTGTGTGCTATCACCACCACAGTGAGATGGTTTAACTTTTAAGAGCACTTGCTGTTCTATCAGGAGGACTGAAGTTCACATCCCAGCACTCACTCACAAAGGGCAGCTCACACTTATTAATTCTAGCGCCAAGGTATCTGACACCCTCTTCTGGCCTCTTCAAGCACCTGCACACACATGCCCACACACAGAGATGCACACATAAATGATAAAAAAATAAATACAAGTCTTGAAAAAACAAGAAAAAGGCTGTGAAACCCTAAATTATATACAGTTAAAACTACCTGGAATCTGAGGGTGTTGATTAGTGGTAGGGTGCTTGCCTGGCATGCTCAAGGCCCTGGATTTGATTCCTGACATTGCAAGAACAAAACAAACAAACTAAAAAACCTATTTGATGATTACAATTGGCATCTTGGGGTAGACAGTCTTGAGGACAAAGCTTTTGCCTTGTGGAATTTACCATCAGCTCCAGGTAGATAGTACCACAGCAGAATTGAATTAGAAGAGACCCAGCTGTTGTCCATTGTGGTAGCATGCTTGAGGGCTGGTGAAGAGAAATCTTATGTCCTGATTTCAGAAGGGTGTTGTTGAGTGAAAACATGGAACAAACAGTAGTATTGGGCTGTGTGTTTACTTACTCTGAAAAACTTGGATTTCCTTGTTCTGTATAAATGAGAATGGACCAAGGAAGAGCCACTCACTAGTCAGGAATTGGTGCCTGTGTTCTATATGAGCACAGTGACTGATTCTAAGATTCCAGAGAAAGGCTTGGGTGTTAGTGGCAAGGCATGGCCAGGTAGGTGAAAGAATGAACACTGATGTGTTACAGAACAGGGAAATTCAATACTGTTTTACTACCATGAGAGGCTCATCGCAAGGAATGATACTGACCTACTGTTAGTATTTACACATTTGTACTGGCCTTCCTTTGGAGTTCTGACAAGATACCTCAGCTGCTGCCACTAAGAGCACTACCTGTGCCGATTCAATATGTTCTCTTTTAAAAGAACCTGTCCACCTCCCATGCCTCTCTTTCTTTCTCTGTCTCTCTCTCCCTCTCTCTCTCCCTCTTCTTTTCCCTCCCTCCCTTCCCCCCTCACTACCTCTCTTTCCTCTCTCCAGCTGCTCCTGTACCCAAAGACCAGTCCCCCCACCCCTTTCCCCCTTTTATGATCATTTTCCTTTAATAATAATAATGATAATAATAATAATAATAATAATAATAATAAACAACTTGAACTCTGTTGCATGGCATCTTTCTCCCTCCAGCAGCTTTTTAAAATTACAACTCCTACTCTAGTTACATCTTACCCTCGAGGGGAGAGGTGATATGAGCTGAGCCACTCCTGCTTTTGGAACTGACCTAATAGAAGCCCGAAAGTCCTGAGAGACTTTCATGACAGAACTGGAGAACAGTAATAGGACAACATCTTCTGGGTCACATGTCATTTCCCTGTGAGGGATGCATGTTCAAAGATGGGGTGTGGACTATGAAGCTGTCATGTCTGGACTTGGTCTTTGGCTGCCTGTTTGACCGCTAGCTGGCCACCCCTAGGTAGCTTTGTTTTGGGCAGGTCACCAGAAAGTCCAAGACAAAACCGATATCCGAGTGCTGGGATCTGGGGGACAGAACAATGACAGTTAAGCTGATTCCTCTTGGCCAGCATTGTAGTCAACCACACCTACCTCTGAGGTCTCAACAAAATGCAAATGCCGAGATTCATGTGAGCTTTTGGACAGTTCAGCAGGGAGTCTTAGAGGGTGTGCACCTTGGTAGAGTAGGAAGACACCTGCTGGCTCTCCTGTGAGCTCTATGCATCTCTCCATCAGTAGCATTCATAATATCTTTTTACAACGAAGTAGTAGATGTATGTAAGTGTGCCCCTGAGTTTCTGTGAGCTGTTCTAGAAAACTAATCAAACCCCAGGAGGAGACTTGAAACCCAACTTATATCCCAGAGGCACAGGGAAAGTAGCTAGGAACTGCAATTAGCACCTCCAGGGAGAGGTTTTGGGGATGCAGCCCCAAACCCAAGAGGGCTGGTGCTGTCTCCAGAGGGTGCTAAGCTGCTGTCCACTGTAAGCTTTGCTGACTTGTGGAGTGAAATGCGTTGCTGAGAACTTAGGAAAAACTAAAGTGGGGGTTGCTTGCTTATTTTGAGATAACATCTTTCTGTAGCCCAAGCTGGCCTAGAACTCTCCCTCCTCCTGCATCATCCATCCAAGAGCTAAGATTTAGTATGTGGACCACTACACCCTGCTCTGGCCTCACCTGCATTTTCCTCAGTGAATTCAGAGCCTCCCGCTCCTCTCTGCTGAGCCACCCGATGACAGGCTCTTACTGTATGTTTTTTTTTTTTTTTTTTTTTTTTTTTTTTTTTTTTTTTTTTTTTTTTTTTTTTCTTGAGGGAAAATACCCTTGAAGGAGGAAGGGACAGAATTAGATGTCATCTGCCTCTCACCTCTGCAGCTCCTTCTCCACTTGCCGCTGGTATAAGGCCCCTTCTCGAAGGATGGTGGCTGTGTTCAGCTTGACCGGGAGGTTGTTAGGCTGTGGCAGAGGGGAAGAATAAATGGTAGGTGTTTCAAAAGCAAGTGTCCTGCTATCAACTATCAAGCCTTCCAATTCATCCCCCGCCTAGGTACTTCTCTCTGCTTCAAGAGTGAAGCTCTCTGTGGGGCCCTTGGCTCCTCCTGCTCCCACTCTCAGACCTTACTTAGGTCAGGCAGGTGGGAAATCCAAAGAGGCCTGATAGGCCAAGAGGCCCTCACCTTGTAGAAGGTCAGACTTGGAGTTCTTTGTATTCGGGGTGGAGATTGCTGCTGCTCCTGCTGCTGCTGTTGCTGCTGCTGCTGCTGCTGCTGCTGCTGCTGCTTGATGTCCTGTAAATCAGGCAGAGGTAGTCTGGCATCTGTGCCTGCTCAGCATCCTTGGAAAGTCACCTACTCCCCTCTGTCCTCACTCTGGCTACCCATCAAATGTGCCTACCCTGGCATTCTGTCTTCCACTGTACTCTAAGCCTTGCTGGGGTGCTCAACCTCCTGAGTAGCAACAAGGAAGGAAAAGGGTCTGCTAGGCCTAGGGACAGTAGTTGACAAATAGGATTGTTGGCTTCCTCAGGATTCAGTATCCTTTTCCTCTGCTATCCCCCAGGGCTGACTTATCACTGCCCTATTCCCTTTTCTTGGGCTGAATGTCTGCCCCATGCCTCTTGCTGTAGAGTAAAAGCTGGGGAGACCTTAAGTGCCAGTATGAAGGAATAGTCCATAAAGGCAGTCATCACAACCCCAACATGCTGCTGACTGGAATACATAGCCCTGGGACTACGAAGTTCTTAGATCCTGTGAGGATCAGCTGCCCCAGATGTCCCCACTCCTGGAAGTTTCTCTGGAAGTAGAACTTCTTTGTATTGGTACCTAGTCACTCTAGTTTTTAATTAATTAATTGGTTTTTTGAGACAGCGTTTCTCTATGTAACAGCTCTGCTGTCCTGGAACTCACAGAGATCCACCTGCCTCTGCCTCCTGAGTGCTGGGATTAAAGGCGGGCATCACCACACCCAGTCTTTCCATATGGATTTGGGGAGATGGATCAGTGGGTAAAGGAGCTTGCTGCTGAGCTACATCCTCAGCCCCAGAAGGAAAAATTTTATGGCATAAGAAAAATGCTACCAAGAAGATTGGGCTTGCCTCAGGGGCTGGGCATTACCTGTGCTTGTGGATCCCTGCGCAATCGGGGCATAGCACACCGTAGCTCTTCCATGTTTGCTCTTAGCAGCAGCTCCTGCCATGATATCATGCTGTTATTCCCCCACCAGCTACAGCGCAGGGTCCTCAGGCCATTGTGTGTGTGTGTGGGGGCAGAGTTAGAATGCATGCAGTATGCCTAAGGTCCCCAACCTTCTCCCCTTCCTCTGCTCTTAACAGACCAATGAGGTCTCTAGGTAGACAGGGGTCCCACATGGCCACCTCAGCCTTCCGGCGGTTGTATCTCTTGATCATTTGCAGAAGCTGCTGCTCCCTGGGCTCCTGGTAGGTGCTCTGAGGGACCTGGTGGAATGTCAGAGGGACAAGTCAGTGGTTAGTGACCCATAGCGTAGAAGGTAAGACCAGCAGCAGGCATGGGGTTTAGAGTCAAGTATGGGATTTGGGTAGACACAGGGAGCTGTAAGGCCAGGACACTGAGGGCATGCCATTGTTCTGGATAAAAAGCCAGGGTGTGCAAGGGGAGGCAGCCAGCTCTTAGGACAGGAGAGGCTGGCAGAAGGGTCAGAGAGTGTTATAGATTTTTTTTAAAAGTAAGCTGCCTGTGAAGGGACCTTAAGATAAGACTTTGGTCTGTCCTCTGAGTTCAGTCATAGGAGACTCTCAATGTCCCTAGAGGGGGACATTGTCCATCGGGGGCAGGTAATGGGCCAGCCTGGTCACCCTTGAGCTGAGATTCCTGAACCTGTCTCTCTAATCCTCCGCATGTTTCAAAGACATGGCCAACCCAACTCATCTAAATCTAAAGCTCTCATATTCCTCCAGCTGCCCTGCCCCCAGCCTTGAGGACCCTCACTGAGGACCCTCTTTTCACCAAGGCCTCCTCTGTGGCTGTGTCCTTCACACTCAGAGCCATCTCCAGTCTTGTCCACCTACTTCAAAAAGTTTTACCAAGTGTCTGTTTCCTTGGTTTCTTTCTTCCTGACAGCTGAGTTGGTTCCAGCCCATCTGAGTGTGTATCACCTCACACTTTGTTTGCCCTGCTTGGCTGTGGGACGGTTCTGCTTGTCCCCTCACTATGACATAGTAGACCTTTCCTGAGCTCACTTCTGTCCAAATGCTCCATGCTCTGAGTCCATACTGGGAAGATTATATCCCCACCCCGTCCTCACCCCTGCCCCATTGCATTGCAACCTCTCATCTGCTGTCTAACTTGGGGATGGAAGGACACTGCCTGGGGCTAGTGTGTGTTTTTGGCTCACTGCTTATGCCTCAAGCACCCATAGCTCATCATCAGCCCAGGAGGTGAAAGAGAGTCCTGGCCATGGCTCAGAGCATGGAGGGTGTTAGCCACAGGCTTCTCTTCTGTGAATACAGAAGTGAGCTCAGGGAAGGTCCACTATGTCATAGTGAGGGGACAAGCAGAACTGTCCCTCGGACAAGCAGAACAAACATAAAGAGAGGTGACCAGTAGGATTAATTCTTGAGGAGTTGGCACCAGAAACAAAAGAGATCCTGCAGATGGGGAAACTGTGGAGTTGCTTAGCAACAAAGACCCAGTAGCCTATCTACTCGTCAATCCATCTGATTACTCATCGTCTATCCACTACCCATATAGCCATTTATTCATCTATCCCCTATCCATCTACTCATCCATCCTACAAGAATTATTGGATGTCTTCTCTAAGCCATGGCTCCACCACCTGTGTTGGAAATATGGCATGAATAAAATGGATAAAAAGCCAGGCAATGAGCATATCAGCAAATTGTAAACAATAATCAATTCTATGGAGAAAAGATGGGTCAAAAAGAAGAAAACTGGGTGGGGGACCCAGGGGAACTGAGGCCTCATGAAAAGCTTCTGGAATGAGAGATTTTTCAGTGATACTTGAAAAATGGATGAAGTAGGGTGAGATGCGGGACCTCCAGTGCCATCTCCTCTCACTCCTCTACAGTCCTTCATTCTATGAGGACCAGACCGACCTAGGAGGCTGAATCCACTGTCAGTGCTTGTTGGGATCCACAGCCTTGTCAGGACTTGGCACTCAGAAAGTCAGCAACCGGTTCAAGCAGGCATGAGGCCTGGGCTGGACCAATCAGACCTTTCTGAATAGCTCCTGTCCCTCTATATTCTTTCCTGTCCTAGACAATGTACAATGTAGACACAAGACATGGATTCACATTAAGTTAGTGTAAAGATGAAACTCACTTATAGAGGAGACTATTGTAGAGGCAGTCTTGGAACCCTGATCAAGCTGTATCTGAAGCCTATGTATACTTTAATAGTAGTGGTCAGTTGTCTAAGCCAGTTGAGGTACAGTTTTTTGTTACTTGCAGTTCAGAGAATTCCGACTGATAAAATCAGAAACACACCTGGTGGTGGTGGCACACGCCTTTAATCCCAGCATTTGGGAGGCAGAGGCAGGAGGATTTCTGTGAGTTCGAAACCAGCCTGATCTACAAGAGCTAGTTCCAGGACAGCCTCCAAAGCCACAGAGAAACCCTGTTTCGAAAAACCAAAAAGAAAAAAAAAATCAGAAACATACAGGAGATAGAGAGGCTCTCAGCAGAGGAGACAGATATGAGCTTCCCTAAGTAGGGCCCAAGCATTTCTGGGGCTCAGGCAGACACTCCTAACCAAGTCTGAAAAGTATCCACACCATGACTTTCAAGGATGCTATCTAACAGGGATGGTGGGTGCTATGGCTAATGATGAACTCCAAGCATAATCCAGACAGGTCTAAACCCATGGCCAGATAGTATCACTTAGCACCTCCTAATTGGATTCAGATCGTGCCAGGCTCTGGGTCGGCTAACTTTGCTCTCTATAGGGGTGTGTGGGTGCATTGTGGGTTACTGAATGCTCCTGGATGGTCCAGTACACCCTTGGTTCTGCAGGAGCCCAGCTGCCCAATGACGCCCACAGTCTGTATCCCCAGCCTGAACATCCTGGTGGTACAGATATGTACCCATCACAAATGCCCAACTCACATGTTTTGTCTTGGCCACAGTGGGTACAGGCTCAGGCATTGTAATGGCACGGGGCCTTGGAATGGTCAGTTTGAATTCCTTGGGCTCCGTGACCTTGGCCTTGGTCTTCAAGAGAGGCATTTGATCCATTGGCACTCCCTCCAGTTGGTTGATTAGCTCCTGGACCTCTGGTTGCCATCTTGAAGGCAAAAGTGGAGAATGCCCTAGAGTCACATCCTAAACAGGTCACCAAGAAGCTGGCCTAAGTGCTTGAAGAACCCCAAGTGCTTGATTGTCCTTCAGGGCGAGGTGATGGTGAACAGGTGACTTTTCTTTATTAACTTATGGGTGCAGTTCAGCCATACCTTTCAGTACATGTATTAAGTTTCCCTTTGCACAGATGAGGAAATTGAGGCCCACGGGATAGGGGAGCTGGGATATTGAAACACCCCCACTGCAGGGATGTGGAGCTCTCTAAAGATGAGCAGGAAATGGGGTATGAAGCTAATAGGGACTATGCATATGGTACTGATGGAGGTAGCTGGGAGTAGGGAAAAAGAAGCTGGCAACAGAAAAGGAATATTCTGGAGCAACACTGTTGATAACAGGTGGAGGGAACTGTGGGTGTTGGGTGGGGTGAGGGCCACATGCCCCTAAGGGACATCCAACTGTCCTTGCACTCAGCCTCAAGGTCCTGTGGAGCAGGGGTTTCAGAAGGGTCTTGGTAGGTGTCCCAGAGGTCTAGGACTCTTCCTTTCTCCACACCATGAGTGAATCTAGGCCATCATCACCAGCCTGTTCAGTGTTTTCTCCTGTGGGACTCAGCAAGGGTAGATGCATGGCTTGAAATAGTTTCTCCCTCATCCCTAGAACCAGGACTACTCAGAGGGAGTGAGGCCACCATGAGGGCTAACAGCAAGGGGCTCTCATAAGCCCATGCCTGGACTGGGCTTCCAGCTTCAGGGTAAGCAGTTGTAGGCTTGTGCTGAGGCTGGTCCCAGAGAGGACTGTGTTAAGTGTGGAAATAGCATACGGCTGTCCCCTCATCTTTGGAGTTTGTCCTAATTGCCAACAGTGGGGATCAGCTGGGACAGGAAAGCTCTCCTTGGCAAAGAAGTAGCTCTGAGAAACCACACTATGGGGCCAAAGCCCCCTACACACAGCTAGCTCATAAGCTGTCTACTTGGATCCAGCCTATCTGCCTGTCCCCAGGAAGACACGATGCTCCCCCAGCCCTCTCAGAGGAGAGGAATCCAGGAGATCCATACGCATCTTGCTATCCCTGCCACAGGCTGTGATAGGTAGATTCATTATATCTCTAACCTCTCACCCTAACCTCGAGCATAACATGGCCTCGCACAGGGTTTCTATCAGCAGGAAGGGAATAAGGAGGCCACCCACCCTCTGAGTCACCAAGAGTGGGCACAAGACAATTTTCAGGGACCCAATGCCCTGCCACAGCTGACCCACCTCATCAGAGGGTCAATCCAATTCTCCTTCACATGGGCTGTTTCATAGATGAGGCTCCACTCGTCCTTGATCCATGAGCACAGGTTCAAGGGGTTAAAGAAGAACCTGAGAAACTGAGGTAGAAAGCCCCTAAGCAGCTCATCTGTGGCTCAAACGCCACCCACTGCTGCTCCAGCAACCCTCATGAGGGCTGGAGCAGGCTGTGACATTCAGTTGTTACACCTACTGCAGATGGGCATTCATCCAGCTTCTAGGCCTGGAAGGCCCGGTGTCCACTCCTGGGTAAGATGCTGTAGGGACATACGGAGGGCTGCCCCTGCCACCCACCCTACCCCATTTCAGGGGGATCTGTAATTCTGGGAATATGATAATACCATCTTCTGTGACCTGTAACAGAAGTGGGAGGGCTGGGAAAGCCCTCAGACGTTGGCAGGTGGGCTGTCACTCAATCATTCACAGTGGGTGTCTGATCTCAGGCCTGGGACTGAGGTAAAACCAATCAGAAGGACAGCTAATGGCCCTGGGTCTACATTTACACCATTATTCTGTTTGCAGGATACAGGGACACATGTCAGAGCCCAGGAGAGCTCTGTAGTGACACAAGACACACAGCTGCTACTTGGAAGCAGGAAATGTATTTGGGAGGTAACCCTGGAAGCACATGGACAGCTAAGAGGACAATGGTGAACAAAGCTATGACCATTCATGGCCTCTGGTCACTGTTGCCTCCCAGTGTGACTATTGTCCTCATCAGCTTCATCCTCACCAGCCTCTGGCTTCCTTGTGACCTGCAACCCTATTTCAAACAGAGGCCACCAAGGCCTCCTTCTAGAGCAGCATTTTTCAACTTGTGGGTCATGACCCCTTTGGGAGTGGGGTCAAATGACCTTTTCACAGGGGTCTCTTAAGACCATCCTGCATATCAGATATGTACATTACAATTCATTATAGTAGCAAAATTACAGTTACGAAGTAGCAACGAAAATAAAGGGTCATAGCATTAGGAAGGTTGAGAACCAAAGTTCCAGAGCTTTCCACAGTTCCCCACTTGGCAGCCTGTCCACTTTCCTCACTTACCTCCGTGGCCTGTCACCTTCTCTCTGAGCCCTTGACCATGGCCAGTGTCTTATCCTATCACCTGCTTCCTAATCTCTCAGCTGTCAGTCTTGGCACTTGAAGGGGAAGCTGGCCTCTGTGGCTGGCCTCTGGGGTCCTCACCTCCTTTGTGTGGGTCCAATCCCATTTGGGAAGATCCTATCACGTTTTAAATTTCCCCATTGCCCCCCCCAACACCCTTGCATCAGCATCTCATCAGGGTCAAGGCCACCATTCTTACTGGGATGTGGTGGGACAGTGCTATTAGAGACCCTGCTAGAATGGTGAGTGGGGCTCCCTGTGATTTGGGGGGAGGCCTAGAGAGATGGTTCACTAGTTAAGAGCCAAAGACCAGAGTTCAGTTCCCAGCACCCAAGTCAGGTGGCTTACAACTGCCTGTAACTCCAATTCCAGGGGCGCCAATGCTCTCTTCTGGACTCTGAGGGCACTGACATGTGCACATATCTACACAGTGACACGTACAAACAATTAAAAATAATAAAAGTAGATCATTGGCTGGCATTGTGGCATATATCTTCAAAGGCAGTAATTGGAAGGCAGAGACAGGAGGATCTCTGTGAACTTGAGGCCAGTCAGCCTGGCCTATATATTGAGTTCCAGACCAGCCAGCCTACATAGTGAGATTCTTTATAAAAAAGAAAAAGTAGCCTTTGACCATCTGGAAGGTTCATAGAACACAAATGTGGGGGTCCCTGGGTGCTAGAGCTTCTAGCTCTTCTACCTGCAGTCTCAGAGCAATTGGCAGCATTCCCTATAGAGGCCACAGACTAAAACTGCCTTCCAGGCAACCTGGGCCTGTGATGCTTTATAGCCATGTCACTCCTGACCATAGCAGCAGCAGCAGCTAAGACAGGCCACCCTGTTGCCAACAGCTGGATCTCCATCTTTTCCTGGCAGGAACTAGAATCACCCAATGGGGCATGGAGTATGGAGTGGACAAAGGAAGGCCTTGTGAAGGTCACCATTTGATCTCTGAATCTTTGGTCCCTAGATTTTTCTTTTCTTTCTTTCTTTTTTTTTTTTTTGAACACCACATAGGCTAAGGAAATAGTCTAAGCTGAGCTTTAGCCTCAGCCCTTTCTTTCTCTCTCTCCCCTCTCTCTCTTTAATCCTGAGACAGAGACTCATGCTAGCTCCCCTATCTCAGCCTTCCAAGCTGTTGGGATTAAAGGCCACAAGGCCTGCCTCCCATGTGGGTTTTATGGGCTGTTGTCAGGAGTCTACAGAGCTCCCTAGGTTGGTCAGTGATCAGGTACTGGTCTGGGGTCACCATGCATATCCTGAGAGTAGTATGTGATCTGCACCCCAAGCATCTGTTGAGTCAGCACTGTGGGACCCAGTGTAGGAGGCAAGGTGGATGTTTGCTCAATAATCATTATGGATTCCAGCACAAGGCAGCAAAGCCTGAGCCAAGTACAGGTCATGCTGAGTCTAGAATTGGCCAGAGCAGTCCCAGAGCATCACTCAGAAGATGCCATCGATTTTTACTTCTTTATCATAAAAATGAAGCCCTTGCTTAAGATAATTCTAACTGCTTATCCATCATGGGGTATGTGCAGGTAGGAAGGCCATACAGTCAGATTTTCCTGAGATGTAGAACATCATCCTATTCGGGGGTGTCAGATGGTATTAAGTAGAGAAAAGAGAGACTTGCCAGTTTCTCTAGCTAGAGGATGAAAGGTAGGGCTGATCTGACAGATGTGCATATGTCCCCAGTTCTTGTCCCTCCTGGTTGGTAGCCTCAGCCATGGACTTTTGTTGAGGGCAGGTGGGCTTACCTTGCAAGTCTTACCCACAGGCTGGGACTTGATGATGCTGCAGAAGAGCTGGAAGCCAAGCTCATCCATTTGGAACATGGCCAGGTAGCAGATCACTGAGGAGAGAGCATGGTATGAGGAGTGCCCAGCTGCCCTGCAGAAGGGCTCTGTGTGTGACCTTGGGAGAATTCTGCAGCTGCTGAGAGTCTTGCAGGCACCTTATTCTGTCAGGGCACATAAGGACAGGTCCATATGGCAACTACCACTCCATGATCAGTGACTGCAGAGCTAGCCACTGGGGCTTTTAGCTTCCACACATATTACACTGCCTTTGGTCAATTCTCAGAAATCCCAGGATTTATCTGGGCAAAGGTTATATCATCTTGAGTTTTGTTGATTTTGTGAGCTGAGTCACTCTGAGCCTTTGGGTATAAGGCTGCTGGTTCTGCCTCTGAGCCAGACAATGAGGGTCAGCTCAGCTAGATCTCTCTCTACCCTAAGGCAGCACCAGCCACTGTCCACAACAATCACCATGTTCTCTGAATGCATACAGTGGCCAGAGGTGGCTCTCATATTTAATCTTTTCCTGGATGATCCAGACTAGCATATGCCTATTCTTTCCACAGGTGTCAGGGTTAGGGCTACAAACAGACTACAAGGTATGTCATTTGGCCCAACCTGCCCTCAGGGAATTCTCTTCCAGATAAGTGGCTGGGAGTCCAGATGCTGCATGTTTGCTCTCAAAACACAGGTTTCAGTTTCCCCATGAGAAAATATAGAAATAATAAAATATATCTAGCTTGGGCTGTATACTTATGGGCACCTGAGAATCAAGTGAGAGAAAGAGCTAAGGCAGAAGCACGAGGAGCTACCTTTTGTTGTTGTTGTTGTTTTGGTTTTGTTTTTGTTTTTGGAGACAGGGTTTCTTTGGGCTTTGGACTAGCTCTTGTAGACCAGGCTGGTCTCAAACTCACAGAGATCTGCCTGCCTCTGCCTCCCAAATGCTGGGATTAAAGGCGTGCACCACCACTACCCGGCCAAGGAGCTACCTTCTGTGTCCTAAAGCTTGCCTGCTGGTTGGCCTCTTTCAAGTCAACCTGTCAAGGTCTGTGGGTAGCTTTCCTCTCTAGTCCCTGTATGGAGTGGACAGCAGACCCACAGGCATGTGGATAGTGGAAATACCCACCCTGAAAGAGGCTGTAGTCAGCCCAAAGGCAGAGATAACCATCCCGTACATAGAAGGCATCCACCACGATGGTCAGTAACTTCCGGTATTCAAGGCAGCCAGACAGAACCTCCAAAACAAAGGCAAGCTTCTGGGTGCTCAGAACCTGGAAAAGAATGCCAGGAGAGAGCTCTCAAGGACCAGGAGATCAAGGACAAAGGTAAGGGACTGACACTCCCACAAGGCTGAATAGAGGCCAGTAAGTTCAGTTCTCCTAGAGCACTGGGCAATGACCACAGTGATTGGGAAGGCAGGACCCCCAGGGTGAATGAGGACAAAGCGGGTGCAAAGACAAAAACACAGAAGGACAAGCATTGTACAAATATTCTCCTATATGAAGATAGGCGAATCCACAGAGATAGAAAGAAGAATGGCAAGCAAGTGAAAGGGGAGGATATGGGGAGCTAGGCAGCTGAGGATAGAGTTTCAGTCGAGAAGATTATGGACATGGATGGAAGTGATGGCTACACAGTCCTGTGAGTGTGCTTTGTGTCACTTGAAAATAGTTAAAATGGTCAAAATTTATGTCATGTGCATCTTACCACAATAACTTAAAAATGAATTCATATAAAGGCTTTTAAATGAAGAAATAAAACATTATCCAAAAGAATGCTGCATGATAAAGAGAAACCTATGAGAGCTTGCCCAGAATAAAAAGCAGGTTGGGAGCTCCTAAGTAGCAGTAAGAATTCTGTTCCCTTAGCCAGGCATGGTGGTACATGCCTTTAATCCAGGCTCTTGGGGTAGAGGCAGGCTGAGTTCAAGGCCATCTGGTTTACCTGAGTTCCAGGTCAGCCTAGGATATTCAGGTTGACCCTGTCCTGGTGGTCATGGAGAGAGAGAAAGAGAGATTGCGAGATACACTGATAGAGATAGATGATGGGTAGATGATAGATAGATAGATAGATAGATAGATAGATAGATAGATAGACAGACAGAGATATTGACACTGAATTTCTCTGGGGAGGGAGCTGGTCAGGCAGGGTGAGGCAGGGCTGACCTTTCTCACTTACCCTTTCAAACAATTTGGTTTTGTGACCAGTGTCAAGACACTGTTCTATTACTGTTATCTTAAAAAAAAATCTGACAAAAATGGTTTGCAGGGGGCTGGAGAGATGGCTCAGCAGTTAACAGCACTGACTGCTCTTCCAGGGAATCTAGGTTCAAATCCCAGCACCCACATGCAACTCACAACTGTCTGTAACTCCAAGATCTGATGCTTTCACACAGACATACCTGCAGGCGAAACACCAATGCACATAAAATAAAAGCAAACAAACTAAAAAAATATTTTACAGGTGGAAAAGATTAATTTGGCTCATGGTTTCAGAGGCTGTAGTCCACAGGTAGCTGGCTCCATTGCTTTCTGGCACATAGTAAAGTAGAGATATGGTAGATCGTTATCAGCCATGGTGGCAGGAAGCAGAGGAGGCCGGGGTGGGGGGGTGGGCACAGGATATATCCTTCCAAGGCACCCTTTAGTGACCTGCTTCCTCAAAGTCAGAGCCCTCAGGACCCAATCACTTCCCAATTGCCCCTCTGAACACTGCACTGGGAGCAAGACCTTCAACACAGGAGCCTCTGGGGGACAATTCAGACCCAAATGATAATATGACCTCTGTGTGGCATATATTAATTATTTAAAAGAGTAATTAATGTTTTCAAACTAAGGTCTGAAAAGTAGTTAAGTTTTGATGGAGAAGGAAAATGATATCTGCTCGTGCCAGCACAGTGCTGAGAAACTTGGTGGGACACTTGCTGCTGAGCTTTCCAGAAAGCAATTTGGAAAATAGGTTTCAAGAGTTTTATTTTCATGACCCTTTAACAGAGTAAGTGTGCTTCTGGGAATTTAAGGAAGTCTTCCAGAACACACAGAAACTGTTCATGTGCACACATCAGGGGAAGAGGTTTGAGTAGCTGTGAAAACAGAAACAAGGGTCCAACAGCAGGGACCAACAGGCCAAGCATCTTTGCTCCATCCTGTAGACCAGTATGATGCAGCCATTAAAGTGATGACATGCTAAGATTTACAAGGGGATGACAAAATAGCACAGCCCACAGTGAAACCAGAGGTATCACTTTGGTGGCCATCTACTGCATCTATCTTTCCTCTCTGCTCGTCTGCACCCGCACTTCTCTAATAACTTCAAAATTAGTAACCATTTCCCCCAGCTGGCCACCCCTTTTAAGAGGTCCTGCCTCTGTCAAAGTACCCTCCAGAAAGGCTGCATCAAACTTCATAGCAGCCAGCCAGTGGTGGCACACATTTTTAATCCCAGCACTTGGAAGGCAGAGGCAGAGGCAGAGGCAGAGGCAGAGGCAGAGGCAGAGGCAGAGGCAGAGGCAGGCAGAGGCAGAGGCAGAGGCAGAGGCAGAGGCAGAGCAGAGGCAGAGGCAGAGGCAGAGGCAGAGGCAGAGGCAGAGGCAGAGGCAGAGGCAGAGGCAGATTAATCTCAAAGTTTGAGGTTAGCCTGATCTACAGAATGAGTTCCAGGCTAGCCAGAGAAGCCCCTGTCTCAAAAACAAAAACAAAACAAAAAAACCCCTCTGAATTTCTATGGCATCCATTTAAGAAAAAGTATCTCTTTTACCTTTTTCTTTTTCAGTACTACAGATGAATATTTAGAAATGCACTCTACCCAAACCACACACACCTCTACCAATAAACACTGGTATCTCAATGTTTTGAGTTTTTAGTTACATGTAAGAAATTATTTAGTGTGCGTGTGCATGCGTATATTCACACCTGTGTATAGGCATACATGGCATGGCATGCATGTGGAAGTCAAAAGACAACTTAGGAAATGGTTCTCCTCTTCCACCATGTGTGTCCTAGGTATCAAACTCAAGTCATCAGGTCTGATACTATAAGCACCTTCACGCACCAAGCCATGCTGCCAGCCCTATTTTGAGCTTTGTTTTTGTCTGTTTGTTTGTTTTGGTTTTTAGAGACAGAGTTTCTCTGTGTAGTTTTGGAGCTTGTCCTGGAACTCTCTCTGTAAACCAGGCTGGACTCAAACTCAAAGATCTGTTGGCCTCTGCCTCCCAAGTAATGGAACTAAAGGTGTGTGCCACCACCACCCAGCCTCAATTATTTTTATGTTAAAAGAATAATAGGGTAATAGAAGAGCCTGGAGGACCCAGGACACATCCCAAGTCATGACTTGGTTTCCATGTTCTTGTTTCTCAGCAGCAGCAGCAGAAGCCTGAAAAGGCACTCTTGAACCAGCTTGTTAATAAAACGTTAGCAGAAAAAACATAATGTGCAAAGGGAAATGCCTTGCCTCTTCCTCCCTGATACCTACAACCACTAAGATGTGCCTGTTCTATGGATGGTGGCAGCAATGCCAGGAGAGGTCCCCTTCAGGGACAGCCCTGGAGGAACTGGGCTGCCCCTACTCCTTCAACCTTCCCAAGACTCTCAATACAAGGCTCTGGGTGGAGTCCCAGCCTGTTTCCCAGGTTCTTTTTGGAATACATCTGGCTACAATATTTCTACTGGCCACCATCTTTCTCAACTCTGCTGCAATTCTTGGCTTCTCAACCTTTCCATACACAAAGACCTTGGGCTTGTTTCTCCATTATCCACAAATACCCCTGGTGACCGGGTCCAGCTTCAGGCTGAGAATATGCTGGGCCTGAAATCTCCCCTCACCAGCCTGTATCTTTTCCTATACTCCAGATCCCTCTACCTGGCTGTCTGCTTGACCTCCTCACTCAGAGTCCACCATATGTTCACACCAAGGGCTCTGCCATTGGTCTCTATGTGCCTTCAGTCCAGATATCTAGAGGCATTGAGCTATGTTTCCTAGATGATTCCAAATCCAGTCAGGTTGATAATGAAGGTTAACCATCATACCTCCTCTTCAAAATTCCTTACAGTTCTTGGAGTCCAAGAGAATGGTGCCAGCACCTCCATGACTTCCAGGAAGGGCTTCATGCTGCTCCATATATAGCAGAAAAGAGGAGGGCACCAGGTATGTGTACAGAAACACAACACAAGAGCTAGTCTTGCTTTGTAACAACCTACTCTCTTGCAAAGGCCATAACAAGAACTCACTTGGGGAGACACATTCATTCTTGAGGGCTTTACCCCCAGGGACTGAAACACATCTCCCTACTTCATCTTCAAACACTGTAGTCCTGTAAAATTCAGCTTTAGCATGAGGTTTGATGGGGAAACCACCTTTACACCATAGCAAAATTTTTGTATTAATATGTGCAATGTATTCTCACTTATATGCACTTTGTACATATTTTTCACTAGATGTAAGCCAAGCCTCCTGGCAAGTCCCTACAGAGAACCAAATACTACTCTCTGCTTCGGTCCTGGGACTGGCATTGAAGACAGACTCTTGTTGAACACCGTTTTGAGCCATGGTAAACACTGGGCATTTTAATAAATATTAATGTAGAACATATTTGCTGTCTAACATTTTCTGTTTAACTTGTTTCCCTTCCTTCTTTTTTTCTTTCCTCCCTTTTTTGATTTTTTTTTTAAGACAGGGTTTCTCTGTATAGCCTTGGCTGTCCTGGAACTCACTCTGTAGTCCAGGTTGGCCTCAAACTCAAAGAGATCAGCCTGCCTCTGCCTTCCAAATTCTGGGATTAAAGGTGTGTGCCACCACCTCCCAGCTATTTTTTTTTTAACTTTTATTTTATGTGTATGTGTGTTTTGCTTGTCTGTAATGTCTATACACCATGTTGGTGCATACAGTGCCTCAGGAGGCCATAAGAGGGCATCAGATCCCCTGGAACTGAAGTTATAGATAATTCTGAGCTGCCATGTGGGTGTTGAGAATTGAATTTGGATCCTCTGGAAGAGCAGCCAGAGCTCTTAACTACTAAGTCATCTTTCTCCAGTCATCTCTCACCTAACGTCTTGTATAAGCCCCATTAACTTCTCCCTTTTTCTTCTAGTTGCTAACCCTAGAGGTATTTGACTGCCTATGCTTTTCCTGTTAGTCCTGCCCTGCAGGATCTTTCTATGCTCATTCCCACTTGTGCAGTCTGGGCTCTGCTCTGACCTTTTTCTGCTCACAACCAGCTTCCCCATGGGCCAGCCATATAGGCTGAGTAGCAAGGTCTAAAGGCTAGGCACACAGGCCTTGTTGGACTTCCTGTCTACTCACTCTCAGTCATAAGTAAGGAACTTGTGCTCTTGGGGTCTCATCTTAGTAGGTCCCTCTGCCCAGGAAGCCCTATCCTGCTTCTAGGGATCTGCTGCTCCTCAAAGTAAGACTCTTCCTCACTCCTTGGCTACCTAGCTTGCCTGTGGAGGCCATGTTGCCCTCTCCTTTGTTCCTACCCCAATGTGGATTCCCTGAGTGCTTAAGCATAGCCTGTTCTTGCCAGGCAAAGAGCTTCTGAGCACAGAGAAAGCCAGGTGGTACCCAGGGACTGACATCACCTGAGTCCACCTACAAAACTCAGCCCCAGATCAATGTGTCAGTGGCTTTATGCTTGCTCCAAAGGGTTGGTAACTGGTTACAAGTGGAGACAGAAACCACAGGCTAGACCTCCAGAGCTGCCTGGTACCCAGGCCAGGGGACATCACAGGTTAGTGTATACTTTTACTACTGTCCCCACCCCCAAGGCCCAGCCATGTTGGCCTAGGTGAACCCAGTCTACTGCAGCTGGGTCTATACTCTGTGAGCTGCCAGCTGTAACCTAGTTTCATCTACTCAGACAGAACATAAGGATATGTCCACATTCAGAAGAGCCCAGGGCTACACTTAGGGTATGCATTTTGCCCACCACAGGCCATGCCCTGAAGCCTCTGTTAGCCTCTGCCTAGCGGTCTAGGGGTTGTATAATTTTCTGGCAGGTGGCATCTCCAGCCTTGACCTGATGGTCAGTATATTACAGCAAATTTCTGACAGTTGAAGATGAAAGTGTGTTGTTCAAACTAGGTCAGTACCCAGGGCCCCAATCCTCCTTGGCTTCAAAAGGACTTTGGCAGAACTTGAAAGGACCAACATCTGAAGCAGGAGATGCTTCTTTGCCTGAGGTGGAAATCGGCTTCCTGGGTATGTCAGCTCCATCCATTGCTGCCAACTTGCTGAGTGGCATCAGAGAGCCACTCATGGGAAGAGAGCCACCATGGGAAGGTACACAGATGGTCATGACTTTGTGATTTTCCAAGTGACAACTAGGACTCATTTAGCATTAATCTATTGGTTGCTAACGGGAAAAAATGCCTCAAACTAATTATGAGAACTAAAACTCAGTTTTCTGTAATGGTCGTCAAAGAGTAATGACACTGACTTCTCTCTGCCTAGCTTGAAAGAAAGAGCCCTTCTTCTACCAAGTCCCTGCATGACTTAGCAGCCTAGGGAGCATGCTGGGTGTTCCAAGTGGCTGGGGGAGAGTGGCAAGGATAGTGGGAGGAACAAATGGACTGTTGAGAAAGCACCAGGAAGGCAGTGTGGTTAGAGTAGATGTGAGAAGTTGGATGGAGAAGTTGGATGGCACAGTGGAGCTAAGAGGCTCTGCAGGGAGGAAAACTTCTGCATCATATCTATGGGGAGGTCAGGAAAGGGCGTCAGTACTCTGATAGAGAGGTGAGAGGGAGCTTTTGAATATGATGAGGGCTATACCAGGGCTGCCATACACTTAGGGTGGGGTGTGCAGGCGGGTGCCCACCTCACCAGGCTCAGGAAGGGACACGGTTCTTAATGACTGGGCTTGGGCTGCTGAGATGAGCTGTTTGTGGGTGCTCATTGGAACCAAGAGGACATATGTCCTCTAGACTGTGCTACTTAGACATATGTGCTGCTTACCACTGGGTGCAAGAGTCTAGGGCCAGGGAGAGAGGTCTGGAGGAACTAGACTTATTAGCTGGTTGGGTGACACCTGAGTACACTGACAAGGAGTAGCCAGAACCTGGGGCGGGTGGACTCAGAGAAGGTAGTGCCAAGAGAGCCAATCAGAATGTTGCAGCACTGGTGTATAGGTTGACAATCTGGGCAGAGTCTGAAGCTGCCAATAGAAAGGGTGGCAAGTCTACTTGGGGGAAGGGGTGTGCTTTAGAGATTTAACCATCCAAAATTCACCTGAAAGTGTAGCTGCCATTGTGACAGGCTCAGGTTGAACGTTCCAGTGATATGCTCTGCCAGTCTGCCTCTCTCACCTTCTGCAGTGGGATACACTGCTGCTTCTATCTTGGATGGCTCAGCATCCAGAACCTTGAGAGCTACATTCTGTAAAAATTTCCTAGCCTCGGGAATGCTTTATCAATGCTTGAAGACTCAAGTGGGGCCCAGGGAAGGGAGACAAGCACTAGGCAGAAGTACTTAGTAGGGCCCAAGGCACTTAGAAGAGCCCAGACTCTACCAAAGTCCTTATCAGCTAAGCACAATCCACCATGAGCTGTGCCCATAGACAAGCCCCTGCTTCCCTCATTGATGCTGTCCACACCATTGCAGCTTTTCCTATGTGGGGACTGGGCTGCCTCTCATAATGCACTATGGGAGTTGTGTAGCTCTAGGTAGGGCCAGGTCTGATGTGCATTCTGGATGTGCATTTGCCTCTCACAGAAAGGGGTGCCTCTGGAAGGACAACCAGCCTTCTGATAGAGTGTCTTGCCTCATACTTCTCCCCACAGGAAGGAATGAATTTCATGCTGTTTGCTGGAAAGTGAAATGCCAGGAGACACATGTCACTGATGTGGTCTCCCAGGAACCCCGGTGGCTACCCCATCCTACCTGCTGTAAGGAGGCAGATGCTCTCTCGAGGAACTGCTCAGGATTGTCCTTGTCAGGCTTAAATTTGTCAAGTTGTTCTATTACAATCTCAATGCATTTTCCATAGTAGGCCATCTTTTAAGCAGAGTCCTAAAACAAAACCAACACAGGTCACATTGTCTGCAGCCTCTAAGTTCCCAGTTTGGTTGTTGGCTGAAGAGGTTGCAGGACCCTTGCCCACACCAACAGGAAGTCCATGAGGGTTCTGAGTTGAACAGTGAGGATTTTGGAGGTAGAGGTTTGGGCTCAGGTAAGCTCAAACTCACTACTTGATTAGTTCATCTCAGTCAGGCCTCTGCCGCTCAAGTGATCTGTTTGGCCTTCAGGTCACCACTTAGTCCTAGCCTCCACCCTCTCTGTCCTATACCCAGGGTTTCAAGGCAGCCACCAAAGCCCCACAGCCACGCTGTTGGTGGAGAGACTCCCAGGAAGGGCTTGGATCAGAAAGCAGGCCTCTGAACACCCCTTAGCCAAGCTGGGAAGGGTGGCTAGTTTCTCAGCAAGCTCTTCCCAGGGCAGGTGAAGAAGACAGAATCACAGAAGGCTGTGGAGTTCCCCGGGGCTGTGTCATGTGAATGGCAGGACCCATGCTCATACATACAATAAATTGAAATAACAAGAAACATTTAATTAAAATAAGAAAGCACATAATGGAGAAAGAGAGCTGAGCACTAGCATGCATTCACCCCTTCGTGTTACTAATTGTGGTCTGATGTGACCAGCTGCTTCAGGTTCCTGCTGCCTCCACTTCCCCACATGACTGTAAGACAAAAGTAAACATTTTCTCCCTGAAGTTGCTTTTGTTAGTATTTTTCTCTTCTCTCTCTCTCTCTCTCTCTCTCTCTCATTTTTTGAGATGAGGTTTCTCTGTATAACAGCCCTGGCTGTTGTGAAACTTACTCTGTAGACCAGGCTGGCCTGAAACTCACAGAAATCTGCCTGCTTCTGCTTCCTTCCCAAGTGCTGGGATTAAAGGGCTGCACCACCATGCCCGACTGCTTTTGTTGGCATTTTATCTCAGTAACAGGAAAAGAAAACAAGGTCCTCAATGTGATGGTTAGTCCTGGCTAGTCATGTCAGGCCTAGCTGCTGATTTTTAAAAATTAGGGAGCTATTGTAAGTGGTCATACCAATGAATAAGAATTTAAGAAAGACAGAAGAGAGAAAGAAAACAGTGACATTTCAGAATTGAAGGCTGTGGCTTTCCAGAAGGGCAAGGCCTCTGAGGGTTCTGCAGAACTCATAAAATCAGAATAGGGTACACCAAATGCTTCCAGCAGAGGTCAGTACTCTAAGATCCAGAGGGCCACCTGTCAAAGGTCCTGCTTGACCCCTGGGCAAGTCCAGAGGAAAACAGGCATGGGTCTGGGTTGAATTTAAGGGAGTGCAGTGGTGGAGGAGATGCAGATGGCTCTAGTATAACAATTAGTGGAAGAGAGTGAGGTTCCTCTGCTGTCTTCTGGAAGCTTCACTGAGTAGGTAGGGGGAAAGGCTGGAATGACTGTTTCACTGAGGGCCAGAGTCCTCATGCACTCTGGCTGCATTCTGGGCCAGTATGACCACAACTGGGGCCTGACAGGGCTGCCGACACAAAGGTAGCACCAGTCTCTCTGAGAATGATCTCATGAAGTCTGGAACCTGTTTTGAGTCCTGTGACCATGAACAGGCTCTAGGGACTCAATAAAGGAGGCTTTATAGGCACTGAGGGGAGGCAGAGCCAGGAGTCCATCCCTGCTCAGCCCATGATGACAGTCACCAGGAAAACCTTTTCTCATGCCTATAAACCCACAGGGCCAGCTCATGATATATTCCTCATTGGGGTCTTGATGATGAGGAGACAGTAGCCTTCTGTCTTGGACAATACCAGATCCAACTCATCACACACAGATCTATGCCTGCCAAGATACAGCCAGGTATGGTGTTGGGTATGGTGAGAGGTCTGGGGCTGACCTGACCTGTACCCTCTGAAGCCTGCCTCTCAGGAGATTGTTTACTAAAGCCACTCTATCCTATAAGAAGCAACCTCTGTTAGAGGGTGGACGGTAGGAGAAAGGCTCTGAGGGCTCCTAGGGTCCTCTTCCTCTCTGGTCACTCAAGCTAATTCTAGTGAGCTTCCTGGTGAAAGACTTGAGTGCTAACAGGTAGCTGATCCACTGTTTCTGAGGACACTGTCCACTCTGCTTCCCATTCCATGGTGCACGCTAAATGAGCAATAGATGGGCTTCTCTCTGGATATGGCTTCCTCTCTTTGGAAGGGACAGAACAAGCCAGACACTTAGCTCTGCCAACATGGACAGATTTAAGCAATTGTCACACAAGAGGTCAGGAGGCACTTTTCTGGGACATTGCTGCATGGAATGGGAGACCTGTGGCTTCCCCTCTGACTTTGTTGGCGGTGTTCCCTGCTAAGTGAGGCTGGAGACCTGTGTTATCCCAGAGGCTGGGACTGGAGTCCCTCCCTGAGGCCATACCTGCTAGGCAGTACCCTGGAGGTCTGTTCCTGTCCTGGCTCTATCCCTTGACTGGTTAGTTCTGTAAGCTGTGATGTCATTGGCCATGCAAGACCTTTGCCCTCTTTCTCTGGAACAGCTCTTGGGGGCCCTTTGTTTCATTCTGGATATCTCCTAAGTGGAAAACAATTTCAGACACTCCAGGAATCTTGGCTAAAGGGAGCTCTGTGGGTGTGAGGGAGGTCCTTTCACCGTGTGTGTGTGTGTGTGTGTGTGTGTGTGTGTGTGTGTGTGTGTGTGTGTGTGTGTGTGTGCCCACTCCTAGTTATTAGTGTCCTGGTGACAAACAGCAGTGCTGCCAGGTAGCTCTGGAGAGAACATTAGTTCTGAAAAGATATCCATCTCTACAGGTTTCAGTATGTGCCCCAGCAAAACCTAGTTTTTCTCAGCCAAGTGCAACTAGTAGACACATACTAGGTTCACAGCAAGTGTGCACTCTCACTGCCCATGGGTCCTATAGGATCAGAAGCCATGCTGCTGGTGGTACAGTTTGAGACTCCTCCAGTGTCAGTTGTGTTCATGGAATCCTTTTCTCCACCCTCACATTTGAGATAGAGGATGTGCCAGGTGAAGCCTTAAATCTATTCACTTGGACTCTCAGCCTGACCCCTCCCAATGTACTAAAACTGAGGTCATATTCCTGAGAGTGTTGGGTGGGGTGGGAACAGCAGTGGGCTGTAGGCCTTTGGCCTTGGCTGCTGTGGGAAGAGTGGAGAGGTGAGGTTGCTGTGAGATCCAGAGGGGTCTCCTCAGCATGTCACAAGCCCTTCACAGTTCACAGTCATCGTCTAGGACTCCTCCTTCACTCAGTCTTCTCATAAGTTAGGTGATCTTTCTACATCTGAGTTACACACTGACACACTGAGGCCTGCCTTCTTTGCCTGAGATTCCTTTCCGGAAACCTTCTCTGATAGCAACTAAATGTTCATTAAGCCTTGGTGAGCATGGTGTGCAGGGCCAAGTCTCTCACCTGAACCTGGCCTAGGCTTAGAGTGATCAAATGCAAAAATACAAAAAGGTATAAGTACACTAAAACAGGCTCCTCATCTAATCTGAAAGACATAGGTAGCCAGGATAAAACCAACAGAAAGATCACACTAATTGAACCTAGGGACTCCATCATGTGAGGCTTCTGTTACTGAGCTTCATCCAGTGAGATATAAGCTCCACAGCAAGGGATCAGGAAAGCCCCCATCCACTTTTCTAAACAGAATGCCTTTTATTCTTTTAGTTTCACACATGTAGACAATGCGGTTTGAACATATCCATTCCCACACAGTGACTTTGTAAGTCATCTGCTTTTCTAAACCTTTATTTACATGGGTCCTTTATGTAATAAACTTCAGTTTTATTGTCTCATTTAATGGAGGGATAGATTCTGTGATGATATTTTCTAAAGAAATAAGTACAAAACCCACACTGAGAAGTTTGGAGTGGGGAATCTGGTTCCCTAACCCCAAAGAGATTTTCTTTCTGTGTGAGTCTGATGCCTGATGAAGATGTGAAATAAAGTAGAACAGCACACACACAACCCAGGACTCAGCAAAAAATATAGGCAGGAAAAGAGTTCATAAATACTTGGTGTTGCTTGGCGGTGGTGGTGCACACCTTTGATTCCAACACTCGGGAGGCAGAGGCAGGCGGATCTCTGTGAGTTTGAAGTCAGCATTATCTACAAAGAGAGTTGCAGAACAGCTAGGGCTGTTACACAGAGAAACCCTGTCTCATAAAAAAAAAAAATCTCAGTATTAAAAGTTGTATGGGTGGGGCTCAGCCAGACAGCACAGCCTAAAACATACCATGCCTTGGATTCCACCCTCAGCACTGAGGAAAACAAAACACAAACCAAATTCCCTGGAAACAATGCTGACGAGTGAGTTTTCTTTCTCTCACGTGTTCAAGGTGCAGTCCTTGATGGCAGGGGAGTGAAGGCATCAGGAGTTTGACAAATGGACACATTGCATGCACAATAGGAAAACAGAGGGGTGGATGCCTCCTATTGCTCAGCTCACCTTCTTTGTTTTATTAGTCCAGAATCCTCTGTCCGTGGAATGGTCCTGCCCACAGTTAAGATGGGTGGCTTTTCCCACATTTGTTAAGGTAATCAAGATTACACACTCACCTACCCACCCACCCAGGCAGGCAGACGTGTCCAGAGATCGCTCAGGTGGTCTAGATCCTGTCAACAACATTATCACTAGGTACTCTGATTTCCCTTTTTCTGTTTCCAATCTGAGGGCTGAGGTCTGGGCTGAACTTACATGGATGGGCTGCACAGAGGTGCCAGGGAGCAAGGACTGCTTCTTGCTCCCACACTGTGAAGCCTATATCTCTGTACAAAGGGTGGATCAAATGCCCTGGACTGACCTGAGTTAAAGAGGATTGAAGGAATTGATCCAGACTCTCCCAAATCCAGAGTGGACCTTGGTAGAAGGACACAGAAGGAATGAGTGAAAGAACCAAACTGGAGTTGGAGAGGGAGCTCTTGGGAGCCTAGCCTGCCTCGAACTATGCAGCCTGAACCCTCTGCTCACTGTGGGGTGGAGGGGTGCCTTGCAGGGCTCTGCACACCCACCTGTGGCAAAGAGCAGGTGTCGTGTGAGCTCAGGTGGGTATGAGGGAAAGGATTTGTGGACTCTGAATCCCCTCTGATATTCACCTAAAGTTTGGGCAAAACAATCATATCTGTGGGTAGGAAACAGGCACAGGCTGGGCCAACTCTAAGCACCTCAGCTTTATTTATTTCTGATTCATTTTTAATTTTATTTTTCTTCTTTATTTTTGTGTTGGGAAAGGTGGTCTTGATATGTAGCAGAGAAAAATTTGTTTGTTTACTCTGAGTGCCAAGGATGGAACCCAGCACTGCTCATGCACTAGGTGGGTTAGTTGGCTGCTAAGCCACATTCCCAGTGCCTCAGCATTTAGTTTATAGGTGAGAATTGGGATTTAGTTCCTAAGAGGATTGATTTCCTGTATATGTGTCCCTTTAACTCTTATCTCTTGCCAGGGATCAGGTCTGTTATTTGAGGAGAACTTAAAGGCAGGCTGAAGGAAAGTGAAATAAAGTAAATGAGGAGGGTTCATTTATATGAGGTAAAAAAAAAAAAAAAAAAAAAAAAAAACGAGTTCAACAGCCTCAGCCATGAGGTCCCAAATATATGTTAATGAAAATAGGCTTTTTTTTCTTTTTTTCATGACTAAAGCCACTCTGCTAAGTGTGGTTACCAACTCATTCTCTGTGGCTTTCTTTCTCCTCCTGAGCAACAAATCCTGACTCTTCCTTGGGCCTATTGTTGCCCAACTGGATGATGACATTTCCCAGACTCCCTGGAAGCTGCCTATGGCCATATGTATGAGTTCTTTTATCTCTGGGAAATATTGGAGATTAAACTTTGGGTGTGTTGGACATAGTGGAGGTACAGTCCTTCCTTTTTTTTTTCTCATAGGTTTGTGGGCCCAGGAGGTGATGGCAAGAACCAGTACAGTCATCCTGAATCCTGAGGAAACAGGTTAAGGATGGTAGCCAGAAAAGCTGGTTACTGCTGTACCAGAGCATGCAATTGTGGACATGTTGACTTAAAGGTGATGTTAGTTGTACAAATAGTAAAGAACAGGCAAACAGCTCTGAATGTTAGCATTTAGGCTGGAGGAAAATAAAAGGCTGTTTATAAAACCATATGGCTGCCTAAAATCACCCAGGAATGGGTGGAAGAGAAGCTTATAAGGAATAAGTGGTGGGCCACAAGGCTGAGCAGGTCCAGAGCTGAGGGGCTGAGTGAAGATGTAGGAGCTGCTGGGGCAGAAGAGGGTGAATACACTGTATCATCACTCAAGAGGAAGTCAGCTGGGTCAACTATTGCTAATAGTAAGAGAGAGATAAGAGCTGAGACCCATCATAGGATTTAGCAGCTCCGAGATCTCGGAGGACTTTGGTAAACTGCTCAGAGGAGTGGCTGGGAGTGTGTTCAAGAAAGAACTGGAGACAGGAGGAACTGGAGACAGGAAGCACCTCCAGAAGGGTTTGCTTTTTAGGGCAGGAGAGATTGGTTAGCAGGTAGAGGGAAGCAGGGAAGATCAGTCAGAAACCATAGCACAAGGGGAACGCTTCTTCCGAGGCTGGAGGAGTGAACTCCGGTTGAATTTAATGCAATAGAGGTCAGGGAGTCCAGGGAGGAACAAGAATTATGTGCTAGGTCAGGAGTAAGTCCCACTCATTTCATCGTCTCATTTCAGACCAGTGAGAGAGGTGGCTCTCGGTGGGGGTGAGGGGAAAGAAAAAAATTGTTGGCAGGGATCTACCACCTATGGCTAATGCTCTTGGGCTGTGCATGGGAGCTTTAGGTGGGATCACATAGTTTCAGCTGAATTCTTGGCACATGATTTTCAGATTTTTGGCTAGGTTTGTGTTTGTATGTTTACAGGTTCCAATTAAGGCATTGCTAGGGAGGTACTGCATCACGGGAAAAGCTATCTTAAAAAAAAAAAAAACAACTACTTTGTGTGTGTGTGTGTGTGTGTGTGTCTGTGTGTGTGTGTCTGTGTGTGTGTGGCGATTAAAGGTAAAGTGGTGGAAAGCACCCTACGTTTAATCTGGGAGGCTGGAAGACGAGCGCAAAGGTTGCCTGCTAAGGCCAGAAAATAGTAAGCAAAGATTTGAGAACAGGAGAAAATGAGTTAGTGAGAAGGCTGCTGACTCCCCACAGAGGCCTTTCACTCTCACCTGCCCGCCTAACCTGCGGGCCGCCGGACCTCCACAGGCTTCCACCTGCCCCCGTGTGGTCTCTCCAGGCGCCGCGGGCCGGAGCCCTCACCTGCCAGCGCCGGCACCCGCAGCTCGCCTGGGCGTCGTTTAGTGCCGTCACCTAGCAACGCCACGCAGGCCCTGTCCGCGGTGGGCGCCGGGACCTGTAGTTCGAAGCCTCCCTCCCTGGCTGCGCGTCCCGAGCAGGGTGCGGCGTGGCGCTGGTCGCGGATTGGCGGCCTCACCCGGCCCGCCCCACCCTCCACTCGCGGCGGGCCGGGGGCTAGCGGAGCCTTCGGCGCATGTGCAGCCGTGACCGGCGGAGGCGCGGGGAGCCAGCAATCCATCACGCGCCCAGTGCCCGCGCCTTTCGCGCGCGCCCGCCCGCCCGCCCCTGCCAGTCCGCGGGATTGGGTCGGCCGCGCGCCGCTCGCTGAGCATCCTTCCGGCCGCGCACCTGCCCCGCGCACCTGCCGCCAGCTGCTCGGCGCTCGGCTCGGCGCTCACAATCCGCTTGCTCTGACCAGTCCCGGCCCTGCCTGCGTGTCCTACCCGTGCCGCAGCCGGGCCCGGGCTCTGCGCTGCGGAGGGCGAGGGCAGCCCGGAGCGCGGCCCGGGCCGGCGCGGCGATGATGAACAGGTTCCGAAAGTGGCTGTACAAACCCAAGGTGAGTGGCTCCAGTTGCGGACCATGCCCCCCGCGTGGCGCTTTTCCACTTCCATTTCTCTTACCCTGCAGGTCCCTCCCTGGTGAGACAGACCTCGTTTCCCTGGCCCTGTGAGAGTACCCCTCCCCGGTTCCTACGATGCCCCTTTCCTGCGTTCTGCGACTTGGACAGACCTGGCGCGCACTGACTGCTCTTTTCCTAAACCCAGTACCAGACCGGGCTCTTTCTTTTCGGCGTGGGTGTATTATAATGTCCCCTCTCCCTTCTCGTCTCGGTACTGGATGGGCCCCAGCTCCCACTCAGTGATCCCAGCCTGCGTGCTCAGAGCCCCTACTTCTCTTGGTTCTCTCTTGCCGCACAGTAGATGCCCCTTCATCTTTCCGCACCACAATTATTCTGGCCTAAGATAGTGGGCCTCCTACCTTCCCTTCGCACTTGTAAACTGACCTCTCCTCACGCCCCTTTCTCCAATCCCTAGGCTTTGGTCAGACCCTTCCTTCCTGTGTCTTTAGAGGGCCCTCACTTCGCGGTTCGGTCCTCCCAAACCGGACTGATTCAACCTCGGTCCACTTAGCATCCCTATCCTGGTACGATAGCCGCCCGCATCTTTTTGGATTTCGGGCCAGTACTCCTCCCGGTGGCGGGGTGAGGCTCCTGGAGCCTGCAGCCAGAGGTGCGATTCGCCAGCCGGCGCCTCTCTTGGCTCCACCGGGTCGGGTCCCGGCGGCGCGCCCGGCGCCTGGGCAGCTGCGCCAGTCGCACTGCGGGCGCTGCGTCCCCGCCGCCTGCCTGGGGCTCACGGCCGGAGCAAAACCCCGTGCGCTCTGCTTGAGGCCGGGCGGTGCAAGGCTGGGATCCAGCAAAGGTCCAGGACGCACCCAAAGCATCCAAAGCAACGTGTTGGGGGCCCGCAGAGCCAGAGGAGGTAAACGCTGGAGGTCTTCAGGGGGTCACGACCTGGGTGGGGTCACTGCAAAGACCAAGGGCGGGAGCAGTGCAGCGGCTGCGTGCTGGTGTCTCCGAAGTCAGAGGCATCCTTCTCATTGGCCCACCAAAGAACTGACCCTTCTTCCACCGTGACTAGCCACTTTTCTTGGTTTAGGGTCCCTGTCGCAGACTTCGTGAATGATCTCTTGGGGTGGGGTTTCCTTAAAATCATGTCGGCTGACGCGGGTGTTCTAGATTGGCACTCGAGGTTTTGGGCGACGTTCAGGGATCTCAAAAGATCATGTTTTTTGGCCGCTGAGGTCGGGAAGTTTTTTCCTTGGGTTGGAGAGTGTTGGGGTGAAGGCTTATAAAACGTGGGGCCGCCCTTGGTCAGCCTTAACCTGGCCAGAAGGTATTCTGGATTCTTGCAGGCAGGTACAGCAGCGGTTCGTGCTCTTTCTTCCTCGTTGTGGGGCAAATATATCTGGTGTGTGTGTGGGGGGGGGGGGTTCTTTCGACTCTGACGATGGGTGTGGTTTAGGCCTGCTTGCCCTTAGCCACGCCCTAGACGTCTAGCCAGCCCTGTCTTTGCTGCAATCCCTTCAATGTGCTTGGTCCTGCCTGCAGTCGCTTTGTGGGTCTGCCAGGGGCTGCAGCAGATCCTGCACTAAATATCTGTACAAGGAGTGTTTTTTAAATTTCTCTTTGAGTGACTTTTTAGCACAAGAAAAATAAAACTAAACAACAACAACAACAAAACAAGTTCAGTGATGAAAAAGTCATCTCAGGGGGAGGGTTTTACTTTTTGAATAACATGGCAGGGGAGCTGATGGGACTGTTTGTATGCAAAGCTATGTTCTTGTCTCTGGGAATGTTTGTGGGGGCACTGGGGGTGCCCATGTGCCACAGTGGGAAAGGTGTGTTCTGTGACCCTCCACCTAAGCTGTCAGAAGCGAAGAAGCAGTGCCTGCATGCCCACTGCTTATCATCCATAGCCGAGTTCACGGTGGCCTTCTCTTGAGTCTTAAAGTTAAGGATCATGTCCATGAATTTCCCTATATTCGCAGGCAACTGCTTTCAGGTGCAGACCACGGCAGGTGGAGAGTTTGAGTTTAGTAACTTCGAGTGATTCAGCCCAAAGCTGTGTACTTTTAGAAGGGGAGAGATAGGTCAGATTTCCCCCACTGCCATACTGTTCCTCATTGTCATCTCTCAGAGCTGTCTGATACTGTCCTTGACCTCTGGACTGGAGCCACATCTCTGTCTCAGATCTCTGCTCTGGCCATGGCTGTCTCTGGAGCTGGTGCCTTGTGGTCAGTCTAATCGTGACCTGTTTCTTCTTTGAGATCTGTCTTTGGACTTCAATGTCTTGATTGTTTGAAGTATTGGGTTGTGTTATGTCATCCTTTGAGTTTTTATTTTCCAAACCAAAGCTCAGATATGAACAGAATTTTGTGTCTCCTCCTTGCATAATTGAACATATTTTGGTACCAGTGAGCACAGAGTTGTCCCTCTGAAGATTCTGGGTCCGGAAGAGTTAAGTACTAATAGTGGGGGATGTCTGGAGGGGATTGCTGCTGACATAATTCCCTTTTCACTTTCCTATTTAGACCTGTTTAAACCACATTTAAATGTAATTCCTGCTTTGGTTTAAAACTGAACACACAGACCTTCTTCATTACATGTGGTAGAAATACTTTGAAAAATGTTGTTATTCCTATAGTTCAAAAAAGTAATGGGAAATGCTTAGAGTATTATTTTTTTTTTTAACAAGACACAAGTTTTGGTTTCTGAAGCACTAAAAGCTACTTAAGTTGGACGAAAAACATACCTGGTGAATAATACAGTAGTTGATGTTAAAATGACATTTTTCAAAGCATGTTATTTCTCTTGATTTTCTTAAAACCAGTCTTGAAAAGCAACCCCCCCCCCCACTCCATGGAAACCTATCAGGCTCACAGTATTCTGGCTCTGGAGGCTGTGAGGAAAAGGCAGGTAGTAAGGGTTCAGAGATTGTGATGTCCATGTTCTGTTTTTCTTTAGAGCACTGTGCAGGCAAAGGCTTTCTCAGAAAGAATGTATGCTTCAGAAAAGTGAGGCATACGATGCCCTCCTTGGAAACAAAGGTCTCAGCTTGTTTTTTGCTTGGCTATAACTTTGACTGATGGGGTGGATATTGCTGGTTACCAGGAGGAAGTTGGCATAAGAGGATAGGGATCCTAGGCCAGGACCCTGGCTAAGCTGGCATTTCTTGGCTGTCATGGGTGAGCTTATTGATGTGCCATGGAGAATGCATTTGTATTTTTCATCTTTGAGGAGGAACTGATTGGCAGGTAGATGGTGCTTGTCAGAGTGTGGGGATGGTGGATGTGGTGTCTAGTTTCCATACTCAGCCATGTACCCCACAAAATGTCTTGTCCCTAAACTGCTACTGAGAGGGGGGAATTGGGGGTGGGGCTGTTGACCTGCATGCCTGCTCCTTTGTTGTGGAGTTTCCTTGCATTTCTTCACTGAGTGATGTTGAGATACTGTTTGCAAACATTTAGGGTTCGGATTACTGATGAGATGGGCCTTACCAAGGGAAGCCAGTGAGACTTTCTGGGTATGTTTTAACAGACTGCTTTTGTTCTTTAATTGCATGTATGTATGTATGTATGTATGTATGTATGTATGTATGTATGTATTTTGTATGCAGGGGTCTGTGCATGTCATGGTGCACATGTGGAGGTCAAAGAACAGTTTTCAGGACTTGGTTCTCTCCTTCCTCCATACAGAGATATACATACAGAGATAGAATTCAGGTCTTCAGGCTTAGTGGCAAACACCTTTACTGGCTGAGCCATCTTGCCAGTCCTTCCTTTAAATTAGTTAATTAATTAATTAGTGTGTGTGTGTGTGTGTGTGTGTGTGTGTGTGTGTGTGTGTGTGAGTGTGTGTGTGTGTGTGTTTAGAACAGAGGTTGAATGTGAGCATCTTTTTTGATTGCTTTCTGCCCTATTTTTTTGAGACTGGGTTTCTCATTGAATCTGGAGCTCACTGTTCTGACTAGAGTTTTCGGTCCAGGGAGCCCTGGGACTCCTCCCGGCACTGTGGTTATAGGTGTTCAGTGCTGCACCTGACTTAGGTAGGCTCTGGGAAACCAAACTCTGAACTTCAGAGTTGCACAGCAAGCACTTTACCTATTGCTATAGCTCATAGCCTCAGTTGGCCTGGGCCCAGATCCACAGTTAGGGGCCTTTCAAGTTCTCAAATGCCAGCCCACCCTGCACAGACCATCCTACTGGCTGTCTATCACTAGCTAGCCTCCTCTCCCCATACTCCTTGACTAGTGGCCAAGGGTCTGTGGTACCTGGAAGTGCAGTAGTGGGTGGTGGCAAGTCTAGGGTTGGGGCAGGAGGGTAGTGGTTTCTGTCCCCTGCCTCCATCTCCCACCCCTTCTAGAGTTTTCCTTCAGAGTCAGCACTCTCAGGCTGTGACTAGGCAGGGCTAGGGAGCTTAAAGTGCTTCTTAGGTCTCCATGCAGAGCTCTCAGCAGGAAGCTGGTCTCCCTTCCAGGTTTTCCTGTGGTTTTTATAGCTGGGAGTGGGGGGGCCTCACAGCTCCTGTGGATCTGCAGAGCAAGGGAGAGGCAATGTTGCAGGCAGGGCCAGGGCTGCTTTCTGTGGGACTTTGCCGCTGCTCAGGCTCCATTCCCAATCAGAGCATCGGGCTTACTGGAAATGTGTGATGTGGATTCTGTTAAATGGGCGAGTCATAGCTGGAAGTCCTAAAGCTTCACTTAATTGATATTTGGAGTCAGCATCCAGGAAGGTCATGTGGGGGAGAGAGCCAGGGCTGTGCACACTGCCTCACACTAAATGGGGCAGTGCTTATTTTCATTCAACCATGAGAGGAGAGATGGTATTTAAGGCAATCTTAGTGCCTGCTTTGGTGCCCCGAGAACTCCATCAGAGCTCTTCTGTCTTGTCAGAACTGACAGCAACATCGTGGTGTGTTCTGTGCCCTGCACAGAGGTGCGTGACAATGAACTGATTCCAGCTCAGAGAGAAACAGATGCTTAGAATTCAGTAAGGTTTAGGATTTCCTCTCATTTCAAGTTGTCCTGAGTCTTTGCTCTGGCCATGGCTTTTGTGACTTATGTAGCACTGGGTCCAGAGACAAGCAGCAGGGGCTTCCCCCACTAGGGCCTGGGAGGGGATCCTTGCCCTATTCCTCTTAGCTCTGTGCCTTAGTTTCCCTAGCTGTCTGGTGGAGGTGATGGGACTTGCCATGCAGAGTTGTTGGGAGCAAAGACCCATGATGGTAGCTCAGCCACAACTGCTGCCAGTATCAGAGCCTTCAGCTGCTTCTGTCACGTCCTTGTGAGGGTAAAAGAGTCACCACAGGTGCACACTCCCTGCCCCCCTGCCCTTTTTGTTTTTGGTGCTGAGAACAGACCCTGGTGTAGGTTACCTCAGATCCTGAAGGACCCAGCCATGGAGAGCTGAATGGAGTATAGCATGAGACTATGATCCTTTTCCCAAGGGTGGGGATGTTACCTGCCAAGTACTTGATCTATCCAGGTACCACCTTCCTGTTGTTGGGAAATGGCAAGGGTGGAGCAGCAGCCATGATGGCAACAACAGGCCATCTTGTCAAGCCTGGCCCCAAGTCTCTCAATCCATCCTCCTATGGTTTATATCCTCTGCTTGATGGCTGGAGGCTCAGGATCCAGGGTAGGACCCCAGAGCCACAGGGTGGCAGATCTCGAGGAGGAAGGAGTCTGGTAAAAGTGATAGCTTGGGACTTAACCCCTTTTCATTCCACCAACCACGGTTGGCCATGCTAGGTGGGGTGGGTGTGGGTTGAAGACAGAATTCTGTTGATCAACACAGAGGTTGGGGTTTTGTTTTGTTGTTTGTTTTTTGTTCCAATGGACTTCACTTTTACAAAAGATGTCTTGGAAAGGACAAGTGAGCTTGATGTAGGTTCATGGAATGAAAAGGCAGAACTGAGGCCTGTCAAACCTCAGAGCTGGGACAGAAACTGTCGCTGTCCTTTATATGTCCCATTTTCTGCAGGAAGGAAGTGTGGCTGTTGTCAGCTTTTAAATGGGTCCCCTTTGGCTAGACAATTACTTCTGTACTTTCCACAGTTGGGTTGCAAAGAAACTTAGATATTGATGGGCAATCCAAGTGTTTGAAGGGGAAAGACAAAAATGAATAGCTTTTTTTTCAAGTGATCTGAATAGATTAAGGAGAAGTAGAATAGAACATTTTCTATTATGGTAATTTATGTAGAGTAGTTGGGTAAGATGAATGGATGGTTTTCCCCTTACTGTATTTGAAGCTCCTCAATTTCTCATTGTTTTCATCCTCGGTAGAGGTAGAGGGTGGCAGAAAGTGGAGATCCTCCCAACTTCATGTGGCTAGCACTCTGCCTCGGCTATGGAGAGTTTTTTCCAACTGAGCTCCACTTTCCATGCCAACCAGACAGGATGATGCCCTAGCTTCTCAAGGAGATGGGAGACAGTAATCGTCAGTGACTGAGGCTGTTCCAGTTATTTTTAGGAATATTATGACTTAAAAACCATCTATGAACATCATCAACTACATAAATGTCAGTTGGGCTCTTATAAAAAGTACATCCATGTTCTTAGCAGTGTCACGAATAGTAAATAGCCAGAAGGTAGGGACAGCCCAAATGTCTGTCAACAGATGAGTGTGGGTCCCTGGGATTGAACTCAGGTTATCAGTGTTGGTGGCAAGCACCTCACTCACTTACTCATCTTGCTGGCTCCATAGCATTATTTGGGTTTAATAGACAATCAGGGAAAAGCTGTTCAGAGTCTTGGGTCTTGAGGTACTTGCTGTTCTGGTCTCATAGTCGATGTCCACTTATCTGGAAATGATCCCTGCCATCCCTGCTGGTGAGGTTACCTCTGGGGAAGCTCTGAGGAGGAGACTTGCATCCTGCTTAGCCTCTCTTTCTGCTTAGGCAGCCATGGGTCTTCACCTGGGGCTTCCAAAAGATGCAAGTGAAGGGATGGTGTGTCCTGGGTTGTTTGTTCTGGGTTAGTTCCATCAAATCTATGCAACCACACACACAAGTTGCTCAGCTGAATGTAGCTCAACTCCATTGCAGTTTGTCAGAAGTAGGATGGGAATAAAGGAAATCTCAAGGTTATTGAATCTGTGGGCCTGACCTTGAGGGAGGGGGCAAGCCTCAGAGGTGACCCCTTAGTTGGGATAGTGGAAGGACAGACAGCAATCAGCAAAATGAAGGCAAGGAACTCAAGAGCCTCATTGCAAGGGCCACCTGAGATGTAGGTGGATCTGGCCCAATTGCTCTCTGAGTCTGGAGCACTAAGGATGAGGTGGGGACCACAAAGGAGTGAGCTCTGCCTTTGGAGGTCACCCTAGGCTTGCTGGTGAAAGAAGCAGCACTGGCATTTGGCAAGGGTGACTTTTTTTTTTTTTGAGGGTGACTTTTGTACAAGGACAGCTGGGGGCTCTGACCAGGAGCCTGAAAAGGGGTTGGCAGGACCTGGATGAAGAAGGGGAGGATTAGAGGTACTGTTTGTAGAATGGGAAGCATGGAGGAGTTGGTGGGCAGGACAGGAGTTGGAGTTTAGACTAGCATGTTGGAGGGGCCAGACAGTACTGTCCTTTAAAAGTGAAGGATGGACTTGATCCTGATCCTAGATATTGCAGATGGACAGCCCCATCACAATTGTCTGGAAATATAAGAAAAATGTACAGGGACAGGTTCTGAGTTCTGAGATGGCAAGAGAGGTTAGTCCTTTAGATCTAGTAGTAAGAGCCAAGACTGGTGACATGGGTCAGGGAGTGGGGGTGAGGAGGGTTCCCATGGAAGCTTCGGCTGGCAGTATGTTCCAGGGGTGAAGCTGTGGCTGGGCAAGATGTCCAGAGGATGAAGCTTAGGCTGGGCAGAATAGTGCAGCTAGACTCACAGGACCATGGAGGCGGGTAAGATGGCTGCTGAGCAGCATTCTATGGTTTCTCATCCTGCTAGAAACTCAATTGAGATCCCCACTCCAGTCCTGGAGATGGAACCCAGGGTCTGCGTGTACATACTGGGGTGTACTCTCCTATGGAGCCTGTACCCCAAGCATCGAGTGGAGATGTTCTGAAGGGAGATTTTGGGTAGCAGAGCAGAGGTGGCATTGTACATCCCAGGCTCAGCATGGAAATCACATAGCACAACATCACTGTGATGGAACTGACAGCTGGTCCTCACTGGCTGGAGGCTGACAGTCACTCCTCTGTTAGGTCACCAAGATGTGTCTACACAGAGATATCCTTCAAGCACTTGGAGTGTTGACTTAGGCCAAGGGATGTGAGCTTAGGGTTGAAGAGCCCTTTAAAAGTGTACCAAATGGGCTGGGCGGCGGTGGTGCACACCTTTAGTCCCAGCACTTGGGAGGCAGAGGCAGGTGGATCTCTGTAAGACTAGCCTGGTCTACAAGAGCTAGTTCCAGGACAGCCTCCAAAGCCACAGAAAAACCCTGCCTTGAAACCCTCCATCCCCAAAAAAGAGAGAAAGAAAAAGAAAAGTGTATCAAATAGGATTTCAGGAAAGAGAATAGGGTGGAGGAGGAAGTATTTTAGCTCATGGCTTGGGGTTTCTTGAAGTGAATGAAGTCCAAATCCCAGATGGATAAGTGGGAACCAAAGAGGTACATCAGTGAAACTGTGGGTAAGAAGCTTATGTTTTAGAGGGTTAAGCCTGTGCTGGTTATCTTTTTGCCAGCTTGACACAAGCTAGAGTCATCCGGGAAGATGGAACCTCAGTAGAGAAAATTTCCCCATCAGTTAGCTTGTAGGCAAACTGTGAGGTATTTTCTTGTTGTAAGAGGACCCTGCCCATTGTGGGCAGTGTTACTACTAGGCAGACTTGTTTAATAAAGCAAGTTAAGCAAGCCAGTGAGTATCATTTCTCCATTGCTTCCGTTTCATCTTTTGCCTTTAGTTCTTGCCTTAAGTTCTCTGGATGATAGACTGTAAATTGTGAGATGAAGTAAATTCTTTTTTCCCCACAAGTTGCTTTGGTCAACAGTGTTTATCACAGTAACATAAAGCAAAGTAGAACAAAGTCCAACGTTGGATGACCCCATTGGTTTGGCTTCTGGTGAGAGTTGTGGATGACAGGCACTTTATATGGTGTGGTACCAATGACTTAAAGACCTCCCACCAAGCCCCACCTCTTAAGATCCCATCATCCCTCAATAGCACCATCCTGTAGACCAAGTCTTCAGTTGTCATGGGTATTTGGGGGGCATGACCCATACCTAAACCCTCATACTACAGAACACAGAGGAAAAAAGGCTGGACTGGTAAATGGTTGTCACCTCCTGGGTTAACAGCTGGGTTGGGTAAAGACTGGAGGCCCAGAGGTCTGAATGAGATCTTTCAGAACTGGAGGAGCAGAGTCCTGGTCTCAGCTAAGCCGTAGTTTTCAAAGAAGATTGGAATGGAGGACTGTTTTAGATGAAAACAAAAAAGTAACCACCCCCAAATCCTTGCTGAAGAAGTACTGGAAAATAGTCTGCAAAAGAAATCAAAGTCAGAAGGAAGGCGTGGGAGCTAAGAGCGCTGGTGGGCAGAGATGCCTGGGTGCATGTGGGCACAACCAAATAGCAGTTGCTGTGTGGAATGATAGGAGTCCGTGCCTCTCAAGAATGTGGTGAAAACCTGCATGGGTTTGAGCTGGTGTGGGTTGTCTAAGATGCTTGACTCCAGACCATGATTTCATTGTGTGAATTAATGTGGGGCAAAGGCTGGGATAACAGAACAGGTAACCTCTGAAGAGGAGAGGGAAACGAGAGCAGGACAATGCCATCAATTGCAATAGCAAGGAGAGGATAGGGTGGCAAGGCATCACAGTGAATCAGAAAGAGCAGCAGTGTTGTGGAGTAGCCACACATGGATTGGCTTTAGCAAAGCTAGCCCACCAGGCCAGACTTTTGGATGGTGTTTAAAAATCCCACTATGAGCTGTTGGCTGCAGATGATCCCTGGGATCTACAGAGTGGTGGAAAGAGAAGACTTGTCATTTCCCAAAGCAAGGGAATGAGTCTATGTTACTGTTGGCAAGCTGCCTGCCTGCTACAGAGCCTGGAAGTCCGCTACACGAGTGAGTGCACACACACCTGTTTGTGTGTGTGTGTGTGTGTGTGTGTGTGTGTGTGTGTGTGTGTGTGTGTGTGTGTGTGGTCACTGGCCTTCTCGGGGAGCTGACTCTGAGAGGGAGGTTAGCCTGCAGGACATCTGCTAAAGCCTTTTGGAAGGAAGGGAAGGAGGCAGGATTGGGTATAGGGAAAGCTGGGCTGTAGTGCAGGCTGTAGTACAGGCTTAAAGAAGGCCTCAGTTGACCCTGTGATCTTCAGAAGCCAGGATGGCTCTTCAGGGTAGCCTCCATCTGCTCCAGGTGGCCCAGTTCAGATGGTGTTGTCATGCAGGAGCCCTTCCATAACTCTGGATGGGTGGGTGGGTGGGGTATTGGTTACAACACTATAAACACTTGAAGCTCCCAGGAGCAAGGTCTTTGGTGTAAATATGCTCTGCACAAATGCTGTTTCAGGGTTACCTGTCCTTGCCGCTGTTGGAGTACTTCTCACTGATATTGACCTCACTGCCTCTTGCATCAACTTGAGACTTCTAGAAAGGCCAGGCTGACCTGACACCTGGCAGAAGCTTATCAGATGGAATGTTCAAAACTGTAAATCAGGAATAAGAATCCTTTCCTCTGGTTTGAGTCTTTGTGTGTTTGGAGAGAGATGACCACATCTAGATCTTGGTGCCTACTCTGTACTCAGACTCGACTCCTGATATGCCTGGAGGACTCTGTTCACTGGGTGTGTGCTGGGTTATTTTGTGGTCTTGATAACTTTAGAATTTTGTTTTAGCATTGTGAGGAAGCATCAGGACCAGCTATACTTTCCAAGGCTGATGGAACTCTGGCTTATCTATGCAGTTCTATTTCCCAGCTCTGGATATGAACCCAAGGAGGCTGTGATTGCTGTTAGAAGGCCTCTAGCTGAAGGGCTAAGCCATAGTTTGGATTCTATGGAAGACAGATGAGATAAGACAAGCCAACAGCTTCAGTGCAGGGACCCAGGAACTGTTCAGGGCTCCCTGAGGTCTCAGTTCCCTCAGCTACAAGGTGACAGCCCGATCCTTTGTGCTTTGATGCTCTGCTCCAGGAGCAAGACACTGACCCCTGGGAGCAGGAAGCTCTGCTCCAAAGCTGTTCTCTGAGTCTCTGCAGCCAGGGCTCCTGATCTGAGCAGCCTGGGACCAGATTGTGTGGGTCAAGTGGGGCCTTTTGAAGACACTCCCCCCTCTTGACTCCCACATTCTTGGACATGCTTGCAGGTACCAGGGAAGCACTGTGGGTGATTTCCTAGTAGTGGGATGGTAAGGCTGAGATTCCTAGCTCTGAGTGCCACAAAGCCTTCTCCATGTGGCCCTCATACCAAGCCAGGCCAGTGCTCCTGCAGCACTTGGGGGACCTCTCTCAGCACTGTCAAGTGCAGGCTTTTGTCATGGATTAAAGGTATATGTCACTACACTTGGTAGGTTCCAGATTTTTTTGTTTTGTTTTGTTTTGTTTTGTTTTTCGAGACAGGGTTTCTCTGGCTTTGGAGGCTGTCCTGGAACTAGCTCTTGTAGACCAGGCTGGTCTCGAACTCACAGAGATCCACCTGCCTCTGCCTCCCAAGTGCTGGGATTAAAGGAGTGTGCCACCAACACCCGGCTCAGGTTCTAGAATTTTTAATGTCCCTTCTAGTTTTTTTCATCCAATGCTGGTGCTGGCTGGCTGATATATCTGCCCACTTCCTCCCTCTCCATGTTGCTTGCTTGTTGTCTTCCTGTGGCTACTTTCCAACAGGCCCATGGGTTCTTTTATAAAAATACTGACAAAGTGGCTATCTTTCTGATGAGCAGCTCCGGCTTGAGAACTTGATTTTTGTTTTTGTTTTTGTTTTTCCTGTTGCTGGCTCTCATGATTATGCTCTCACTGATAGCCCTCCAGCATCTGCCTGCTCACAAGCAGCTGTGGCTTGGTCCTGAGGGATGTTGGAGGGCCAGTACCCAGCATGACTTGTCCAAGGAAGACACAGGCCTAGAGATACTTAACATTCCCAATCTAAACCCAGTAGCAACCCACCTTGGAGTTGGTTAGAGTAATTGGCAAGGAGTCTGCACCCATCTGTGGTGATGTTCCCAAGTGACAGGAGTTCACAGGATAGCAGCTGAGATGGTTCCTTGGCATAGAAAGAATGTCCTGTCACCTTAAGCACATGGGGACCCAGAAGTCACATGTGGAGTATAGCAGGTCCCTCCCCCTTTGTCAGGTGAAAGATTTTTACCCTCAAGTGGCCTGCACAGTCCTGCCATTTGTCTCCTGTAAGTAAAGCCACTGTGAACAGACAGCATCTTGGGAAGTAAGTAGCATGGTCAAGTAAAGTTTTCACAAAATGTTAGTTATTGTATCTGAATTCCTCTCTTACTCGTCTTTTAAAATCCAGAAGAGAGGAAGCACTGAACTTGAGTTACAGTTCCTCACTCTTAGGTGTTTATCATTTGTACCATGTATGTAATAACTGGGGGCTCCAGGTAGGAGCTGAAGAGCTCAAATCTGAGTGAAGGGGGGATTTCAAGCTGACTAGGAGTGCTGGATTCTTCCCAGCTCTGCACAGATGGTGTCTCACACTGGGAGGCCACGTAATTTCATCCACTTCTTGGAAGGAAGATAGCTTTTCACAGCTGAGTGAAGTTGTAATGTTCATGGAAGGCTAGCAGTCATGGTGGCTGCCTATATCCTTGGCACTGGGTGTCTGCACTATGCCACTGCTGGGCGGTGTGAAGAGCAGATAACAGTGTGCACCCCCTGGTGCCTTGGTGAGTGTCAGTGTGAGTACATTGGCTCAGACTCTGAATTGTGTGGTGACCATTCACGTGGCAAGAGTCCCGATGCACCCCAAAACCAAGGCCTCTGTCTTGGGGCTGTGAGCTGACTTAGAAGCAGTCTCCTTTGTTAGAAGATGTGGTGTCATTAGGATGTCACAGGCACAAAGCCGGAGCTGTCATATTGAATGGCTCCTGACTCTTCTCATATCCACCTTGTGTAAGAAACTCAGTGGCACGAGGGATCCTAGGACTATAACTTGAGTCTACCCCTGCCCTTCCCCTGAGCCATAAGAAGTCCTTTGGGCCAGGTACTAGAGAGCCTGGGACCACAGGCTGGGGTTTGAACAGGGTAGTGTAGCAGTGGGCTTGCAGCTGGTATGACAGTGACCCTCAGATGCCCCCATCCTAATTCCTGGAGCCTGTGACTATATTACACTCTATGGAAGGTGAACCAATGGAACTTTGGCTGCTTGTCAGGTGCCCCTAGAAGAGTGGGATTTCCCCATTATTTGGGAAGATCCTGCAACTACAAGTATCTAATGGTAGGCTAGGGAAGTGGAAGCGAGTGTGGAGTGGGCGATGGGGCCAAAGGGAGCTGGGGCAGTGGAAGACCAGAGAGGCAGTATTGCCCACTGTGAATGGGAGGTTGAGACTTTCCTGTCAGTGACCAGATCTGGGGTATGAGAAAGCCCAGGGATGCTCTGCTGCGATCTTGTCCTCTAGACATAAGATATTAAGCTCAGGTGTTTTAAGGCACAAGGTTCGCAGCTGCTGTTAACTGCTGGAGCTAGCCCTGCCTCAGGGGACACACTAGGGTTCAAGAGTTCATGAGGCAGTAGAACCCAGAAGTACCAGGTGTGCCCCAGGACATGGCTGATGGGCCATGGAATGTCCACCCTGGATCTGGGCTGTGGTGTGAGTCACGGTGGAACAGGGTGTGAAAGTCTCAGCAGCATTGCGGCAAGTGCAAAACACCACCCTCAAAATATCACATACGCATGACATCCTTTTTATAGAGCTAAAAACAACCAGAAATACATTTTAGGATGGCGTATGGCAACAACCAGGCTGTCTGGATGGGGCCACAAGAGCTGGGCTCAGGTGAAGGACTCACTGTGGGGAGGTAGCTGCATGAGGGCGGGTGGACATAACCGAGCTGGTTCCACCTGTATGTCAGCTGAAGGGCTCATATCCCTGGTCTGAAATAACCTTTCTTGCAGAGTTGAAAAAGTGTGTCCAGCCTGTGCAGCCTTCCTTCCAGGAAGTTCCCAGGGCAGGGAACTTTAAAATTTGTTGTCGTCCACAGCATTGTGTGAGAAACAGCAAGCTTTTTGGAGAGTAAAATTATCAGTAATTAGACAGAGGCACAAGTGTTTGGCTGGCGACCAGTTATGCAGAGGTGACATGATAGTCTACATTCCTCCACGACCTGCATGTTCCATGCCAAGGAACAACAGGAACCCCTGGGTGCTCTGTGCTGAGGACCCGTGTGGGCCTCCTGGTGCCTTTTATCAAGTTCCTGGGGAGGCTTCCACAAGCATTGGGTCAGGGAGGTTCCGGGGCCTCCCAGGTGCTTCACTGAGGATCTGAAGGGGTCTTGGGAGTGCCTCCAGTTGACTTGCTGTGGTGGCTGCTGGGAGTCCCAGTTTTGAGAATCTGGGTGTCCTGAACTGAGTTGCTGGGGAGGCCTTTGGGTGCTCTGTGTCAGGGAGTTGCAGGGACTCCCAGGCTCTGCAGATGAGAAATAATTGACTGTTTCTAATCAATGAGACATCTTTGGTGGTGAGAAAGACAGTCTGTGGTTCTTTTAGGGGGAGCTCTGTAAATTTGTTTCTTCCAAGAGCCTTTTTTTTTCTTTCTGAATCTAGAAGTGTATAAAAGCTCTTTTCTCGGAATGCCAGGATCGATCTAGTAGGACCATTTATCTACATTCTGAGATCTTTCAGCGGAGGTGTGTGATGCATGATTTTCATTAAACTGATGGATCAAAGCTGGAGTGATGTCAGTTTAAATACTGAGAATGGGGGTGGGGGGTGCCAGGTGGGCATTTTGACAAAATAACTAAGGAAACCTAATGTCATTTTCCTGATGACTTTTCCTCTCAGTTCTATGAAGAATTCAGGGGAAGGGAAGAGGCTACAAAGTATGCACCGTGAACTCCAAGTTGTAGCTGTAAATGGAAATAATTTTAGGTGAGGTGATGATGCATACCTGTAGTGGGAGGCTGAGGCAGGGGGATATCCAATTTGGGGCTAGCTTGGACTAGGTAGCAGTGGTGTGGGGCTATTCTTGCTTGTCACCTTGACTATATCTGGAATGGTCTACAATCCAAAAATGGAGGGCACACGTGTGAGAGATTTTCTGCTTGGCTTGAAGTGGGTGAATCCACTTCTAGTCCAGACCTTTGAGGCAGGAAGACATACGCCTTTGATCTGGATCTTAAGGCTGGAAGACTTAGGCCTTTGATTCAGATCTTGAGGTGGGAAGGCACACTTTTAATCTGGGCCACCCCTTCTGCTGGAAGCCTATATAGGACATGGAAGAAAGAAGAAAGCTCTCTATATTGTTGCCTGCTTGCCTTCTTACTATCACATCCATTCCATCACTGTCTTGGAGCCTACTTCTTCGGGATTCCAGCATATACAGAAGACAAGCTGAGCCTTGTGGGACTGGGCAGCTACTAGATTCTTGTACTTTCCATTCACAGCTAGCCATTGTTGGATTAGCTGGACTGCAGCCTATAAGACATTCCAATAAATCTCATATATATATATATATATATATATATATATAGAGAGAGAGAGAGAGAGAGAGAGACATTCCATAATTCCTGTGACTCTAAAGAACTCTGACTAATACAAGGGTCCTGTCTCAAAAAACATTTTCCTTTTAGATGCACGAGCCAGTAGGGCACAGAAATATAGTCTAACTAAGAGCCCTAAATTTGGGGCTGGAGAGATGGGTCAGGGCTTAAGAGTACATCAGTAATTTTCACTTCTTTAGATATTACTCATCCACCTACAAATATTTGGACTATTTTCTAGAAATTATATTGATTCTTGTGATACCTTCTGACTGCTTTTCCAGGGGGTTGGATTCCCAGCAACCATGTGCCTGCTCACAACTCCCTTTCCAGTGGTTCCAGTGCCCTCTTCTGGCCCCTACAGGCAATGCATGCATGCGGTACACAGATACACATAGACAGGCAAAACACCCATACACATAAAATAAAATACAAGTAAAAACAAACTTAAGTTTATTTTCTTCCACTGTAAAGTATAAATCTGTCCTGACCAGTTTTGTAAACAATGGCTTTAAATGGCCTCTTCCTAAATGATTACATCTATTTTGCATGTGGATTTAAAGAATGATGTAACCATCTCCTTTTGAGCATCTTGTCATTTTCCTACTTTTTGGTTCTATTTATCTCTGCTGTAACCTGGAATTTTCTTAGTTACTGGATTTTCGATGAGGTTGGAAAGTAATTGTCTGGTGCTGCTTATTTCTGGGAAGGTTGTGTGTGCTGAATACCTTCACACAGAGCTCTTTGAGTTGGGCTGTATAGGAGGCAACTTCTATAGAATGCACCATCACAGGGAAATGCATTTTCTCTCTCTAGGACTTTTTTAAAAGTAAAGTTCAGAGCTGGAGAGTTGCCTCAGTGGTTAAAAGCATTTCATGTTATTGTAGGACTGAAGTTAGAGTCCCATTATCCACATGGGGCAGCTCATAGCTACCTGCAACTCTAGCTCTGGAGGATCTGATGCACTCCCCTGGGCTATGTGAGCACCTACACATGTGGCATACAATTACACAAATACAAATAACAAAAATAAATCTTTAAAAAGAAAATTCAGGTAACATAAAATTAACTACTATTCCTTTTTCCCCCAGTGCTAGGAATTAGAGCCAGGGTGCTATGCACTCTGGCAAGTGTCGTAATACTGAGCTACACCCCAGCCTCATAATTTAATAAATGAACGATTTAAGCATTTAGTACAGTTAAAATATGCAACTACCTCCTATATATAGTCCTCCATGTTTCATCATCCCCAAAGAAAGCTCTGTATTGGTTAAGTAGCTTGTCTAACATTGACCATCCCTGAGCCCCAGTAAACATGCTTGCTGGGGCACTGCAGTGAGGAACTGCAAGGAGCAATTAGAATAATGGTGTTAGTAGTGATGACATCACAGGACCAGAGGTGAACAGCCCAGGACAGAGGGAGCAGGACCAGGTGCTGTCCCACCTGACACACAAGTACTAGGAGCCACTGTGTGATCTTGGCCAGGGCTTGGTCTTTCTGTGCTTCCACCTCCCACCCCATCAGTGATGAGGTTTCAGCATCTCTGACCATAAGTAGGTGCCTGGGAATTGCAGCCAAGTGTACAGAACTGCTGGTGCCTCCAGATATGTGAAGTGTCATGATGAAAAATAGAACCCAGCTCTGAAGAAAAACACACCATTTCTCTTTCTTTCTTTCTTCCTTCCTTTCTTTCTTTTTTTTCTTTTTTAGATTTATTTATTTATTTATTATGTATATGGTGTTCTGCCTGCATGTATCCCTGCAGGCCAGAAGAGGGCACCAGATCTCATTAAGATGGTTGTGAGCCACCATGTGGTTGCTGGGAATTGAACTCAGGACCTCTGGAAGAGCAGCCAGTGCTCTTAACCTCTGAGCTATCTCTCCAGCCCATTTCTCTGCAAACAAATTAAAGACATAATACACTTGAGAGTCCTAGTTATCATGGGAAGACTGCTGGTTCCACTAAGGTATGGACAAAACTCTATGCACGGCACCCCAAGGAGGGGAAAATGCTGACAGCTTGCACATCTTGATTTCACTCAGAGAGCTGAGGTCACAGGGCAGGGCAGATCATCTGGTGTGAAAACCAGGAATTAAAACTGCCCCTGAAATTCCACACCCTAGTTACCTGCCCCTGAAATATGCAAAATGAATTTTAGGTCCAACTTCATCATGTTGTGTGGCTTGGTATTTTCCTGGAGGTTATCCAGTGGGGTTGGTCAAAGTCCCTCAGGAACTGGCAACCTCTATGGCAGGTGGTATAAACCAGAGAGAGGAAGCTTGTGGGGTTGCTGCTCAAGGAGGAAGAGGCACATGAGAGGCATGTTGGGGGGATCAGCTGAGAGACACTGCTGACGACCACTGAGCAAGGGAACCTCTCATGTGTCACCACCAGGTATTGGATGCTTCCAGCTAGCTGGGTGAACCTGGAAGTGATTTCTCTTCAGAGAGTATCACAGAGCAGGGAATACAAGCATCTGGCATCTGACCTGGCATCTGACCCACAGAGCTGTGCTCTAATAAATGGGTCATTTCAAGCATCAAGGTGTGTGGCAATTTGTTATTTGGCACACACAAAAAACAGGTATTCAGGGTGACAGATGGACTGAATTCTCCTAAGGAAACAAGCCCTTCCAGCAAATGAACTGCTCAGGAACCCATTCACCTGGGTAGAAAAGGAGTGGAACAGTTGCCATCAAAGTGGGGGAGAATAGCAGAAACTGAGCATATTCTATATTTGTTGCTTTTCTCCTTGCAGTGGCGTGCCATTTGACATTGCTGAATGGAGAAGGAAGATGTTTTGGCACATAGTTTTCAGAGGTTTCAGTCCATGGCCCTTTGGTCATAAGTGGTTGGGTATAATTTCATAGTGGTAGAATGGTGTGGTGGAGGCTGTTCACCTCAGGATGGGCAGGAACATGAAGAAAGCACTGGACTAGGGAGAACTTTAACAGGTGTAACCTCATTGGTCTATTTCCTTTACCCCACCTGCTTAAAAGGCTCTAGAATCTTCCAAAATATCACCAGCTTGGAATCAAATGTATAACACATGAGTTCATGGTATCATTTCATACCCAAACCACTTCAGGGACTTCCTCTGCCTCCCTCCCTCCCTCCTCCCTCCCTCCTCCCTCCCTCCCTCCCCTCCCTCCCTCCCTCCCTCCTTCCCTCCCTCCCTCCCTCCCTCCTTCCTTCCATCCCTCCCTCTCTCCCACCAGTATCTGATGGTCTCTCTGATGGCCTCTCTCTACTCAAATGCCAGTTCCATAGCCCAGCCAGAATGGGCCCTGGATTGGTCACATCCACAGAGGCCACAGCATGCTTGGCTGGCCTTGAACTTACTATTGTAGTTAAGGGTGACCTTGAGTTTTGATCTGCCTTCACCTCCCAGTACTAGGGTTATAAGCATATACTGTTTATCCTGATTAATGCAGTGGTGGGGGTTGAACTCTGGGCTTTGTGCACTCTGCCAACTGAACTACATCCCCTGAACTCCACAGCAGGTTCCTAAGCACTTTTTTAAAAAAATTATCTATTTCCTATGTACTTATTTATTATGTATACAGTGTTCTATCTCCATATATTCCCACAGGCTAGAGGAAGGCACCGGATCTCATTACAGATGGTTACTGGGAATTGAACTCAGGACCTCTGGAAGACCAGCTAGTATTCTTAACCACTGAGCCATCTCTCCAGTTCCTGCACCTGAACACTTGAGCGTGGCTATATAACTAAGGAGTACTTGGGAGCCTTGGGTTTAAGCCAGAGACAGAATGAATGTAAAAGGCTTTTCTGCTTTATGAAGTCATTAAAGTGAACAATTCCATAGAGACAAAAGGCACAGAGGTTGCAAAAGGGCTGGTGGAGGTGGGGCAGGGGAATAAAGAGTCAGATTAATAAAACTGTTTAATTTTAGGATGGAGACAGATGGGGGGTGTTAGAAAACTGTGTGAACTGAGTAACATTGATGAACTACATGCTTAAAGATCGTTTAAATGGTAGATCTTATTATTAGCATTCACTACTGTGAAAAAAAGAGAAAATTGAATTAATTGACCTAAAACAATAATTTTGTATTTCTGGAATTGTAACACCAGGAGAAGTGGAAGTGTGACCACAGAGGCCCAAATTAGCAGAAGAGAAGTGCCCAATAATACCACGGTGGCCTTGCCTACTTCAGGGACTGAATACAAATTCTTTCTTTCTTTCTTTCTTTCTTTCTTTCTTCTTTCTTTTTTTACTCCCTCTCTCCCTCTTTTTTCCCTCACTCCCTCCTCCCTCCTTCCCTCCCTCCCTCCCTCTTGGTTTTTTCAAGACAGGGTTTCTTTGTATAGCCCTGGCTATAAAGTAGGAGGGATAAGAGCCTGTGGTGTGCCTGGTCACTGCAGGCAGGAGTGAACCCATAGTGCTTGCTTTTGTTTTTCTGGCAGTGGGTAGCAAGCAGTTCTCTGGGGCCCAAGAAAGGCCAGATAGTGTGTCTATGGGCAAATGGGGTTGAGGGAATCTTAGGTAGGATGGCCTCTCTCTATCCAGATGCCAGTTCTGTGGCCCAGCCAGAATGGGCCCTGGGTAGGCAAAACCCTCAGAGGCCAGAGCACTCTTGATTAGTGTGGGCATTTCCCAGTTTGTCTGCCTGCGGTGACAGGGAGGCAGGCTCCACTGGGGATATAAGAGGGTGTGGTGGATCTAGAGGAATGAGTTGAGCCAGTGCTGGTGGGAGGGTAAGGGCACTTTCATTCTCAGATGAGGGCCTTTTCATAAAGAGAACACTAGAAACAAGAACCAGTGGCAGCTGCTGGCAGTGGGGTGACCTGTGTACCCTGGCCCACTCGCCTACTATGGGTGGTGATTTTCTCTTACCTTCAGAACTTACTTTAAGAGGATAAGTCATGGGCTGGGACTGCAGCTCAGCAGTGGAGTATGTATGTATGACTAGTATGTATGAGGTCCTGGATTCAGTTCCCAGCAAACATAAAAACAATGATAAAGCACACTGCACATTGTGAGCTGAAGCAGCTACTGTTTGCTTTCCGCATCCAGCAGTGGCAAGTGGGAGTTGTTGGGGTTTGGTGCCGACTTTCCTCACTCTCTTGTTCTCTACAAGACTTGAGCAGAGATGTGCCCCAGCCTGACCCCTGAGAAACTGAGCTCTGAGGCCTCCAATGTACCCAACATCTAGGGCATCCAGTGGTATCACCACTGTCATCAGTCATTCTAAGGGTGTTCCAAAAGCCTTTCTCTAAATGCAGTTATCACATGAGCAGACAGGAGGCTAGCTGAATACAGACATGGGCTTGCTCTTCTTAGGTGTATCTTTTGTTGTGGTGTAGCAGTGGGGTAGGAGAAGGAGCATTTTTCTGAAGAAAGATTTAAAGCCATTGTGGGAGACTATGCTGTCTCATTGGCTGTCTGTGACATTTTTCCTTTGCTGCTAGGATTTTATTCCATGAGGTAATTGTGCTTGGAGTCAACATTATTAGGAGTGACCCAGTGGAGCTAACTGGGAAGTTGACATTGGGAAAGCTTTTAATTTGCCTCACTTGATGGGACCCATGTTTAATATGGTTATTATTGCTGGGTTTTATGTGTCTTGATATCTTAAAATTTTATTTTTGGCTCTGAGAGAAATTTATTGCCGCCATCCCATGGGATAAAGCAAGACAGGCTTCCTCCATGGCTCAAGGGCAACACGGGCCTTATCTGTCCTGCTGGGTTGGGTGTACACTGAGGGGAGCCCACTGTGGTCTGGTGTTTGGGTAGCTTACAACTCAATGCTTAATCTGTAAGGAAAACAAACATATAAGATCAAGCCACCACCGTGCTCTGTAAAGGAAAATATGTTCTAGATGGTTAAACGTCTCACTGTACCAAAAGAAAATAAAATTATGACAGAAAGATACATAGAGAAGTGAATCTCTCTTAGAGCAGGGGAGCTGTGTAGGCACATGAGGTAGGGAGTGGGAGAGGCAGCCTGAGAGTAGATTAAACGTCCTGAGTCCAGAAACAGCTTTGACTTGGGAGAAAATGACCACAGAGTTAACAGATGGGGGGTGTCAGGGAGGGGAAATATATTACAACTATATCAGCTCCATTATGAAAAGTGCCACAAGCCACTTAGAAATGCTCCAGGGAAACACAGACCAAGGCCTCCACCTCACAAGTCAGGCTTAGTGCTACATAGTGCAAAGCAAACTTCAGCCAGAGGGCAATTTGGGCTGCACCATCATCTTTAGCTTGTAGTATACATTTCTTAGACCATGATGGCTTCTGAGGGCTGTCAGAATACACAGCCACATCTAGCTGCAAGGGAGGCAGAGAAGTATGAGCCGTGTGGCAGCTGAACATTGAGGTGCTTTGTTCCAGTGGGAAATGGTGGTAGGGTTAAGAATAGCATAGAACAGACACAAACAGACAGTAGAAGAAAGATAATCCATGTTCATCCTCACTAGCCATCAGCAATTTTGAAAGTCAGACCCCGTTTCTCTTGATGGTTGTATTGGTCAGGGTTCTCTAGAGGAACAGAAATTATAGAATAAATATTATTGAGTGACTTACAGGCTATGGCCTAGCTAGTCCAACAATGTCTGTCTGCCAATGTAAGGTCCAAGAATCCAGTAGTTGTTTGGTTCATGAGACTGGAAGTCTCATCTGGTCCTCAGTGTATGCTGGAATCGCAAAGAAGTAGGCTCTAATGCCAGTGAAGGAATGGACTTGCTAGCGAGAGTGAGAGCGAATAGGCAAAGAGAGAGAGTTTCCCTTTTCTATGTCCTTTATATAGGCTGCCAGCAGAAGGTGTGGCCCAGATTAAAGATGAATCTTCCCACCTTAAAAGATCTGGATTAAAAGTGAGTCTTTCTATCTTAAAGAATCAGGTTAGAAGTGGGTCTCCCACTTCAAATAATTTAATTAAGAAAAAAAAATAAAGCCAGCTCACGCCTTTAATCCCAGCACTCAGGAGGCAGAGGCAGGCAGATCTCTGTGAGTGCAAGACCAGCCTGGTCTACAGAGCTAGTTTCAGGACAGCCTCCAAAGCCACAGGGAAACCCTGTGATTTGTGGAAACAAACAAAACAAAAAACAACAACCAAACAAAAAAACCCTCACAAGAATGCCCAGCCATTTATGTTTTAGTTAGTTCTAGATGTGGTCAAGTTGACAATCAAGAATAACCTATCACCATTGTGTGTTCCTGGCTCTCCCTTTGCAGAGTTCTTCAGGATTCCTGCCTGCTGCTGCTTGCTAGGAGGCCATGGTAGGAAATCAGGCATGTTGAGAAGGACACAGCCAGGGTCCTTCCTGACCCTGAGTCCTGGACAGTGTCTTCTAACACTGCTTCCGTCCCTCCAGACTGAGGCTGAGGCTGTTTCCTGCTGACAGCACTCCTATTGGCTTTTCACAATTTCAACCTTCTTTTTCAACTTTGTCACCCATTCCTTGTTATTAATTTCCTGTTTTAGGTTCTAAGAATGATTTCTGTTTTCTAGTTTGGATATTGCTTTGTATTAGTAAGTTTTTCATCACTCATATAACAAAATATTTGAGATAACCAACATATGAAGAGAACAGGTTTTTCTCACTAAGGTGCCAGCCCACAGTTTTTTGTTTGTTTGTTTGGTTTTGAGACAGGGTTTCTCTGTGTAGTGTTAGCTGTCTTGGAACTCACTCTGTAGACTAAGGCTCCCTCTGCCTTCTGAGTGCTGGGATTAAAGCCATGTATTACCACTGCCAGGTTAATGTTTTTTTTTTTAAGTTTTATTTTAATTATTTTTAATTATGTATATTGTGTGTTGCCTTATTTAGGGTTTCTATTGCTATGAAGAGACATGACCATGGCAACTCTTATAAAAGGAAACATTTAGTTGGGGCTGGCTTACAGTTCAGGGTTTTAATCCATTATCAACATGGCGGGAAGCATGGCAGCAGCATGCAGGCAGACATGGTGCTGGAGAAGCAGCTGAGAATTCTGGATCTGGATCTGCAGGCAGCAGGAGGAGAGAGTGAGTCACTGGGCCTGGCTTGAGTTTCTGAAATGTCAACGCACACCCCCACACACACACACACATATACACTTCCCCTAACAGAGCCACACCTACTCCAACAAGGCCACACCTCCCAAGAGTGCCACTCCTGTGACTCTATGTGGGCCATTTTCATTCAAACCACCCCCACATGTGTATCTGTCTGCATGTGCATATATGTATGTGAATGCAGGTACCCACAGAGTCCAGAAATGTCCAATTTAGCTGAAGCCTGAGTTATAGATGGTTGTGAGCCACCTGGAGTAGGTTCCAGGCCTCTGCAAGAGCAGTATACACTCTTAACTGGATCCCATGGTTGATTCTTATAGTAAGGCTACACATTGTGGCATTTCCTCAACTGGGAAGCAAAGAGGAAGTTAAATGTCAGGATCCCCAGTGATCTCACCAAGCCCTACCTCCTAAAGATTCTATCTCCTCCTAGTAGGATCACCCTGGAGACCAAATCTTTAACATTTGGCTTCGGGGACACTCAGAATCCAGACCACAGCTCTGTTAGACTTAAGTGCCAATGTGCAAGCTGGCTAGCTGTGGAGAAGAGAGCTGTGTTCCACTCTGGCAAGTGCCCGCCATCACAGTTCCACCCATAGGAATTTATTCTGAGGAAATGGCCATGCAGATGTGAGAGAACATGGGAGAAGTTGTTCAATGACGTTTTATTCACAACTGCAAAATGCTAACGAAACCCTACCGTTGAAAGCTGCATTAGTGGTGTAGTTAAAACATTACTTATGAGAGCTCTACCAGTAATCACTATGCAAGCTTGAGGACCTGAGTTCTATCCCTAGCACCACGTTAAAAAACAAAACAAACAGACTGGTACAGCTGATGTATGATTGTAGTTCCAGCATTGGGGAGGCAGAGAGACACTAAAACCTAGTACTCACTGCCCAGTTACTCTAGCCTACCTGGTGATCAGCGAGATATCCAGTGAAAGAAGGGGGGAAAAAGGTAGAGAATGGGACTGGAGAGATGGCTCAGCAGTTAAGAGCACTGACTGCTCTTCCAGAGGATCTGAGTTCAATTCCCAGCAACCACATCAGTTACAGACTCAGAATTACCTGTAACTCCAGCTCCAGGGGATCCAACACTTCTGGCCTTCTCAGATTTCTGCACATGCATGCATGGACCCAATTAAAGATGCACACACATAATTAAAATAAACTTAAAGTGGAGAATGAGTGAACAGGGTACCTGATATTGACTCTCCATACACACACACACACACACACACACACACACACACACACACACACACACACCTCTGCATACATATGTACACACATAGAAATACACATACAGTTTCAACATTGCTATGGAATGAAGCTTCATGCAGCCAAATTATTTGTGCAGTCCTGAGAGCTGTTGAGACAGTGTGGGAGGTGTAATTTAGTGAGTGTGCATGTACCTGTACACTGGAAAATGGTTTTTCAGGTTGTGCCTCTTGGTGCATCTTTTTCTCCTGTAATAGTGCTTGTGAATAATCCTCATTTTCTTGTACTTTAAAAAATATTTGTTGTGCCAATCACATATTACTTGTGTAGAAGAGCATTAGAAAAAGAAATAGAAGGATTTTCTACTTCTTCCATCTTAGTTGTCTTCAGAGCTGGTGGGCAGTCTGCTCTGTGGGGCCAGTGGTGGAGGTGTTCTCCTGGCTAGGGCAAGCATAAGAGCAGAGGCTGTGTTCTCTATGAGGCAGCAGGCAATAGCTACTACATCTTCACGGTGGGTCTCTTTGATTCCTCCTTGTGTTCTGCCTCTCTACATCCTCCTGTCAGTCGCCACCCCAAAAGCTGATTCATTAGCTTTTCCCTGCTGCTCAGATTTGCTTTTGTTCTGAGAAAGGAGTGATGGCATGGGGTGTGCTTCTGGGGACCCTACAGATGAGGTGGGGTGCACTGTGGGTGGGGTGCACTGTGGGTGGGGCTAGTCAAAGCCAATCAGGCTTCCCTGGAGAGTTTTGTGTGTGGCTCTCCAGGCTGGGCCTTTGGAAGCTGCATTTTACTGTTTGTTCCCTGTCGTGGGCTGGAACTGCTCAATTTTATAGTAAACATGTGAAGCCAGGGCAGATTCCTTACCCCAGGTGGGGTTATAGAACCTGATCCCACCTCCATCATGTCTTGTCAGGGTAGGGTTGTACTGTTTATGCCAAAGAATGATGTATAATAGCTGTGCTTTTGGTTTCTAATTAATGAGTTGATTAAGTATAGTCCGTCATAGTAAAAGAGTAAATAGTGAGCAGCAGTAGATAGAAAAATATCGGCACAGCAGGTGCTCACAATATCCAGCAGAGACAAGTGCAGTAGGCTGACAAAGAGTAAACAAAGTCGCCCCATCAAATCAGGGTCTTAAATCATACAGCAGAAACTGACTGGGGAAGCCCCGTTGAGGTGGCCACCTGGCATTCCCCTTGGAGAACCCAGGGTGGAGTGGAGTGTCACCTTGGGTGAGGCTTTAAAGTGGAGCCGATGGTAGCCATGTCACACCATTGAGTGACTGGGAAAGCTTTGAACAGTCAGCTGGCATCCCCATTGAAAGTCTCAGGCAGAGCAGAGCGTCTCTCCATGAGCAAACTTCCAGCTTCTCTTCCCCACTGCCAGCATTCGTATATCGTGGGATAAACAACATTAGTGTCTGTTGGAAGGTTGCCTTCCACTGTTCTCAAGCCTACAGTGTTTTCCCTCTTTCTGTTCTATACCCCACCCTCCCACCCCTGCCTGCTGTTGTAGACTCCGGACCAGCAGAACTGGGTGTTTGGAGAACTTTGAGAGGAAAATACTTGGGTCTGATGTGATGTGGTGATGGGAGGGGACCCATCTCCTAAAGCCAGCTTCTCAATGAACAGCACAGGGCAATTTACCAATAGAATTTGAATTATACAGTTGAAGCTTGGCAGGTGTCTTGCACTCAGGGTGAGGGAGACAGCTCTGGACCTTGGTCTCCTTTGCCTTTGCAGAACTTTTAAAAATTCATAGTTAGCTGGGCATTGGTGGCACACACCTTTAATCCCAGCACCCGGAAGACAGAGGCAGGCGGATCTCTGTGAGTCTGAGGCCAGCCTGGTCTCCAAAGCAATTGCCAGGATAGGCTCCAAAGCTACATAGATAAACCCTGTCTCTAAAAACCAAAAACAAAAAAAAAAAAAAAAAAATCTAATTTACTCCTTTTTCTGTGCAGTTTTTTTTCTTTCCCTAAGCTCCATGTGCTGCTGTTCCTGAGGCCCTCTGGCACTTGGGGAGTTTAACTCAGGGGCTTCCCAGATGATTCAACTTCATTTCTACTCCTGGAACTGCTTATCGCAGTTATGTGGTCTCCACATGTCCTGACCCTGGCTACACAGAGCTCTTGTTCCCTCTCTGGACAGGGTGGTCAGTTGCACCTAGCTCTATCTGCAGGGTCCAGAAGCTCCCAGACACTGTAAAAACTGCTTGCTTTTTCTCAGATGAAGGGGACTTTTTCCAGAAGGTTCCTTGTCAGCAGTGGGACCTGGTTTCCTGAGAGTTTCGCTGAGGGGAGGGGGTTCTTGGGAACAGACCTTTAGCAGCCTTGGCAGCTGCTTCTCCTTCACATGGAACCCGGCTCTTGATGTGCATCCATCCTCAGAATGGCTCTGTCAGGGGAGCTGGAGTGATGACTCAGCATTTAAGAGCATGGTTGCTCTTCCAGAGACTTGAGTTCAGTTCCCAGTACCACGTACAGAAACATGCAATACATATAATTAAAAACAATATACATAAATCTTCTTAAAAATTGCTCTTTCAGGGATGTAAGCCATGGCTACCACTTTGACACCTCCCTTCTAGGACACCCCCCCCCCCCCGTGCTCTATGGGAGTGATCTGCAAAGATATAAGCAAGTAGCCCCATTCCTGCCTCCATGGATGCCATGAAGCTGGGCTAAAATAAGTTTTTTCCATTCCTGAATTGCATCTGTTATGAATTTTGTCGCAGACAAGGAAAGTAACTAATACAGTTCCCAAGAGGACTATTGAGTGGATCTTCTTTAGTTAGATGTAACTACTAAAGTCTCTTGTACTTTAAAATTCACTAGCTAGTCTGGCGTGGTGGTGCACACTTTGCTCTCAGCACTCGGGAGACAGAGGCAGGCAGATTCCTGATTTTGAGGCTAGCCTGGTCTAATGAATGAGTTCCAGCTTGTTCTAATGAGTGAGTTCCAGGACAGCCAGGATGACACAGAAAACCGTGTCTTGAAAACAAACAAACAAACAAAAGGAAAAAAAGGAAGGAAAAATTCAGTTGTTAGCTACTTGTCTGTTGCTGTCACAAAATATCTGGCAGAATTAGCTAAAGGAAGGAAGGGTTTGTCTCACAGTCTGTCATGGCAGCAGAAGTATAGGGTCTCTGGTCATGAAGAAGGCGGTGGGGGCACATGCACTGTGGAAGCCTAGCCCATGGAATCATGACATCTGTATTCAAGGTAGTGCGTCTTTCCACAATTAACCTAGTCCAGAAAAGCCATCACAGGTGTGCCCAGAAGTCTGTTTCCATGGTGATTTTAAATCTCCTTAAGTTGGCAATCAAGACCGACCTTCATCAAGTGAGATGCTCAGTGAAAAAGTGCTTGAGACTCAAGCCCAACAGCCTGACTTCAGTCCCCAGCTCCCATGGTGGAAGAAGAGCAGTGGCTGGCAACAGCAGCCCTCTGACCTCCACTTCCTGCTATGGCATGCACATGTATGCACATAATAATAATAATAATAATAATAATAATAATAATAACAACAACAACAACAACAACAACAACAACAACAATAGAGGGCCAGTGAAATGGCTCAGCAGGTAGAGGTGCTTGCATGCAGGCCTGATGACCTGAGTTATATTCTCAGATCCTACAGTGTGGCAGGAGAGAACACACTCTGACAGTTGTCCTCTGACCTCTACGTTTGCTCTGGATGTCCACAGTCACACACATACAGATGCACAAAATAAATAATAAATAAATAAAAAGATTAACCTTCACAATTTTTTCTTCTCATTAAGTTATATTTACCCACATTTCTGTGTGTGTGTCTGTGTTGTACACATACGTATGCATGTTTGCATGTGCGTGGACATACATGTGTTGGTGGATGCACATGTGGTTCTGGTTCTCATGCTTACATAGCAAGGGCTTTAATCACTGGGACATCCCCGGCCCAGGTTGTATTTCCTAAGTGTAAGTCCTCCAAACATAGCCTGTGACTTGGCTTTTCATTTCTTAACAGAACAACAGACTTTTAATGGTGATAAAGTCCCATTAGCTATTTTTTTCCTCCTTTGTATAAAGTTCATGGATTTTAGTGTGAATTAAGACATCTTTTGTGAGGCAGAGGCAGGCAGATTTCTGAGTTCTAGGCTAGCCTGATCTACTGAGCAAGTTCGAGGACAGCCAGGGCTACATAGAGAGAGACTCTGTTTCAAAAACCAAACCAAACCAAACCAAATAACAACAAAAGGAAAATAACAAGCCCCCGGAAAACAAAATAAACAAAAAAGGAAAAGAAATCTTTATTAAAGCCAAGTATAGTGCCACACACCTTTAATTCCTAAGCACAGGAGGCAAAGCAGGCAGAGCTCTGTGACTTTGAGGCCAGCCTAGTCTGTACAGTGAGTTACAGGACAGGTAGAGCTATATAATGAGACCTTGTTTCAAAATAAATAAGAATAAAATAAAATAAAGAAATCTTTACCAGGCTTAGAGCTGGTGTGGAGAGAAAGAACTGTCTTGTGGCATTTGGTTGTTATTCAAATTATCAAATAAAACTTAGAGGCACCTGGCTTCAACTGATGCCATAATAATGGGAGGTGATCCAGAACCCACAGCTGCAACAACAAAAGATACTGGCGTGGTAGTGTGTGCTTGTAATCCCAGTGCTGGGGAGGTAGAGACAGGAAGGTCCTGGGGCTCATGGCCAGCACACCTAGCCTACATGGTTTTAGGCCAGGGAGAGACTCTAGGGATCATCCTGTCTCTACCCCTGGCCCTGGGATTACAGGTACACACCCTCACTCCTGTCTTTTGTGTGTGGGCTTTTAGCTATGCTTGCTCGGCAAGCACCTTACCAACTGAGCCACCTGCTTCCCCCTTCCTCATCTTATAAAGCAGATAATGCCACTTTGGGCTCCCACACATATATCCTTACCTAACCTCTTAAAGACTTTTCCTTCAAATGCCACCATGGTACTACTTGGGGGATTGTGTCTACCTGGGAAATCCTGGCAATGGACATTCAGACCATGACATGTTACATTATGGAAAAACCTTTAAAACAGACCCCCAAATCATATATTGTATGACTCCATTTATACTATTGCCCAGAACTGCTGATTTGGGGCTGATAGGAGGGTGACTGCCAGGTGTGGGGTTTGTGTGTGTGTGTGTGTGTGTGTGTGTGTGTGTGTGTGTGTGTGTGGTTTCTTTAGAGTAATGAAGATATTCTGTAACTAACTCATGATGATTGTCACACAATCTAGGAATATGCTAAACCCTGCTTTAACTGCAAGCTCTAACTAGAAGATTTTACAGGAAGTAAGATATATCTTTTTGTTGTTGTTCTTGTTTTAGGTTTTTTTTTCTTTTTCTTTTTTTTTCTTTTTTTTTATTTATTTGTGTGTGTGTGTGTGTTTAACATGGTTTTTCTGTTTAGTCATGGCTGTCCTGGAACTCCCTTTGTAGACCAGGCTGGCCTCGCCTCAAACTCACAAAGACCTGCTTGCCTCTGCCTGCTCAGCATGGTACATCTTAATATGCTGTTTGCCAAAGCAGATTTCTTTCTTTTGGGGACTGGCCAAAGGGCTTGCAGTCCTAGCCTGTTAGCCTAACACCTACTGAATGGCCTGGGGGAAGTGTTGTAGAGGATGGGCTCCTGTGGGAGGGTTTGGTGGTTATAGAAAGTGGTAACTATTCTGTTTTCTAAGTCCTTTAGCTAGCTTGCTCAAGGTGGTGTCAGTCTGCTAACCTGCCTTAACCCTCTCTGCCTCAGCCAGTGAGGCCTCTATAAGTGCTGGCCTCTGGTGACATGCCCCTGAATCCCCCTGAATTCTGTTTTCTCTGGACAGCAGCATGGGCCTGAGACCAGGCAGGGTCATCCCAGGGCCTTGTTCCTTCAATATGGGATAGCCTATTCCAATCCACTGTATCCCAGGCCTGTGGAAGTCCTAGGCCGAGAGCACAGGGCACTCACAGGCAGCTGGGCCTGAGCCCACAGAACAGACACCAGGGTGCCTGGGCTAGCTACTAAACCCAACTTCAGTAATCCACTCGGCTAAACGTGCTCAAGTCTCAGCTCAGCTAAACGTGCTTAAGCACTTTTTTCTCATTAGCTGTCTGCACAGTCCCATAAAATGTACTTTAAAGTATCTTTTAATCTATTGAAGTTAAAAAATAGGATCTCCCCCAGTTTCTACACCCACTTGCCAGGCAGGCCATTCCATTTACTGACATTCTCCCTTCATGACCTCTGTCTGCCTGTAGTCTCTCACTGAGTGGTTCCTTGGCTTTTTTCCAATCCCATGGCAGCTACTAAGTTGAACTGTCTCAGCTTATGAACAGCATTTGATTGGAAGTTTTATTAGAAAATTAATTTTTCTTTTGAAAACCCTTTGCTTAGCCAGGCTCAGTGGTGCATAACTGTAGTATCAGTTACTTGGGAAGCTGAGACAGAAGAATCACTTATTTGACCCTGGGAGTTTGCGTTTCTCCTGGGCAATATAGCAAGACCCTATCCCTAAAAACAAAAAGAAACAAAAAAGGATGAAAAGAACCAATTTCTAAATGGTCTGTGGTGGTTTGCAGAGAACACATTACGGCCGGGCTGGTGTCATCACCCATGTTGCTGCAAGGTCTTGCCCAGTAGCTCCCTGGCACAGAGGATAGCCTAATAGAAGAGTGCTATTCGCTGGGCTTTGGTGGCACACACCTTTAATTCCAGCACTTGGGAGGCAGAGGCAGGCGGATCTCTGAGTTCGAGGCCAGCCTGGTCTCCAGAGGGAATGCCAGGATAGGCTCTAAAGCTACACAGAGAAACCCTGTCCCGGGGAAAAAAAAAAATAAAAAAAATAAAAGTTATTCATCATCATGTGACCAGTCCACTCTGCAGGGCTGGGATCTTCTCCAGAGTATCTCCCTCCACAATGGGGTCTGTTTCCATGTCATGGAGTAGTAGATTGAGGTTACAAAGGGGTCCTTTGTTCACAGGCAAGGTGGAGGCCAGTGCACTTGGACCGGGACCTTCTGCAGTTTTCTCCTGACCAGTGAGCACACTGCTGTCCTTGAGCAATTAATGGCTGTGTGAAGGCTGCTGGCTCTCCCACACTGTCGTCATCTTCTGAGCTGGCTTTGGCATCTGTTGCAAGCAAGAAAGGCTGGGAAAGGAGCAGTGTTTGGAGAGACAGAGGGTACAGGAGATTGTTGTTTTGTCGGTTTCTAAACTAGACCTAAAATCTTAACTTACCAGATCACCGAGAAACCAGAGAGGCATAGCCTTGCCTGCAGGGAGCTTAGCTATGCATATAAGCCCTTTCTCACAAAACATCCTGTTGGATAATACTGGCAATAAAAGTTTTTCAGACAAAAATGGGGTTCTGGTCCTCAGAATTTATGGTGAATCTCTCAGGTGTGGGTGAGATTTCACAACTATCACTGGCTAGAATTCTTCATTTTCAAATCTTTCTCATGTGGTGTCTTTTGGGTGACTGTCCTTGTCTGGTCCACCTTCAGTTGGTGTATTGGGCAGGGGCTGTCCTTATTTACTCTCAAGTGAAGTTGTGTGATCTTTTGGTTAAGTTTCTGCTGTGCTCAGCTGAGGAGGAGGTTCCCCTCCCATTTATACCTTTTGTGGAGTAGAGCAGAGCTCTCTCCCCAAGTTGTTGACCACAGGGCCAGAAGCAAACACACACAGCTTCTCTTCTATGTCTTAACCTTTCTGGAATTCAACCAACAGTGGCCTCAGCAGGGATCCACTTTTGTTGTATAGCTCAGTAACCCAGAGTCCAGGTGACACTATAGCTGAGAGCCCCACTGGGCACACTGGAACCAAGGCCTAGCTAGCCAGTGCTGGTCATCTTTGAGCCTGAAGAGGGAGAGCTCTGCAACCTCACTCAAGGGGTAACTTGTCCCCAGGTCAGGCCCAGTATTCAAAGCTCTGAATGGTCAGGTATTGCAGATGCTGAGGACCAGGAGCAGAGATGGAGGAATCTGTGGACAGGACTGACCTGGGGGCCACCAGGCAGCTTTCAGATCTTGCACAGATGGGAAGTCCATGAGGTGACAGCCTAGAATGCTGAGTGAGGGTAGAGAGGCCTCAAGTTCCTGCATGCACCCTGAGGCCCTGCTGCAGGCAGGCGGACATGAGAGGTGTGGGGTATGATGGCACACGCAGCATGTGGACATGAGGCAGACCCACCTGACTGCTTCCTCACTGGTCCTTCTGGAATGTCTGTTTGATTGACAGGTCACAGTCTTTCTCCGTCCTCAGTGACTCCAAGGGAAGGAATTAGCACCCACCCTTTACAACTTCATGTCCTTAAAAGGTGGTGGCCTCCATTCACTGGCTGTGGGACTCCTAGCTGTACTTCTCTCTCTGCCCACTTCTGTTGAGGGCCACCCCAGCCCCCCTCCCTGTCTTTGCAAATACTAGGAGTTTTAAGACTACTTTTCTGTCATCTGGATGCTCTGCCCCACTTGTTACCCTTCCTCATGCTTTCCTGGAGAGTCCCCTGGGCCTCTCTATCCTGGGTTGCTGTTGCAGTAGGCAGGTGGATAGGTCAGTTTGGTCTTTCTTGGGCCACTCAGTGTACACAGAGAACAGGTGTTTTCTGCGGTCTTCATGGTTCCCATCTTCACTCTTGAGAGGATGGTGATTCGAATTTGCATTTCATCCCTCATGCAGCCCCAGCCCCAGCCATCCCTGGGCCAGGTCAGTGCTGCCTTCTGAGGGTGGGGCCCTTTCTTCAGGGAAGGATATATAATATTTGGTTCCTTATCCTGGTCAACTGTTTCTTGCTATCATTCTCGTGCACACTAACGAGAACACTAGGGACTGTGCATCAATTTACTGGGCATTCATGATGTCTTTCACATAGCAGGGTATGGACTGTGGAGGAAGTGTTTGGGATTGGAGCCCATCAGATCCCTTCAGGGTTGAAGCTGCAGATTCTTTTCTTCCCCCAGGCCATTGTTCCTTTAATCACATTATTGAAATGATTTATTTCTATTTTGCCACAGTTTTGCTGTTTGCTAATGTGAACAAAAACAAAAAGTGCCATGCTGGAGAGATGACTCAGAATTTAAGAGCACTGGCTGCTCTTCTAAAGGTCCTGAGTTCAATTCCCAGAAACCACATGGTGGCTCACAGCCATCTATAATGAGATCTGGTATCCTCTTCTGTCATGCAAGCATACATGCAGGCAGAACACTGTACATATAATAAACACAATCTTTAAAAAAAAGTGTCAGCTGTCTTTCAGAGAGTGCTGTGAAAGGCCTTGAGAGGTACTGTGGCCTAGGGACAGACGGCTCCCAGTGGTGCCATACCTCTGAGGATAGGCCAGCTGTGGATCCAGGTCAAGCTGGAGGCATGTGCTTCTAGGTATTTGTGTGGATGAGTGGGACAAGGGTATCCTAGGAGGGCCTAGGTCAGTGTTTGGAGGCAATGAGGAGTTCGATCCATGGAGGACTGTTGCCAACAGCTACGTGTGGCCTGAGCAGTTGCTTGGGTAGGTAGTTGCTATGGTGAGTAGCTGGATTAAGTTACCTCCAGAGTCTTTTCTTAGTTTTCTGTGATGCTTTTGGATTTGGGGGAGTGGATTGCAGAGTCTGAGGCTTTACTGGAGACCTGATCCAGGAGAGGTCAGGGCCCAGGGTGACACTATGGTAGACCATCCCTTCATTGAGCTTTCTAGTTTCTTCGTGAAGTTCATGTATGGCCACTGCCTAGGGATGTGCCGAGACCAAAAGGTAACATACCAGGGTCACACATTCCAAATGTTGGGGCAGTGAGTGCCACTTAGTTGGTTATGTGGTAAAGGTCCCTCTTGGAAATTGGCATTCAGATCCCACCTGACATTCTGAGGACAACTGCTTGGGGAAGAATCTCCTAGACTTTGTGCCACTCATGGGCTGACCTGGGCAGGAACTGTCCTCACTGGTCCACCATGCTGCCTGTCCTACCATCTGTGCAGGTCACATGTCCTGCTACCTGCCTGAAGCCTGACCAGGACCATGACATTGCTGTCTAGAGCTACAAGGTGTCATTTAATGTCCTCTGACTTTAGTGTTCATGTCATATTTAGGCAGCAAGAGTGTGAACCGGGTCTAGCTCTGGTACTGGCCATCAGAAAGGTCTGAGGGGTCTCACTGTGGCCCTGGCAGAGTTCTAGCTTCATAGTCTCTAACATGTAATCCAGGGCATTTGTTGCTTTCATGAGCTCCAATCTCTCTGCCTGGACTGCAGCATGGAAGGCCTGATATGCAGCTCTACACAGGACTGGGACTGAGTCCTCTGGTGAGCAGGGTCTCTATAGATGATTCAGTTGCCATGATCTCTAATTCTGCCCCAGCCCAGCCAGAAGTCCTCTGGACTACAGGGAAATACTTCACAGTACCAATGACTAATCAAAGAGCCCTGTGGGCAAGGTCCAAGCTCACACCTCAAGTACATCCACACCAACAGCTGCACTCATCAGGGACCAGGTATTTGAGTGAATAAATAATGCAATCACTTCTTGGAGTTAGTGCTGCATTGGTCCATTCTTGTGACTTAAACATATAATTGCTCAGAATATCTCTGTGTCTTCTGCCTTTCTCTTTGTGGGTATGGCATTTTTGCATGATTGCAGGCACATTCACATCCCAGGGAGAGCAGAGGACAGCCTCAAGTATCAGATCTTGCTGTCCACCTTGTTTGAGTCAGGGTCTCCTCTTTGTTGTCTGCCACTGCACACACCAGACTAGCTGACCTGTGAGCTTCAGAGGTTTTTCCTGTCTCCACCTTTCATCTCTTCCCAGGAGCACGGGGATGATACATGTGTGCCATTATGTATGGTTTTTGTTTTTGTTTGGTTTGGTTTGGTTTGGTTTTTTGAGACAGGGTTTCTCTGTCTCGAGCCTATCGAGCTTTTGAGCCTATCCTAGCACTCACTCTAGAGACCAGGCTGGCTCTGTGGATCTCACAGAGATCCACCTGCCTCTGCCTCCAGAATGCTGAGATTAAAGGTGTGCACCCACACCCGGCCATGCTTGGCTTTTAAATGTGGGTCCTAGGGATCTGAACTCAGGTCCTCATGTTTACACAGAAGAACTTTATCCAGAATCATCTCCCCAACCCTCAAAGAATTGTTTGGAAATAAAATTTCTTTATGATTAATTTATGAGTAAATGTTTGATTTGTATACCTGTTTTATGCACGTATGTACCCACGGTGATCTGAAAATTTATTGGGAAAGGGATCCTAGTGAAAAAAGCCTAACTTTTCTTCCCTCTTTCAACAGTGTGAATTTCCTCCGCTATGGATGTAGTTGAACAGTATTGACAAAGTATTCTTTTAAAGGCACTCCCACAGTAAATGTATGATTTTATGATGTTACAGTGTTTGTGTCACACTTCTTCACAGATTACTCTTCCTACTTACAGAAGTGCCTTTGTTGCACACATTTTCTTTTGGGACATCAAAACACTTAAAATCAGTCTGGCTGTGGCCATTTGTTCTGTGGCCTTCTCTGCCACCTCCCTACCTCAGGCCTGCAGGCCAATCTGCATGGGGCCAGTGGCCCCCAGGTTGGTGTAACACTGAGTGGTGAGTTGGTGAGATGGCTGTTTGGGCCCTACTCTGCATACTTACAATGAGAGACTTAGTGACCAAAATTTTCTCTTGGATCCTGTTAATCAGGACAAATTGAATCTCATTGGTTTTATTAATTCATTTCCTGAGACCCCTGCCTCGAGGTTTCCTTTTGAGCAGCACCTGCACCCTTAGATAGCATGACTGACACAATAATTAGGATCCATTCTGCTCCCACACTTTGGCCTGTGAGGAGACGCAAAAGAACTTTGGTTCTTCAGTCTGAAATAGCAATCCTGAGGGGGCTGGTGTTCTCTGTTGGCAGCTGGAATTTTAAAACAACCAGGCATTTTATGTTTTTGTAAAATTTTCTGACTCTTAATTTCTTCTGCTTAAGGTATATGTGCCTGCCTATGTGTGCACATGCTCATTGTGTGTGTGCGTGTGTGCGTGTGTGCGTGTGTGTGCGTGTGTGCGTGTGTGTGCGTGTGTGCGTGTGTGCGCGTGTGCGCGTGTGTGCGTGTGTGTGTGTGTGTGTGTCCATTTATGTGTGTGCGTGTGTGCGCGTGTGTGCGTTGTGTGCGTGTGCGTGTGTGTGTGTGTGTGTGTGTGTGTGTTGTGTGTGTCCGTGTGTGCGTGTGTGCGTGTGTGCGTGTGTGCGCGTGTGCGCGTGTGTGCGTGTGTGTGTGTGTGTGTGTGTGTGTGTGTGTCCATTTATGTGTGTGCGTGTGTGCGTGTGTGTGCGTGTGCGCGTGCGCGGTGCGTGTGTGTGTGTGTGTGTGTGTGTGTGTGTGTGTGTGTGTGTGTGTGTGTCCATTTATGTGTGTGCATGGATCCCTCATGCTGCTTACTGGTCTAGACATTGTACATCTGGTTTTCAGGGCTTTAATTTATAGAAATCAGAGCCAGGTGGGAGCAAATAAGTTTTTGTGTGCACCGGTGTCATCTGCATGGCCTCTGGGCTCTTCCCAGGTGAGGCAGATTGTGAGAATCCCTGTATTTATGGTTATGGAGACATTTAGAGCCAACCTATTCCTGTGGGGTTTGAGGTTGGACACTTTGTTTAGGATGCGGCAACCTGGCTGGAGCTGTGGGTCTTGAGCCTTAGACACCCTACCTATTTCCCTCCACATCAGAGAGAACTGCCAGTGGCTTCAGAGTCTGTTGTTTTTAGATTACCCCCCCTCTCTTTCTCTCTGTGTGTGTGTGGACAGGATCCAATTTTTATGCAGAAGCACTGGCATTCCTGCTAAGCTCAGCAGGAAGGGTTCTTGGTGGGTTGATCCTGATTGCCCAGCTGGGCTCTGTAAAACAACTTAGCCATGCCATATATCATTGGTACCTTACACCTGAGTCCCTCTTCCTGGCATTTATCCTCAAAGAAAGCATACAAGTAAGCTCACATATGGATACTTTCTGTGGTGGAACAAGGTGAGACTTGTGTGGGTATTGCATACTTGGCCATCTCTCTACAGCAACCTAGTAACACTCTGCACTGAGGCTTTCAGGAGGTAGTGGACTCTGTTGGGTTTCACCTGCCAGTGTAGATGCACAATCCTCAGAACCTTGGCCTTCTGAGAGTAAGAGGCATCAAGGAATCCTGAATGCTGGTGATTGGATGTTTGTCATTAGTGTGCTATGTCAGAAACATAGGCTAACTCTTCTACAGTATCAGAACTTATTGACCAACAATAAATTCATGAGGAATGACAGTTTTGTTGGCTGCAGTTTTCCAAGTAGTCCTACTTTCTTTAGTAGCTGACTGAGGCAAACACAGGTTCTTCTGTATGCCTGTAAATATGTTCATATGTGCATGTGTGTATGCACATATACTTGTATGTGGATGGAGGTCAGAGGTTAATGCCAGATGTCTTCCTTGCTTGCTCTCTACTGTATTTTTTGAGACAGAGTCTTGAACTTATGGATTTGTCTAGACTGTCTGGCCAGTCAACCCCTGTGAATCACTGGTATCTGCCTCCTAGTCTTGAGATTACAGGTGTATGTGTATGCATGTTTGTGTGCATGTGTGTTCATGCTTACATGTGTGTACGTGTGTGTGTGTGTGTGTGTGTGTGTGTGTGTGAGAGAGAGAGAGAGAGAGAGAGAGAGAGAGAGAGAGAGAGAGAGAGAGAGAGTAGGTTGCAGAAGTCTCTGTAGCGGTCAGAAAACTAGCCCTGTGGGATGTCTGCTGGAGATACTGATGCTGTTAATCAGGCCTGCTTCAGAGTAACAGGGCCTGCTGAATTTTGGTAGTTGGTCCCCTGGTAGACAATTTAATGCTGGGTAGATGGGAAGGTGGGAGGATTCATGAAGGGATATAGACTGGGTAAGGTGATCCAGGGGTGGGATAGGCATGAGCCTGGCTGAGGAGTCACCATAGTGATACCAGCTCAGCAAGGAGGTCTGATGCTGGGCAGAGTTGCACAGCAGTTTCCACCCTTGAGGCTGCAGACCACAGACAGGTCTGAGAGGATAAGTACAGCTGGGTGTGGAAGCCTGTGAGTGCAGTTGCCTTTGATTCTACTATGGATACCTGCCCAGGGGGTAGGCAAGACACAGCTGCCCCCATAGCAGTAAGCCTATAACCAAACATTCACTGACTGATGGAGCAGGTGACACCCCTCCTCTGTCTTACACTAGAACTCCTTTTGGCCTTAGGAAGTGTCCATGGTAAAGTGGTGTGAGCAGGAACAAGTGGTAAGGAAGAGTCTCCCCCCACCAAAGAAGTTCAAGTAGTTCTGGGGGAGGCCTTCATGTTTTTCTTTGTGGTCTGTCACCCTGGTGCTGGGCCCTGAGCACTGTCCTAGCTTTTGTTACAACACAGACATGGACCTGCTTGAGAGGTAAGGTTCTGGTCTTCTAAAATGCTTACCCTTCTCCACAGACTCTACCCTAAAGCCACATGAAGGCTCCATGACAGAGAATGTGTCTCACCCTAGTCACAATAGAGACTACGGGGAAGAGGGTAGGTCTTGACTCCAGCAGGGGAAATGCTTTAGAAAGCCAGCAGGTGTGGGCCTTCTGCTTTAGGCCATTCCAGAATGAACAGTTAACTCACACATTTGTGCATACACATGCATGTATGTACTAATAGAAATGCATGCACACACACACACACACACACACACACATATATATATATATATATATATATATATGTATACATATATACATACACATATGTGCAATGCATGCACACACAGGTCATGTGCACACTTACCCATGTGCACAGAGAAGAGGAAGGTGGGTGGGCCAAGGAGACCACATTAGCCCTCTTGCTCTTGAGACTGGGTCTGTTCCTTGATCATGGGTTGGTTGCAGCCTGAGAGCCTGTGACAGATGGGGCTCTCAACAACCCTAGGGCTTTGTCAGCTTCTCTGCACCTTGTTTGTTCCAAGCCTTTCTAGCATTGTGAGAACGTTTGACTCTGCGTCCAGCTCAGGCATAGTGTGGTTTTTAGTGCTGGGATGAGACCCATCTGAGCTATTCTTGGGGCTGAGTTAGATACAGCCCTTCACCATACTCCCTTGTCCAGTATACATTTTGCTTCTTGAAAGTGACATTATCTAGTTCCCAAATTCGGTACTTGGCCTGGTTGGTGAGATGAATAGTGCTGGCTACAAGCAGCAGTAGGGGCTGAAAGGACATAGGGACACAGGGAGGCCATTCGTCAACTATGTACAATTGCACAAAGGGCTATAGACAGTTTGGATCTGAGAGGTGCTCGGCCTCAGTGAGGTATCCACTCTGACTGCTGCCACTGTGCCCTGCTTTCCCCACCTCCCATACTTACCTCGCCGAGGAGCTCGTGTGTTTGAGGTCAGAGGTAAACTATGGTTCTGTTGACTCTGGTGACCACCCTGGGCTTGTGTGACAGGTAAAGTGGGCCTTACCATTGGTAAGTGTCCAGCACAGTCTATTGGGTGGCCAGTAGTTTATCCCTGCTCTGAGAAGGAGCCAGGCCCCCTCCAGGAGAAAGGGGTAACAGAAGGAAGCTGTTTATGTCAACTGGGTTATAGGTGTGCCTGTGGCTGCCCCTTCTTCCTTGGAGAATGTCAGGAGGTCTAGGTGACACTACAAGCCAGACTGGGGTCCTGGGGGCTGTGTCAGAGAGTGTGACTTGATAGCCTTGACCTTGGAGAGTCATGGCCATGTAAAGGAGAAGACAAGGACAGGACCTGGAGTTAGTCAAACTGTGCTGTGGGAAGAGAGGAATAAATGTGTCTTTCACCTCCCTCCTTGTCTTTTTTCTTTGTTTGTTTTTCCAGATAGGATTTCTCTGTATAGTTCAAGATGTCATGGAACTTGTGCTGTAGACCAGGCTGGCCTTGAACTCAGAGTTCTGGGCTCAAAGGCAAGCACCACCACTGCCTGGCCCACCCTGTCTTTATAAAAAATATTTGTAACTTATTTTATTTGTACATGCATATGGAGGCCACTTGTGGGACCTGGTCTTTCCTTCTATGATATGGGCCCAGGGAATCAAACCCTGGTTGTTGGCTTTAAGTGCTGAGCCATGTCAGTTGTGTGTGCACATATGCTTGCACACATGGGTTAGTGTTTGTGATTGTGGGTGGACGTGCCATGTTATGATAAATCTTTCTGCCAAAAGCCGCCTGAGCCCCACCGCCACGTATGAGCTTTACCGCCAGCCGCCCGCCTGAGTTACAGCCCAAATGAATACACAGAAACTTCTATTAGGTTCAAAGCTGCTTGGCCAATGACTAGGATTCTTCATCTGCTAGCTCAGTCTTAATTATCATAAATCTATATATTTTATAAGACTTATCTTATTGGATGCCTTATTGGCGTCCCTCCTTGCCGGTGGATCACATCGTGCCGCTGGAGCAGGAGCAGAGGGGAGAAAAGGGACGCTTCCTGTTTCTCCTTCTTTAAATGAGTCTCCTTGCTATGTCACTTCCTGCCTGGATCACCACTTATCTACTACATTTCCAAGAATCCTCTTTGACTCCTAGTCCCATCTAACTTGTTGTCTCATTGGCCAAACAGTATTTTATTTAACAATCAATAAGATAAACATACACAGTACATTCCCCATCAGTGCCATGATACACATATGTAGGTCAGAGGATGCCCTTGGACATTGGTGCTTATTTCTTTGTTGTTCTGTGTGCAGGCTAGCTGGCCTTCCAGCTTGCTCAGTCATAAGCTTCTAGGCCCCAGCCCCCTCTTTCGAGACAGGGTTCCTCTGTGTAGATTTGGAGCATGTCCTGGAACTTGCTCTGTAGACCAGGCTGGCCTCGAACACAGAAATCTGATTAAAGGCATACACTACCACCGTCTAGGGCCTTTCTAATCTCCACCTCCTATCCTGTCCTGGGAGTGCTGGGGTTATGGACATGTGCTGCCGTGTCTGGCTGTAGGTGGGCTCTGAAGATCTGAGCTCCGGTCATTACACTTGCACGGCAGACCTTTACCCTCTGAGGCATCTCCCAGACCCCAACTACAAATCTTGAACTCATCTCATCAGAGTCTTTGCTGTGTCATAACCCTGGGTGTGGCAGTAGCTTGAGAAGTCAGTCCAGGCATGGAGGGGAAGGTAGCCAGCACTGGGTGCAGCGGGTGGCACCCGGAACCTTTCTCTCTCCATGTAAAGGGGAGAGAACAGCATCAGCATCTAGACCAGGTCAGGTAGCATCTGGAGTTTCCTTTCAGCCTTCTGCAGATTTCTTGAGAAGGTTTGATACCCATCTTGACCAGGCACTGTAGCTGGCTGTGAGGTGCTATGCAAATTCTGAGTGGTAACTCTGGGAGTTCAAGCCCCATGAGGGGCTGCTTGGCCACAACTGAGGTTCCTCTTCCCTCCCCAGAATCCAAGGCTGGTGAATGTTTGTGACAAAAGTCCTCTAGTTAAAGAAAAGCCTCCCTGAGGTCTGACCATGTAGAGCAAAAGGGAGGGAAGGGACAGAGAAGGGAGACCCTGAGAGACAGGAAAGAGAAGGAAATGGAAACCACAAATAATGCCTAGAAGTTTCCTTATGTTTAACACACTGGTGTAAACATAGCCACATGCATGAGTGGGAGATAGTGGGCCAGGTGTCACTTTTGTGCTGTGTGTGCATGTGTGTACACATGTGAGCAGCATTACAGAAAATTTGGGTTAATACATTTGGGTATGTTTCACTTTCTTGGATCTTTTTTCCTTCTGGTATTAGAGGTTGAACCAGAGCCATGTACATGTAAGGCAAATATTCTACCTCTGAACCACATATCCTTAGGCCTCTCCCATGTCTTTCTCCTTGCAGTAAGCATTCTTTACCAAAACATGCTGGGGTTTCACCACTCTTCCTTCCTGTCTCTAAATCCTGGACTGTCGGGTCTAAGGGAAGGAGTCCTTCATACCTAGGAGTCTAGGGAACCATTGTGCTATGTAAGGCCCAGAGTAATGGGCTTCCTGTATGTGTGTAAAAAAAAAGAAGCCAACCAGTGGGGCTGCGGCAGAGAGAAAGAGGGCAGGCACCAGGCCTGATAGAAGAGACAGGGACCCTGAGTTCTACTTAGAGTTCGGAAATTGCAAGACCAGAACACGTGTGAGCTCAGTGGAAGGGAGGCCTCTGAGTTAAGGGAACTGGTATTCCCCAGTGTTAGAGAAATGGGGCTGCGAGGGCAGGGAATAGAGGACTGACATGTACAAGCACTGCCAGTCATTCTCATTTCTGTGGAAGGAAATTAGTCTTATTGTGAACTACTTCCTTAAGTGGCTATCTTTGTCATTTCTGTTTAGACTTGTGGATGGAAAACTTTTCTTATACTAAGTCTCATTACATAACTCAGGCTCATAGAAAAATACACAATCCTCCTGCTTCAGCCTCCCTAGTGCTGCCTCAGTCTCCTAGTGCTAGCAGGTGTGTGTCACCAGGCCTGGCTTATGTAATTTTTTTCCCCTAAGAGGTTTTCTGTCATCCGAGGGCCCTAGAAGTTACCTTATGTTTAACACACTGTGTTGTAAACATAGCCACATGCATGAGTGGGAGAGAATGGGTATGTTTGGGTACATTGGGCCTTTCTCTTCCTCTTTTCTGGGATTCTAATGAGAATCTTTTGTGTAGAGTGAGCTAAGTGGGCACAGCCCCAGTGGCCTGGCTTTTGCTCTTGTTGTATTCCTAAAAGTTCTTATATAGAAATTTGATGAGATGGCTGCTGCTTGGGGTTAGAAGAGTTCTTGATAGGGACTCAGCCCTGGGGGTTATCCAATGGCAGCCTGCCCTGTAGGAACAAAGTTACCAGTTACCGTGTCTTCTCCAATAGTTACCACTTCCTCATACTCCTGGCACCTCTCTCTCCTGCAGAGGTCAGACCCACAGTTGCTGGCCCAGTTCTACTATGCTGATGAGGAGCTGAACCAGGTGGCTGCAGAGCTGGACAGCCTGGATGGGCGGAAGGAGCCCCAGCGGTGCACACTGCTTGTCAGCCAGTTCCGCTCCTGCCAGGTGAGCAAGGAGGGGAGGGTGTTGGGGTATGTGTCTTCATGGGGGGTCTTCAGGGGAGATTCTTGCTTGGGTAACTGTAACCAAGGTGGATGCTGTGACCTGTCCTTGGTAAGCTGTTTCTTTACCACCTGATCATACCCTGTAGGGATGTAATCAGGGCCCTGGAGATAATGAAGAAACTAGACCCAAGAGACTGTGGTCTTGGGCAGGATGATGTGGGATTGGGAGCTAGGTTGCAAGTGCTTACTATACAGGACACTTTGGAAGATCAGAAACTGAGGACCAGAGTGAAGTAGGAGCAGCTGGCTTGGGAAGGGAGGTACTTGCTCTGGATGCTCTGGGTAATGTGTGCAGAGCTAGTGGGGGACCTGACTGCATTGGGCTGCTGACTCATGGTGCTGTGAGCTTTTGCTGCATAATTCAGAGACAGCCCTGGAAGCTGCTGCTAAAAATACCTTGCCAGCAGAATTTTCTTCCAGTGCAGCAAACGTTCACGAGGCATTTCCAGCAGGGGCAAAGTTTTGTCAAGTGACAAGCACAGTCTTTCAAAAAGTTTGGGAGCCTTGTTTGTGTTTTGTCTCCAAGGTCTTGCTAGGTCCTCTGTTCTGGGAGGTGGGACAGGTTCCTGACTCCCTGACAGAGACCCAGCCTGTTACTGTCACTGTAGTCCTCAGGGTCTTGCTGTGTGTGGTCTCCACAAAGCAGTCAAGGTGATCACACTCCAGGCTACCTCCAGGTGGTCATTTCCTCCTAGTGTTCTTGTCTATGGCCTGTTTTCACGGAGCTCCAGGGCCTGTCTGTGCGTCATGATCTGCTCCTTCTTCTTTGGGCTGTCTGACTCTGAGCTGTTTAACACAGCCTCCACCCACCATGTGTCTGTTCGGAGGTTCCAGTAGATGCCCTAGACTCCTCCAGGGCCAGCCTCATTGCTTCTAGGAGCTCTTGCTAAAAACAGCTCCCTGAGAGGACAACAGTTGCTAGGGAGCCACCTGTAAAGGTGAGAAGCTCCACAGGAGAGATGCTCAGAGGGGCTAAAGGCTCCTTCCCTTCCTCCTGTCTGTTGGGAAGGGGGACAGCTGTGGCCACTTTGGGATCTGATTGTGACCAGCTTAGTGTCTCACTCTGAGCTAGGGGTGCATTGATGTCAGTGACAAAGTATTATTAGGTAAGTTGGGGAAAAGTACATCAAGGGCCAGGGCTCTTTACAGTGAATCTCTGTACTGTGAGAAGGGTCTTGGAGGAACATTTAGGTCCAGGTCATGTCTTAAGGATATACCTTCTTTTCTTGTCTTGGTGTCTCGGAGGAAAGCATGGGGACAAGAGATTGTGCATACCCTTACCACTATTCTTTGTTACTTGGCTCACAGGACCCAGCTCCCTATCTCACCTCACACTCACTGTCACTTCTACCTCCCTCCCTCCTTTCTTAGGTCTGGGATTCGGCTATCTCCTCTTCTTGGCCCCTCTGTGGCCTTGCTATCTGTGCTGACTCAGTTTCTCCTCTGCCCCAATCTAGACATGTACCACAATGCTTCCAAACGCCACTGGGACTTGTTAGATGTCTTAGGCCCAGCATTTGCAGCTGGGGCTCCAGTTCCCATCCTCAGCACTTCATGCAAGTTTTTCCAATGAACCCAGAACTTCATGTCTCTTCATGGTATTCCAACTGTCATTGCTTTATCAAGTTTAATCTGTGAGTGCTTGGTGCTGTACCGTAGAAAGATAATGAGCTTCTATAAATCAATCTTGTGACCTGAGGCTTTCCCGAGGGAATGCAGGTCACACTGCGTTATTCTTCCTGTTCTCTGCCCTCTGTTCTTACAAGGTCCCTACCACTTCTGACAGTAGGAACATAGAATTCCACCCTACCATGTGGGTGCCCTCAGCTCAGGGGTTCTTTCTGAAGACAGTGTCAGAATTCAGGCGAGTGCTTCCTTTAGCTGTGCTAGTTAGGATAAAGGAGACAGGAGCACATGTGTGACAAGTACTCAGGGTGATACCTGGATATGGCCTGAGCACGGTACTCCTGTCTCTGTGGAGTTGGAAAATGTTGCCATACTAGACTGCAGATGAATTTGCCAGCCCAGAAGCCCTCCGAACCTGTCTATCCTTTGGTTTCTTGGAGGTTTCATATATAGGTATGGTTGATGCGTTCTCCTCCACTCAGAATTTGAGGTAAAGTTGGAAATCCAGGTCTGTGCCCTGTAGTGGCTAGTCTCTTCATGCAGCTTGTCAGAACCTGGCTACCCGTCATCTCATTAACATAGGCAAAGACCATTACCTCAGAGATTGCAAGGGTTTTAGGAATTGTATGTCAAGAAGCGAAGAAGAACACACACACACACACACACACACACACACACACACACACACACTACAGTTTTGAGTTGCTTAAGCTGGCTTAAGCTCTTGAGATCAAGAGATATTTCTGCTTCAGCAAGTAGCTGGACTGTGCCTGGTTCACAAATGCATTTCATGGATCACTTTCTAATTCATTTACTAGTTTTGACATTGTTCTTCTAGATACCACTAGATTTTGTTATAAATGTTTTCTGCAAATAAAGTTTTGTGCTTCTCCTTTTAAAAAGATTTATTAGATTGTATGTATGCATGTGTAAATGTGTGTGGGTATGTGCACATGAGTACAGGCACCTGTGCAGGCCAGAAGAGGGTGTCAGATTCCCCTGGATCTGCCTCATGAGAGTGCAGAGAATTGAACTCGGGTTCTCTGTAAGAGCAGTATGCACTTTTAACTTCTGAGCCATCTTTCCAACCCCAGCTTTGTAATTCCTTCTCTCTTCACTAGCTGCCTTAATGTTGTGTTGTGTGCTGTGCCTTGCTCCCTGAGGCCCTCCTGGAGTTCCAGTGCAGTGCTTGGCATATGTGCCAAACAGACTTGTTCTTACCTTGGGAGAGACAGTGGTCAGTCCTTTATCATGAAACATGTTAACCATAGGATTTCTGCAGACCCCCTTTATCATGCCAAGGAAGTTGCCTTCTATTTATAGCTTGCTGAGGACTCTTATCAGGAATGGATGTTGGAGTTTTGTTAAATGCTTTCTTTGTGACTTTTGGGATAATCAAGTTTCTTATTATGTTAACTGATATTGAATACTTATATGCAATAAAGACTGACTGTTTCCGTTATTATCCTGGCCATTTCCCAGCATCAGCTGCATACAGGTGCTGGGAAAGCAGGGCTATGTCTGTAACAGCCACTAGTTCACCCCCAATACCTAGCACATAGTAAGCATTCAATTTATCATTGAAAGAGGAGTGCTGAGTGACTGACCTAAAATGCTGCCTTTTCCTCTCCTTCCTTCTGCCCCCCCTCACTTCTTCTTTCCTTTCCTTTTTCTTCATGTGGTTTTTGAGATAGGGTCTTGCTTAGTCAGGTTGGACTTGAACCCCTAATCCTCTTGTCTCACCCCCTAAGTATAGTTGTGCACTACCTCGCCTGCTGCTTTCTTCTTTTTTTTAATTTATTTACTTATTTTTATTACATATACAGACTTCTGTCTGCATATTTGCCTGCACACCAGAAGAGAGCACCAGATCTCCTGATGGAGGTTGTGAGCCACCATGTGGTTCCTGGGAATTGAACTCAGGTCCTCTGGAAGAGCATCCAGTGCTCTTAACCTCTGAGCCATCTCTCCAGCTCCATGCTTTCTTCTTTAATGATATGCCTTATCTGTTTATTCACTTTCTGACAATAATCAGGGCATCACATACGTGATGGTGAGCTGTGTCAAACTGCTGAAAGTTTGAATACTGTGCCAGTACATACACTCTGACTTCTTACCATTTCCATATTTAGAGTTACAATTATGTAGCTTTGGAAGAAATCTTGGACTCATCTGGTCCTGCTAGTTCAGTATCCTCAGACAAGATGACTTCTACATTGCACCATTACATATATTCAAAAACAAAACAAGGACAGAGGGCTGTGGTTGTTTACATTCCAAGCAACAGAGTGATGGAAGGTACCATTCAGTAGAAAAAGGATTATGGAGCCAGCTGGGCATCACACATATAGCAAAAAGAGAAGACAAATGTTGACCATACTCTTAACAAAGTAGACTTTTAAAACTGTAGAATATCTGGGATATAGCTCCATGAAAGGAACTCTGGTTTAGTGTGTATAAGGCCATAGGTTCAATACCCATGTCCAGCCACAAAATACAAAAACAAAACATAAGTGGTCAGGCATACTGCTTAGAAGCATTGAACCTAGAGCTTCTCTCTCAAACTCTCTCAACTCTCATGGTACAGTATGCTTTTATTAATTATTTAATTTAACCTCCTCAGACTTTGTTAGCAAGTTTTATATGTAGTATAGTCAGGTATGTTGTCGCACACTTGTGACCCAGCACTTGAGAAGTAGAGAAGGATTAGGAATTCAAGGAGAGCCTTGGCTGAAGAGTAAGTTTGAGGCCAGTCTGGTGTACATAAGTCTCTGCCTCAAAAAATGAATTAAAACAATAGAAGTTCTTCATCTCTATTCATGAAGGCTATTCATCCAGTTTGGTATCAGGATAATGTACACCTATAGAATGTGTTGGGAGATGCTGTCATTTCTGCATTGGGGGGAGTGAGTTTTTGTCAGTTTGGTGTTATTTTTCTGTTTGGATCCAGAGGTTTCTCTGTGGGAATTTTTTAACCTTAGATTAATTTTAATGCATAATAGAAGGCTTTTCAGGTTTTCTGTTTCTTCTCGAAGAGTTTTGGTAGTTTGAATACTTCAAGAGATTTTTTTCTAAGTTGTCAGCATAAATTGTTCATGTAGTCGTTTTAATATCTGTAGATTTTAATATGTGTTTTAATATGTGTAGTGACAACTTCTGTCTTGTAGGTTGTGTCTCCTGATTTCCTCCTGAATGTGTTGGTAGAGCTTTGCCAGTTTTGCTCATCATCTCAGCTGAACTGTTTTTGGCTTTGTTGATTTCCTCTTTCATGGGACTCTACCTTATAGTGTGTGTGTGTGTGTGTGTGTGTGTGTGCTCGTGCAGGGAGAGAGAGAGAGAGAGAGAGAGAGAGAGAGAGAGAGAGAGAGAGAGAGAGAGAACACCCCTATCCCTAATGGCCTACTCCCCAAATGAGGCTCTACTCCCTGATTTGCACAACTGGGAGCCCAGTGGGGGATCTCACACTCAACCTTTCACACGTACTCAGAAGTACTCAGAAGGTGTGTCCTATTTTAAAGGTGTTAGGTGGATCAGAACTCTTGTTAGTCTGGGCCAACCTCTCTTCATCACATTAAGAGATGGGGTGCTTCCTGTCGCTCAGAGATGTGGGAGATCTCTTACTCTGCCAGCCCTATGAGGGTCCTCACTGCTCACAATCTTGTGTTGTCAGGTCCACGCTGAATCTATGTGGGGCCCCTCCCATCTACATTCTTCTCTGCTGTCCTGTCCTTGAAATCCCAGCTGCCTTGGTCCCATTGGGTGCCATCTCCCTGGGCTGTATAGGGCATACCTTGTTTTCTTCCATCTCAGGGTCACTGTCCATCCTCATCTGACATCCATCCCTGAGAGCCATCATTTCCTCTGCTGTTTGCTGTGGAGCAAATTTGGTTCTAGAAATTCCGTTTTGGATGAGCTCAGAATTCCCAGTCAAGGGCTGGGGAGATGGATCAGTAGGTAAGAATGTTTGCTATACTAATATGAAGCTCTGTGTTCAAATTCCCAACAGTCGCCGGGCATTGGTGGCGCACACCTTTAATCCCAGCACTCGGGAGGCAGAGGCAGGGTCTGTGAGTTCGAGACCAGCCTGGTCTACAAGAGCTAGTTCCAGGACAGCCTCCAAAGCCACAGAGAAACCCTATCTCGAAAACAACAACAACAACAACAAATCAAATCCCCAACAGTCACATGAAAAGCTGGATGAGCTGTACACATGTCAGTGCACCAGTGCTGTAGGAAGCGTGTGGGGCAGGGGTGGAGGGATAGAGGCTCTCCAGGACTTGCTGGGTGGTCAGCCTTGTTTAGTGAGAGACCCTATTTCAAGAGAATAATTCAGAGAGTGACAGGAGTGGGTCACCCAACATCTCCCTCTGGCCTCTTCATGTGTGGTAGGTGAACACACACACACACACACACACACACACACACACACACACACACACGGTAGGGTGTTACACATTCGAGGCAGAGATAGGAAGATTCCTGCAAGTTCCTGGCCAGACCAGGCTACAAAATGACACACACACACACACACACACACACACACACACACACACACACACACGGTAGGGTGTTACACATTTGAGGCAGAGATAGGAAGATTCCTGCAAGTTCCTGGCCAGACCAGGCTACAAAATGATACACACACACACACACACACACACACACACACACACACACACACACACACACACACACACACACACACACACACACACACACACACACACACACACACACACACACACACACACACACACACACACACACACACACACACGGTAGGGTGTTACACATTCGAGGCAGAGATAGGAAGATTCCTGCAAGTTCCTGGCCAGACCAGGCTACAAAATGAGACACACACACACACACACACACACACACACACACACACACACACACACACGGTAGGGTGTTACACATTCGAGGCAGAGATAGGAAGATTCCTGCAAGTTCCTGGCCAGACCAGGCTACAAAATGACACACACACACACACACACACACACACACACACACACACACACACACGGTAGGGTGTTACACATTTGAGGCAGAGATAGGAAGATTCCTGCAAGTTCCTGGCCAGACCAGGCTACAAAATGATACACACACACACACACACACACACACAGGCTACAAAATGACACACACACACACACACACACACACACACACACACACACACACACACGGTAGGGTGTTACACATTTGAGGCAGAGATAGGAAGATTCCTGCAAGTTCCTGGCCAGACCAGGCTACAAAATGATACACACACACACACACACACACACACACACACACACACACACACACACACACACACACACACACACACACACACACACACACACACACACACACACACACACACACACACACACACACACACACACACACACACACACACACACACACACACACACACACACACACACACACACACACACACACACACACACACACACACACACACACACACACACACACACACACACACACACACACACACGGTAGGGTGTTACACATTCGAGGCAGAGATAGGAAGATTCCTGCAAGTTCCTGGCCAGACCAGGCTACAAAATGAGACACTGTGTCAAACAAAATAAACAAGTAGCTGTATATGGAAGGTCCCAAGTTTTACAAGCTAGAACTTATGCAGATTTCAAGCTTCTGTGGAACTGTGGTCTTCATTTTCTTGCTAAGGATCAGAAAAACCAGGTTGCACAGCCATTGGGGTGGAGTTGGAGCTGCCTTTGTATTGAAAGGCAGATACTTTGCTGTCTTTCTACTGGTCCCAGAGCAGCGTTACTGCTTGGTGAAGGAGCAGGGTCTGAAAGAGCTGACCCAACAGACTTTCCTGGTCCTAAGATGTGGGTTTGTGGCCCTGACCCCATGAGGAAACAGGTTCAGACAGGACAAGGGTCCCCTGCTGATCATCACTGGGGTGGGGGGACCATTTTACTCATACTTGGATGTTAGCTCTGTTGTAAAAACTGACACCCCCACTCCAGGGAGATTTTCACATAGTGAAAGGGCTGGTTTCACACAGTGACCCTCAGCAGTGTCACTGCCTGGAAGTAGATGGTCACATAGGCATAACCTAGGCTTGTAATGTGAATAATGATGATGCAGAAATGGACAGTGAAAGTCGTGTGTGTGTGTGTGTGTGTGTGTGTGTGTGTGTGTGTGTGTGTGTATGTGTGTGTGTGTGTGTGCCAGTGTATACATATGGCACCTGTGTGTGCAGGTGTGGAGGCCAGCAATGCTCAGTTGCTCTCCACCTTACTTTTTGAGTTAAGGTCTCTCACTGAAACTGGAGCCAGCAAGTCCCCAGGGTCTTCCTGTCTCCACCTCCCCCAGTGCTGAGGTCACAGATGTGCTACTGTATCCTTCTTTGCAGAGTAGGTCCTGGGGACCCAACTTGGTCCTCATATTTGCACAACAAGCATTTTATCTGCTGAGTTGTCTAAGTCAAGTTTTCATAGAAGTTCACTGACCTAGTGTCCAAGAAAGCTTGTATGGGTTGTAGAGGCTCCTGGGAGAGCCATGGCATGCAGGGGGCAGGCAGAGGGCATGCAGGGGGTATGCAGGGGGAAGTTGTTGTCTTCTTTCTATGAAGACGGTTCCGATTCTGTTGTTACAAAAAGTGATGTGAAATCTACTTCTCAGCAAAGCCACAGGACTGTTCCAGCAGCAGCCACTAGGGGATACTTCAGTATTATCCCAGGAGGGAATGGTTGGTTGTGTTTCCCCCTGTTTGAGCCTCCTGTGGTGAGACAGGGTGTGCTGCCAATCACGTCTGTAGTTCCGGTGAGCAGTCTTTCTTTCTATTTCAGGACAATGTGTTAAACATCATTAATCAGATCATGGAGGAGTGCATCCCTCAGGACCGTGCCCCTCGGGATTTCTGTGTCAAGTTCCCTGAAGAGATCCGGCATGACAACTTGGCTGGCCAGTTGTGGTTCGGGGCTGAGGTAGTAGACAGATGCTGGGATTCCCAGTCCTAACAGTGAACACCCTTTTCCAGCCGTGTCCCTGTGAACCTCCCCACAGGCACCTGCAAATACAGATGCCTGGTGTCCTCTAGGGGTCCTATGCCTGGTGTCCTTCAGGGGTTCTACCTGCCTTTTGTTTACAGAAGGTGTGGTCTGAGCTTCCTTGGCCACCAGCCCCTTGGTACATCAGGGAGAGCCATGACCCTGTGCTCCCCAACACTGCTGGTGCAGATGGAGTTTCTCATATGGTTGATTGTTAGGAGCTTCTTAGATTCCCCAAGCATCCAGGATCCTGACACTGCTCCTCAAATACTAGTGTGAGCATAGTGGCAACATAAGGGAGGGGGCACTTTTCAGAGGGCCTCACTCCACATCTTACTATAGCTTATCTTCCAGTAAGACCATTGAGGCATGAGGAAGGTGCCTTTCCCAGTGGGATAAAAGGACCACTGTTTCCCCTGTCTGGAGACTTCCTGTTTTCCTCAAAAAAGTAAAACCCCAGCTTCTCAAAACACTAGGGATCCAGGGCTATGACTGCAGTCTGTCTCTGTTGTCCTTCTGTGCTGTCCTCAGTGTCCCTGACATCCCTCCCCATGCAACCCTGGATCTTACCTGCCTCATGCCATCTTATCTCATTTTTCCATCCACCCCATCCCACTCCATGCCTCTCTTCTGAACCACCCAGCTGGGTCCTCTCTAAGGTTCTGATTGGTCTGGTGGCCACAGCAGGTTGTCTCCTCCTAGCTTTAGTATTCACTCTGTATAGTGTGGCCCAGGGCAGAGGCTCCTGGGAGGAAATGTGAAAGTGGATAGGTCCAGCTCCGTTAGTTTGGCTGGTGCGTATATACTGGGAGTGCTGTTGAGGCTTGGTACCTGCAGTTCAATACTCCCTTTCAGGATAGACCTGGGAAATCAGTGATGCCTTCCCTCAGCTGACAGGAAATTTCTTCTTGTCCTGATTGATGCTGATGGGATTGGCTGGTGGCTTGGTTTTGCCCTAAACTGGTGAAAGCCAGTTAGTAGACTGAGCACCTATACCAGAAGAAGCCAGCCGGGGCTGTCTGTACACCTTGGTCCCAACCTTGAGAGTAGTGGGCAAACTTCCTATGTTTCTGAGAAGAGCCTGGGTCTCTCACAGGTATGGAGATTTGGGGGTGCATGGAGGTCTCCTTACCAACCAGAAGTGGGGTGCTTTTTAGTGGATGATTATGGGCATCAGGGGAGATCATGTTCCTATTAGCATTAGATGTATGTGGGCAAGAGGCCTCTGCAACTTCCCATAAAGGTCATGGCCTGCAGGGTGGCTGGATTCTTGCTGCTGTTTTGTTCCAGGACACAACCCTGAGTGTGGCCTCTAGATGCTCTTGGCTCCCTACAGTCACCCTGGACCAGAAGGCTGTAAGATTCACATCACTGGGTTCCCCCTGCAGTGAGTGAGTCCTACACTGGGCACTGGGGCCTTGAGATGTATAGGGCCATGTTCCCTGAGGACATTCAACTCCTCAGATACAGGCTGCTCTTAAGCATACTCTCCTGCCCACAGTGCCTGGCAGCTGGCTCCATCATCATGAATCGTGAACTCGAGAGCATGGCTATGCGGCCACTGGCCAAGGAGCTGACTCGAAGCCTGGAGGATGTGCGGGGCACTCTCCGTGACCAGGCACTACGAGACCTCAACACCTACACGGAGAAGATGCGGGAGGCACTGAGGCATTTTGATGTTCTGTTTGCTGAGTTTGAGCTGAGGTGACCTTGAGGGCTCTATGGATGTGCTTTAGACATTTGGAATTACTCTCTCATGAATTTGGGGTACCAGCTCTTTGGGGCACATCTTGATGTTTCCATGTAGAAACTGATGAGGAAGGAGTTGGGTGGCTAGTCCCGAGGAGTTTGTGGGTGGGGATGAGGGAGCCCTCAAGGGAAGAGGGACGGCAGAGGGCACAGAGTCCACAGGGCTCTGGCAGTCACAACCCCTTGGGGATAGGGCTCAGGAGAGGCCTAAGGGAGAGGCCTGCTGTTCTCTGTGTATCAACTTTGTGATGCTCGAAGACAGGAAACCCATGCCTTAAATGGCCTCTGTTAGTAAAGACACATTGTAGGATTCCATGACTGGCTTCTAGAAGCGGGTATTCTCTCAGAAGTCAGAGTTTAGATGATCGAGTATATTTTCTTGTGTTTCATAGCAAGAAAAAAATATGGAGTTGGTAGTTTAGAAGGCATGAGAATGTTATTACCTGGGATCAGGTAGACAAACGTTTCCCAGCTGCTCAGCAAGTATCCTTTGAGTTGTGTGTATATCTGGGGCCACTCCCGGTCAGCTGAGGTACACAGTGACTGACTTGGCACTCTGTGGGGGGAGAGGGGAGCTCCCAGGCACCTGCTCCCCATTCATGGATTCATATATACTAATGCAATACTTCCTCACAGCTGGGCCAAGGTGGGAACAGACTCTTAAGTGCATGGGGTGGTGAGCTAGAGCAGAACTGGAGGCCTGAAAAAGTGCCACATAAATCCTGAGTAGCAGGAGCTCTGACCTAAATTATCCCTGTAAAACTGGGAGGTCTGTATTTATGGCATGGGGTAGTGGTAGTATCGAGGGCTGTGGTTTTTATTTAATGTTCTTGTTTGGGGAGGCCTGGGAAGCTGGGGAACAAAGGTCTGACAACATCTGTGTTGCAGCTATGTCTCAGCCATGGTGCCTGTGAAGTCCCCCAGAGAGTACTACGTGCAGCAGGAGGTCATCGTGCTGTTCTGTGAGACAGTGGAGAGGTGAGGACAGGCTGTTCAGGGTGGCATCTTGTCAGGGAAGACAGCAGCCTGTTGCTTTTCTTACCCATCATGCCTACTGGTGCACAGGAGGCAGAGCCCTCACTCACTTGCACCCTAGGTTCCCTTAGCTCTGGGCTGAAAGGGCAGGTGCCATTAGTGGAGTCATGTGGCAGACAGACAGCAGAAGTCTCTCCTTTAGTAGGCAGCTGCTGTCTAGACCCTCACCACACACACACATACATCCCCTAGTTCCCTCTCCTCCTCCCTCTCTCACCTCTCTGCTCTTCATCCCTCACTTTCCTCCTCTTTCTGCTGCTCACTTCAGAGCCTCTGTGGGCCCCAGAAGGGCTCAGGCCTGGTCACCATGGGTCGATCATTGCTGCTTCCAATCGAGGCTTGTTTAGAAATTCAAAGTCAGATTCTCCAAGTAGAGTCTGGGGCCAAGATTCACCTCAAAGTGTTGACAGTGGTGCTAGTTTTGAAACTGACTAAATCACACCATAAGTTGTTATTTTTAAAAGGTGGATCATTTGCTGTTTATGCTTTCAGAGGTGTTTTAAATTGCCAGAAAACAGGGAGACAGAAAATACATTTTACTTCGAAGTCCTTATGGTGCAGCACCTGCTTATGGAGTGTTATGTTGGGAAAGCCACCTGCTTACGGTGGGGGAAAGGAACTAACCTAGATTCCTGGGAGTGCTAGATTGGGAACTGTTCTTGTCCCATGTTTGTGCTTAGCCCTTGAGTTGTCATGGCAAAGCACTGGTGATGACAGACCCTGAGAGAATGGCAGGTACCTTCACACACAGCACCCACCTCCTGCCCATCCATTCTTTTCTGGGACAGAGTGGAGCAGGCAGGGAAAAGACTGAGCTTTGGTTACTCTTCTGGGGCTGTCCAAGCAAAGCATGGCCTTGTCTTCCATGTGTGACTGATGTTATACAAGTCATCCTCCTCACCTGCCTGTCCCCTGTTAACACTAGAGAAGGTTGGATGATCTGCTCCCAACACTTGGAATCTACCTACCAACACCCTCTCACTCCCCCTTTCCTTTGCCAGAGCCTTGGATTTCGGGTATCTGACCCAGGACATGATCGATGACTACGAACCTGCCCTCATGTTCACCATTCCTCGGCTGGCTATTGTGTGGTGAGTGCCCTTTGCTTCTTGGGTACTGGTAATGGACTTCACACCCTGCAGACTCTGCTCCGGCTGGTCTCCTGTTCTTCCTTGGCAGATGAGGAGCCAAGTGTTCAGAGAACTTTCTGTTTCCCCTGTTGCGGGTGGTGGGAATGCCTATTATAAACTGAAATGAGTGAGTCCTGCCACCTGGTGCTGGACAGGTGAGGTGGACCCACGCGCCATGCAGGGTCTCTTGGGCTGTGGGAGGCAGGCTCTGTGGTGACAGGAAGATGAGGGCCCCAGTTCCCAAAGGAGAATAAAGTTGGTTTAAGTGAGTAGTTTCTGGCCTATAGGGAGATGGAGCCCATTAAGTTCAGGTGAGCTGTGGCCTAGCTGGCTGAATAGGACCCCAGTAGGGACACTTTCCCACCAGAATGGTAGAACAGATCTGAGGAGAACTAAGAACTCCCAGGTCAGCCTTTGGAGTCTTGTGGAGTTCAAGATGTCAAGATAGCACGCAGGATTTGCAGCCCTACATAACCTCAAAGATGACGTACATGCTGGACATTCTGAGTGTGTGGGCCATGACTGTTGGAGCTTGTCATTTCTGTGCTTCTTCTTTCTTTTGAGTGGGTATTCATGGGGTTGGGGAGCTTGGTGAAGGCTGGCTGGGTTTGCAGTCTGGAAGATGGCCAAATAGTACCATCTAGAATGCAGGAGCATAGCTGGGCAAAGAGTGGGGATGGGTAGTCCTGTAGGGAGAAGAAAAAAGCACAGAGGCCAGGATAGGTTGGGTCTCTAGGCCATGTAGAGTTTGGCTTCACAGCAGGACCTTGGGGAACCTAGAGGATAGACACACAGCAGCTTGCTGAAGATACTTTCCCATGGGAAGTGGGGACATAGGAGTGGAATAGTGCTTCAGGTCAGCCAGTGTTCTGGACCTTCAAAAATGGGAGCGCTTTCCTCCAATGCACGGGCAAATGCCTTGACAGGTGTTGGGAGCAGCAGAGCAGGTGCTGGTGCCAAACCAGAAACTCCTTGCCAGGCTTCTGGCTTGTCTGTCTTAGATGTCTTCAGGGTAATGTTTGAGCACTGTCTGGTGTTTCCGGAACCCTCCTATGGCCCAGCATCTCTGGTCCCCTTCATCATATGCTCCCCCTTGCCTTACACAGTCCTCTTCCTTCCCTTCAGCATACCCAAAGGATGTCACACTCCAGGGATGTCCCCTTAAAATGCTCTTCATCAGCAGAAGCTGAGGTGTCAGGCCAAGTTGGGGGACTGGAAATCCCTGGTAGCTCACATGAAATGGGCTGGGGTAACTGTTCCCAGGCAGACCTGTGGGCCTGTGCTGGCTCACAGGTGTCTCTGTGGCTCGCTAAGAGGGAATGGTGCACTTGTTTGGTCTTTACCTCTGTCTTGTCTTTGTCTGAAAAATAAAACAGAAAAAAATCTTTGGACTCTAGGTCTTGTCTGTGCTGACCAGCGTGGGTCTGCGAGTCTTTAAGAACAGACATTGGCCCTTATCTCAGTGGACTTGCATCCTGAGAATGGATGCTGTGACACAGAAAACCCTGTCCCTCTTTTTTTGTGTGTGTGGTTTTTTGAGACAGGGCTTCTCTGTGTAGCTTTGGAGCCTATCCTGGCACTCGCTCTGGAGACCAGGCTGGCCTCGAACTCACAGAGATCCACCTGCCTCTGCCTCCCGAGTGCTGGGATTAAAGGCATGTGCCACCAATGCCCGGCCTTCTGTCCCTCTTTTTAACAGACCCTTGTGAGTGCTTTGAAGTACAGTACCTGGCACTTACCCACAACCCAGGAGAACACACTGCTGGCATTCAAGGGCTGGCTTCCCTGGAAAGTGCTGCGAACCAGCTGCCATTTAGGGCTATGCATTTCCTTCCTGCTTTGCCCATTGTTCTCCTGGCTGAGTGCAGGTGGGGTTGGGGGAAAATTCATTCTGAAATCCCTGGGAGCACCCTGAAGTTTATCTTAGTCAGCAGACTAGTTTTAAAATAAACAGAGGTGTCAGACAGCCCCTGCCATCACTGTTTCCAGATTTAACTCTGGAATCTGTTTTCTTTCTTGTTTGTTGGTTGGTTGGGGGGGGGGTTAAAACAGTTTCGTATAGCCCCAGCTGACCTTGAACTCATGATGTAGCAAATGATGACCCTGAATTTATGATCCTCTAACCTCTATCCCATTAGTACTGGATCACAGACATACCCTACCATACCCAATTTTATTCTGGAGTCTGTTTTTCCATGTTTATTCCACTTTTTAACAGTGGTTCAACACCCATCAGTGCCTGGACATACGTGGCTGACGAACAGTGGCTACTTATCTCTGACTAGTATCATTGGTGCCCTGTGTGTAACCCACCCAGATCACTAGTCCTGGAGTAGAGTGAGGCCACTGTGGGTGTGGGTTTTGCTCTGGGTGACTCCTCCCAGAGGTAGACATGAAGCTTCTACTCTTCAGGGTGGAAGGAGGTCTAGAGCTGAGAGGATTGGAGGGACCTCCACAAGGTGCAGAAGACTCAGGATATATGAGAAAGGAGAGCAGATACAGGAAAATGGAGCTCAGAGCATGGAGGTTTGGCTCGTGACAGGAAGCACTACGTAGCCAGCTGACAAGGCCCTCAGAAGCAAGTCTCTAACTTCAGAGCCAGGTGTAGATCTGAGGGATGGAGAGGTGCAATGTCTGTGATAAAATCCACCAACCGAGCCCCACTGTGTGAATTTCTCCCCATACCACTCCTCTTGATACTCACCAGGTCCTTACACAACCTACAGCCCAGTGCTGTCTTGCTTCTCATGCTTTTTAACTTCCCGGGAGGAGGCCCAGGAATGCTCATCCCTGTGCTCTCATGATGAGCATGTGTTGTGACCCCTGTGTACTTGGCCTTACACTCATCCCAGCGGTCCTGGCATGCCTATGCAGTAGAGGCAGGGTCTGGAGAGCAGCTTTCCTTTATGCTCAGATGTAATTGTTTCATTTTGTTTTGTTTTTTGAGACAGGGTTTCTCTGTGTAGCTTTGGAGCCTACTCGGATATAATTTTCAGGTATTTATCTTAAAACAGTTCCTTTAGAGAATAAAGAAACCAAGACCTATAGATTCAGTGTTCACTTTCCAGCCAGCCTGTCTGGTTGGCCAGCATAGGCCTGTGTCACAGGGTCACTATTGCCTACCAGCCCAGGATCCCACTGGCCCATGCCCTGCTTCACCTGAGTCAAGTCTGCATCAGCCATTTCTGCCCACAAGGTTTGTTCACACCACAGTAAACCCTGCATCTGGCTCCTGTACTTCCCCTCTAGTGCCATCTGTGTGAGTCTGGCCCTTGGCCCCACCTGCTCGTTAGTCCCATCTCCTTGTGAGAGTAGTGGTACCTCCTCCTCCCCTGGGTCACCACTGGTCCTGGACATTTTCAGACAAGGACATTGCACCTGTTCATACCCTGTCATGGTTTCACCTTCTAGATAATAGGCTTTCCCACACCCGTGGGATGCCCCAGCCCAGCCTCTGCCTCAGTGACCACTTGTCTCACATCCATCCACCCTCTCCCCAGTTCTGCCTTCTGTGCTGCTTACCTCCAGGTTCACATAATGGGTATCCTTACCCTATTTCTATAAATACAACTTCCTACTATCTGACCCATTCATGAATATTCAGATCACAGTTTCACCACAGCTAGACTTGTGTACTGGTTGCCACCACTTTCAGAATACTTGTATTATGTAGATACCTCACACCCTGTACCTTTTGTGACCACTTCTACCAGCTACACTCACTCACACATGTACTCACATGTGTGCATGCATATTTCCTCTCTCATCTGTTTTGTTTCTGCAGGATTTATGGTCCTACTGTTGTATAAATAGGGTTTGTGTTATGGTTTTGTATTTCTACAGGAAGACAGGCTTCCCTCCTGCACTTAAAGAAGTCCCTTAGTGCCTGGAGGGTGGGGGCACAGTGGGCTTTGGCAAATTGCCACTTTGATCTGACAAGGTTCAGATACATATTTATACACAGAGTATTGATTGATTGTAATCAAAACATTTGAGGACTGAATATCCAAAACTAAGGCACTGATTAAAAATGATACTTCTGTCACCAAAATATTAGAAAGAAACACTAGTGTCAAGGAAGCATCCTCACTATGTCAAATACACGCACCAAACATACTGTCATTACAAGATTGGTGTTTTTTTTGGCGGGGGGGGGGTGTTCAAGACAGGAGTTCTCTGTATGTAGCCCTGGTTATCCTGGAGTTCACTCTGTAGACCAGACCGTCCTTGAATTCACAGAGATCCATCTGCCTCTGCCTCTTGAATGCTGGGATTAAAGGTGTGTACTACCACTGCTTGGCTTTTTTTTAAACCCTCTCTCTAACCCCTAACCCCTAACCCCAACCCCAACCCCAACCCCTAACCCTAACCCCTAACCCTAACCCTTAATCCTAACCCTCACCCTCACCTCTAACCCTTAACCCTAACCTAACCCTAACCCTGACCAAGCATAACCTACAACTTCTGGTTTTCCTGTTTCCACCTTCCACATGATGGGATTATAGGTGTGCACTATTGGAGTTAGAATCAGGGCCTTGTGCATGCCAGACAAATGTGCTGTCAACTGAGTTACAGCCCCAGCCCTCTGTAAAACCACTTGTAAACAGAAAAGCAAAGAAATAAGTGTTTTTACTATGGTGGTAAACCACACATAACATACAACTTGCAATTTTAGCCTTTCTTTAAAATTTTTTTATTAGTGGAGAGAGAGAGAGAGAGACAGAGAGAGAGAGAGAGAGAGAGAGAGAGAGGTGTAGGTCAGTAGACAGCCTGTGGAACTCAGTTCTGCTTCCACGATGTATATCCTGGAGATTGAGCTTGGGGTGGCAGGCTTGACAGTAAGTGACTTTAGCTGCTGAGCCATTTTTCTGGCCCCATTTTAACCCTTCCTGAGTGAACACTTGGGTATTGTCAAACACTGTCCATCTCATGCTAAAAAACACCACTTCCCATTCCCTACCATCCCCTCCCATCCTCTCCTAGCCCCCCCCCCAGCACCCACTGCTCCTTACAATACCAGGAATTTTCCTGTAAGTAGAACCATATGGAATTAGTCTCCTATGATTGGTTTATTTCACTCAACACATTGAAATGTATTAGCATTTCTTTTCCTTTTAGGGTTAATATTCTATTGAACATGATTAAATGTTATCTGAAACATGAAGGTTTTGTGGGTTTTTTTTTTTTTCAGTGCTAGAGATCAAACAGGCAAGTGCTGTCACTGAACCATACTTTTAGCCTTAAGTACAAGTTTTAAAAAACAACATTCAAAAGAATAAAACACCTAGAATAATTTTAGCCAAGGAGGTCAAACACATGGCTACTGAGGACTGCAGAGCATGGTGAAGGAAAAAAAAATAGAGAAAGTCTACCAAGATAGAAAGACAATCACAGCCCATGTTCATGGATTGGTAGGATGTCAGTGGTCTCCAGAGTTACCATAGGTTCAAGGCAATCCCTACAACTCCTCTCTGCCCTTTTTATGGTTGAAATGGAAAAGCTATTCTGTAAAATCTTTTTGTTTTGTTTTGTTTTTCCAGACAGGGTTTCTCTGTGTGACAGCTCTGGCTGTCCTGGAATTCACTTTGTAGACCAGGCTAGCCTTGAACTCATGGAAATCTGCCTGCCTCTGCCTCCCAAGTGCACGCTACCATCTGGCTGCTATTTTGTACATTCTTATGGTGCCTCCATTGGCCTACAGAAGAAAAACAACTTCAAAAAAGAAATAACAGAGAAAAAAAGTATTTATACAGTCTGTTTCAAAACTTACCACAAATGAAAATGGTGGCCCTGGCCACTTAGGAAGACATGGAGGCCAGTGAAATGGAATTAAGAGATCAAAAACCCTCCCATCTGTGGCCAGATGATCCCAGACCAGGATACCAAGAGCATTCAAGGAAGAAGGAATGCTCTCTTCAGTGAATGCTGCCAGAATGTGGCTGCCACATCATACACTGTTACCGCTAGTTTTGTATGTCAGCGTAGCCTCTGTACCCAGATACTTAGCCACACCCCAGTCTGGATGTTGCGAATGCATCTTAAAAACAAATTAACACCTCAATGAATAGAGTTTTAAGTTTGGCAGATTGCCCTCTATAGTGCAGTGGGCCTCATATAATCAGTTGAAATCTAAGGAGAAGACAGGCTAAGACCCCTTGAGTAAGAAGGAATTCTGTCTGTGACTATAGTGACCACCATTCCCCATGTCTCCAGCCTGCTTGCCACCTGCTTGGTGCAGTTTGAATTTACTCTCCAATCTTGTAAGCCAGTCTCTCTCTCTCTCTCTCTCTCTCTCTCTCTCTCTCTCTCTCTCTCTCTCACACACACACACACACACACACACACACACACACACACACACACGAACACACACATACACAGTCTCCCTATCTCCCACTTTCTCAATGTTGGCCTCATTTGCCCAGGATACAGCCCCCATCACAAACCAACCTGCTTCTGCTCAGTGTGAGCTCACTACTCAGCAGAACCACCGACCCCAGAGGCAGCACAGTACCTTTTTTTTCTTGTGACTTTTGATTCTTGTTTTGAACACAGAATCCAACCTTCTAAGAGGAAAATAGTACCTTCTGTTCGTTTGTCACTTTTTCTTACCAAACTGGGTATGTTAAAGGAGACTGTTACAAACTGACAGGAATTCTGTGTGGGATGGTGGGAACAGGAGCTCTGCTGGCAAGGAGACCATGTCACAGCTGTAGAAATAAGCAGAAAGCCCAAATATCTCTAATCAGTGCTCAGATGAGGGAGTAAAGGCACAGGAGTTCTGTGGGTTCCTGAGACATGCCAACCCTGAGCATGTGGGCCCCAGAGACACTGGAGGAGATAAAGAAGGGAATGGGCATAGTGTTCTGGAGGAGATGAGATGATAGGGATCAGGGCTGCCGAGATGGCACCTGAGTGGAGCTGGCCTTCCACAGGTGTTGAGCTGGGTGCTGGGAGGTGACAGTGAAGAAAGCCCCAGCCTTGGGTGGGGGCATCTTGGGAAGGGCCAGTCTTGCTTGGGGGTAGACAAGAGGCTGTTTCCTGCCCTGAAGAGTGACAGGAGACCCACATAGAAACTGGTTTCTCTAGCTCATGCTTGGCTTTTGAAGTGACAGTTTCAGGCCTGACCTCTGTGAGCCTTTACAGATCTAGTTTTCACTTTCAATGAGGTAGGTATTAATAATAAAACTTCATCTCATTTCTTGGCAGCATTGAGGTAAGCAAATATACTCCATGGTTGTTAGACCCCTGATGTGAACCAAACTAATAAACTTGATGGTAAAGTCTGGATAGTAATTGCCATTACATTTTCCTTCATTTATTGAAATGAATTTATAGGAGGTGAAGGGGGAAGTTATTACTAAGCTTTGTTATGTGACATTGCTCCACAGAGCCTAACCACACTGGCTTGTGTGTCTTGAATGCAGTGGCCTTGTAGTCTATGCAGATGGACCTCTGAACTTGGACAGAAAAGTGGAAGACATGTCTGAGCTGTTCCGGCCTTTCCACACGTTGCTTCGGAAAATAAGGTGAGGACTGGAAAATGGTTATTGAAGTCAGGTGCTCAGCCCCCTCTGAGTCATGAGAGCTGTATAATACCTGTGTCCACTGCTCTGACTGGGCCTCAGAGTGGTTGGTATCTCTTGTGTGCTAGGCTTTAAGGGATCATAAACTCCACACTGCCCAATCTTGGGTGTACATAGAGCTCAGTATTTTCTCTCGGTTCACAAAAGCTCCTGTGGGTGTGTTGGCTCCCTTCTGCTATACCATATCTTTTCTCTTGTTGGACTGAGCATTCTGCCCAATGGCTCGGTGGGATGGGTTGTTTGTTTCCTAGGGATGGCCTCATGATGGGCTGGAAACAATGTGGATGCCATGACCACCCATCTTCTGAGTGCCTTCCTGCTGTTTCCTCCTTTGATAGCTGTTGAGGGGTCTTTGTGGTACCACCCATGGGTCTGGTAGAATATTCAGAGCCTCCTTAGAACTTGCTGAGCACAGGGTGGCCTCAGGCACAGTCAGTGAGGCCAGAGTTTCTTTGAGGGTACATAGAACATAGAGATAGGCCAGAAGAGACACCCTCAAGAAGAGACCTCTGTGAGCTTTTCCTGTGGGCAGCCTTGAAGTCTTGGGACCTCAGGGAATCAGCAGACTGGAAGCAGTCTCTGTCTATTTTATGGCTCACATTATCCTGTAGATGGCTCTTGGCTGTTTTCCTTTCTCTCTGATTGGAATACAAACCCTTGACTTCAGGCTGAATACCTGCGCTTCTTGGTTCCAAGACAAAGGTGACAAGTAAATGAGGAGAGATCACAGACAATTCTGAGACCAGGAAGGAAAGCAAAGCCAGGCCTTTCCAGAGGGGTTCCTTGTAGGAAGAATGTTGTAGGTACTGGAGTAATAAGAGGAAGAGTAATAAGAGGAAGCTCTCTCAGGAGAGAGCTAGGCCTGGAGATACTTGGCCCTTCTTTCCCAGGGAGCATTTGACAATTCCAAGCAAATGTTTCTTTGCCCAAGTTTCAGGCTGGAGGCCAGAACCCAGGTGCAGTGTGCTGGGGGAACACATTGGCACTGGGGGCAACCAGGCAGCATAGCTGCTGGGTTCTGGTATAGGAGGAGTCGGCACAAAGCCGCTCAGGAACACAGGGAGGTTTCCTGCAATCCTGTGCTCTCAGGAGATAGATGTATGCCACAAGCTCGCTGCCAGTCTACCCTGGAGACTTTTACCAAAGATTAAAGGTTCATGGAATGGAAGGTTGGAGGCTGAGCTGGGACTCAAAAGGGCAGAGCTCAGTCTCTAAAGACTTTGGAGTATGGGAAGATGGAGGCCTCAGTGTAGCAATAAATCTGTTGGATGTCTGAGTCAGTATGGTAATGGACCCTAATTCCATATTCCTAGTCAAAGACTGGGAGTACAAGATAGCATTACTTGTCACTGTTAGGATGTTTTAAGTCTGATGTCCATCATGCAGTTCAAACCTGTTGAAAAATGTGGAGGCAGGAAAATGTGATCAATGGTCAAGAGAAGAGCATGCAACTCATAAGCAAGACTAAACATACAAGGATATGAATTATTGTACTGAAGGACATACAATAAAGAGGGGATTGGAGATGAGGAAGGAAAACTCACAGATTTAGTGTCTATTAAAGTGATATTCAAGAGCTAAAATGTTCACTGTCTGGAGATAAAAGCAATGGGTGGGTCTGAAAGCAGATTGGACCCTGCAGAACGTAGAGGTGATGGACCTGAGGGTGTATCAACAGAGGACGTGCAAACAGAAGCACAGAGACAAGAAGGGTGAGGAAACAAGCAGACAGAACCATCAGTACCAGAGACAGGTGCAAACACTCACGTGTCTTAACACGTCATCAGAATCCCAGAATAGGAAAAGAGAGAATGAATAGAAGTAATATTCAAAAAAGTGGCCTAGAATTTACCAAAACTGATAAGAACTCTACCCATATATTCAGGAGACTCAAACCATAAGCAAGATGAGTGTAAAACATTCCTGTGCATGTCATAGTAAAATTGCTAACAACAAAGAAAAATCTTAAAAACAGTGAGGGCGGAAAAAACATATTACTTTAAAAGTAGCATAAGATAGACCCCCCCCCCCAATACACACCAAAACAAGCAAACAAAAAAACTGGGCATGGTGACACACACACCTATAACTCCATTGTTTGGGTTCAAGTCCAGCCAATGCAAAAATAAAGAAGAAAGGAAATGAAAGCAAGAAAGAAAAAATAATGGACAGGAGACATCATTACAGACTTTACAGATACTGTGAGCAATTCTATATCAATGAATTTGACAGTTTGAATTAAAGAAACAAATTTCACAAAGTAATCACAGCTGACAGAAGAAATAAAACTTTTAAATGCAGCATATATTAGGAGAACTTGATTCATTATTTTTAAGCTTCCCACAAATAAAATATAGACAAAATAGATCATATGGACCAATATACAGTTCCCCAACTTATGGCCATGAAGCATTGCAGAACAGAGGGACATTTTTTTCTCTAGTAAGTGGACTGAGCTAGTAGGTATCTGTGTGAGAAAAACATCTCATTTATGAGTATCTATTGCTACTGCAATCACATACAAAATCAATTCCAGATGCAGTCGAAGTATAAATGTGAAAAGAGAAAGCTTTCAGGGGGAAAGTAGTCAAGATCATCATTGTAACAGTGGAGCAGGCAGCTGTTGGTGATACAGTGCAGGTTTGAGTACTTACCTAGCATGTGTGAGGCCCTGGGTTCAATTCTCAGCACCACTAAAAATATGGTACATTAGACTCTATTACATTAAAAAATGTCTTACCAATAGACATCTGCAAGAGAATGAGATGTGGGCTGCAGAATTGGAGAAGAATATAACTCCAAAACACATAAAGAAAATCAATCAAAAAGAAAAATGGGTGTATGTTTTGAGTAGGTGTCACACATAGAATATGTAAGGAATAAGTGTGCAAACTGGAGCTCAGCTTAATTCCATCAGGCTAAATAAGGTTCCGTTACACACACACCAGAGAGGCCACAGACCCACTGTATTCAAGCTGCTTACCACCTGTGTTGTTGGTCTTCACTGTCAGCTTGACAGAATTTAGAATCATCTAGGAGACACGTTGCTGGGTTTGTCTTTAACAGGGTTTCCAGAGAGGTTTAACCAGACCCCCCCTTAAATGTGGGTAGTACTATCCAGTTGGGTTGGAGATTCAGACTGAACAAAAAGGGAAAAGGGAGAAAGCCAGCCTCACTGGCTCTGCTTCCAGATTGCACAGGACATGTGACCCCTGCCTCACACTTCAGCTGCCATGCCTTCCCTGCCATAACAAACTGTATACCCCCCAAACCACAAACCAAAATAAACTCACCCTTCAGTTCCTTGTATCAGGCATTTTGTCATAGCATTGAGAAAAGCAACTAATACACCAACTGTGTGAGCCAGTTGTTTCTTCCTGTGTGGCGGAAATTCACAGTATTCTAAGGAGAGTTGTGCAGCAATGGCAGCCAGATCTTATCAGGAGTAGACAGACCAATATGTGAGCTGTGGTATGTTTACAAGACAGGAGACAGCATTGTATAAATGTACCACATTTTCTCTATCCATTCTTCAGTTGAGGGGCATCTAGATTGCTTCCAGTTTCTGGCTATTACAAATAATGCTGCTATGAACATTGTTGAACAGATGTCCTTGTTGTATGAATGTGCTTCTTTTGGGTATATGCCTAAGAGTGGAATTGCTGGATCTTGTGGTAAACTGATTTCTATTTTCCTGAGGAGTTGCCATACTGATTTCCAAAGTGGCTGTATAAGTTGGCACTCCCACCAGCAGTGGAGGAGTGTTCCCCTTTCTCCACATCCTCTCCAGCATAAACTGTCATTGGTGTTTTTGATTTTAGCCATTCTGACAGTAGTAAAATGGTATCTCAGAGTTGTTTTGATTTGCATTTCCTTGATGGCTAAGGATGTTGAACACTTTCTTATGTTCCTTTCAGCCATTTTAGATTCCTCTATTGAAAATTGTCTATTTAGTTCTGTATCCCACCTTTTAATTGGATGTTTGGTGTTTTAGAGACTAGCTTCTTGAGTTCTTTGTATATTTTTGAAATCAGCCCTCTGTCAGATGTGGGGTTGGTGAATGTCTTTTCCCAGTCTCTGGGCTGCCGTTTTGTCTTGCTGACTGTGTCCTTTGCCTTACAGAAGCTTCTCAGTTTCAGGAGGTCCCATTTATCAATTGTTAATCTCAATGTCTGTGCTACTGGTGTAATGTTCAGGAAGCTGTCTCCTGTACCAATTAATTCAAGGTTATTTCCCACTTTGCCTTCTAATAGGCTGAATTTATGTTGAGGTCTTTGATCCATTTGGACTTAAGTTTTGTGCATGGCAATAGACATGGATCTGTCTGCAGTCTTCTACATGCGAGCATCCAGTTATGCCAGCACCATTTGTTGAAGATGCTTTCTTTATTCCATCGTATAAATTTAGCTTCTTTGTCAAAAATCAGGTGTTCGTAGGTGTGTGGATTAATATCACGGCTTTCAACTGTATTCCATTGGTCTACCTGCCTATTTTTGTGCCAGTACCAAACTGTTTTCAGGACTATAGCTCTGTAATAGAGCTTGAAATTTGCAGGAAAATGGATGGAACTAGAAGAAACCATTCTGAGTGAGGTAACCCAATCACAAAAAGACAAACATGTAATGTACTCACTCATATGTGGATTTTAGACATAGAGTAAAGGATTACCAGCCTACAATCCACACCACCAGAGAAGCTAGTCAACAAGAAGGACCCTAAGAGAGACACATGTGGTCCTCTAGAGAAGAGGAAAGGGACAAGATCTCCTGACCAAATTGGGAGCACAGGAGGAGGGAGCTAGGAGAATGAGAGGGGAGATGAGGAGGGGTGAGGAGGACATGAAGGAGCAAAAAGTTTGAGTCAGGGGAAGAATAGAAGATAACAAGAAAGGAGATACCATAATAGAGGGAGACATTTTAGGTTTACAGAGAAATCAGGCACTAGGGAAAGGTCTGGAGATCTACAAAGATGACATCAGTTAACAATCTAAGCAACAGAGGAGAGGCTACCTTAAATGCCCTCCCCTGATAATGAGACTGATGACTGTCTTATATGCCATCCTGTAGCCTTCGTTCAGCAGCTGGTGGAAGTAGAAGCAGACACCCACAGCTAATCACTGAACTGAACTGGAATCCAGTTGCAGAGAAGAACAAATAATGAGCAAAGGGGTCCAGACCAGACTGGTAAAACCCACAGAAACAACTGACCTGAACAACGGGAACCTCTTGGTCCTCAGTCTGATAGCTGGGATACCAGCATGGAACTGATCCAGACCCCAGGAATGTGGGTTTCAGTGAGGAGACCTCGAAAATCTATGGGACCTCCTATAGTAGTTCAGTACTTATCCCTAGCATAGGGATGGACTTTGGGAGCCCATTCCACATAGAGGAATACTCCCTGAGCCCAGACACACGGGGGTGGGCCTAGGCCCTATCTCAAAGGATATGATAGACTCTGATGACCCCCCCTATGGAAGGCCTCACCCTCCCTGGGGAGCAGAAAGGATATGTGATAGGTAGGGTTTTAGTTGAGGGGGATGGCAGGTTAGGAGGAGCGGGGGAGGGAACTGGTATTGGCATGTAAAACAATCTTGTTTCTAATTCAAATAAAAAACATCTGAAAAAAAAAAAAAACAAGATAGGAGACAGTAGCCTTGAGAGTGAATGATCTATAGCAGTGAACCTTATGAGTTAATCTTGTGCTGGTTAGTTTTTTGTCAACTTGATACAAGCTAGAGTCATCAGGGTAGAGGGAACCCCAATAGGGAAAATGTTTCTACCACATTGGCCTGTAGACAAATCTGTGGGTTTGTTTTATTTTCAGTTGATGACTGATGTGGGAAGACTCTGTCCACTGTAAGTGGTGCCACCCCTGGGCAGGTAGTCCCGGTTTGTATAAGAAAGCAGGCTGAGCAAGCATGTTCCTCATGGTCTCTGCTTCAGTACCTGCCTCAAGGTTCCCTCAATGATGGACTTATAACATGGAAGTGTAAACCAAATAAACCCTTTCCTTCCAAGTTGCTTCTGGTCAGGGTGTTTTGTCATAGCAAAGAAAAGCAAACTAATACATTGAAGTTAGCAGATGCAGATATACAGCAACAGAGTGCCCAGTTAAATTTGAATTTCAGATAAACAATATTTTTATGTCAGTATATTCTAGATGCACACCTACATATTTACACTGTATATATACCACATAATGGCATATATACATGTATTTTTATATATAATCTTTTTGTTTGTTTGAGACAGGGTTTCACTGTATAGCTCTGGCTGTCCTGGAACTCAATATGTAGACCAGTCTGGCCTCAAACTCAGAGATCTACCTGCCTCTGCCAAGCAAGTGCTGGGATTAAATGCATCTGTCATCACACCTAGCTTTTATATATTATCTTGCACCAAAAACTATTCATATTTACATGCACTGACAATACTTCTGAAATCTGAAATTCAAATTTCAATTACTTTCTACACAAACATGTCAGTGAACAGTGCCTGCCATGAGAACTTGTAGGCTACAAATTCTCATTTCTCTAGGTACTGAAGGCAGGCAAAACCATATCTGCCTGTAGATGTAGAGTCAAGGTGGCAGCAACTAGGGAGACTGAAGGCATGGGAGCATGCCTGAGGTCCTAGTTGTTTATTTTGGGGTACAGATACTGTCCATGTGAGTGTGTTTGAGTTTAGAAACTCAGGAAGCCTCCTCACAGTTCTTTTTAAATCTATTTTAGTGTATTTGAGAATTTCATACTTGTATACAATGTATTTTGATCACATGCGCCCCCACCTGCTCTTAAACCTTCCCCTGGGTACCCCCCAACACATCCTTTTTTCACTTTCATGTCTTTATTTTAAAACATACCTAATATAATTAGTACTGCCCATATGCTCATAGGTATGGGGCCATCTGCCGGAGCATAGTCAACCTACCAGGACTTTGAAGAAAACTGGCTTTCTGTACCCTAGCAGTCATCAACTGTTAGTATTACTTCAGCCAGGAGTTAGGGTTTGTATACCCCTCCCTCATTCATACTGGAGTGTTGACTGGGTTATGCAGGCAACCCCAGCTGCTAAGAGTTAGTAAGTGCAGCAGTCCTGTCCTGTTCAGAAGATGCTCTTTCACCCCCATCTCCTCCTGGACTTTTTGGCTCTTGCAACCTTTCTTTCCCCCTCCACCTGGATGTTCCCTGAGCATTGAGGGAGCAGGGGGCCATACAGATATCCCAGTTATGGCCGAGCAGTCCACAGACACTTACTCTCTGCACACTGACCAATTGTGAGTCTGTATTAACCGCTGTCCACTGCTCAACTACTGCTTTGATGAGGACTGAGAGCTGCACTAATTTATGAGTACATAGTACATATTTAGTTTACTTCGTTTATCAGAATAATATTAGTAACTTTGCCCCTAGGGCCTTTGAACTCCTGTCACGAATTCTTGGCTCGATTTACCATACTAGGCATATGTTTCCTCCTGTGGAGCAGGACTTAAATCCAATAAAAAAAAATGAGTTGTCTCCATAACATCCATGCCACTTGTTACACCCTTGGATATATCATGCCAGTCTGGTTGTTATTATAGCTCACAGAGTTCACAACTGGCTAAGACTTTGAGGACTTTTCTCCCCCACCAGACTGCACAGCACCTTCTGGCACTATAAAAGCTAGCCAACAGAGAGGAGCTCCCTTTTCAGTTCCAACTTGATTTCTCCTTGTCCTGTGACCAAAGTCTGGGTGTCTTCAGCAATGGGGTCTTACCATAAAGTTCTGGTGGGCAAATAAAAGCAATGGCAAGAGCCTGAGTTATTTTGATGGTCTCTTGGATCTTCTTGGCCAACAGTTCAAAGGAATTCTGCACTTGGCACTGGGCTTTTTTTTTTTTTCCTTACACTTCTGAGAAGTACATGGACCTTTCTGCCTGTCCATGGATGTACTGGAATCTTTACTAGGGGACTCAAACTTCAAGTGAATTCTGGATTTCCCCAGTAGAGAGAGCAATATACAGTTGTCCTGTTGGCCCTGCCTTAGACTCATCCTAGTCACTGTCACAAAACCAGGCTAAACCAGGCTGCATGTTCAAGTCTCAGCTTCTCTCTCTCTCTCTCTCTCTCTCTCTCTCTCTCTCTCTCTCTCTCTCTCTCTCTCTTAGTTTATCTTTTACATTCCAATCCCAGTTCCTTTTCCCTTCTTTTCCTCCTATTTCCCCCTCCTCCCATCTGTACCATAGAGAGGGTAAGGCCTCCTCTAGGAAGTCTACTAGGACTGACCCATCATCTCGTTGAGGCAGGACCAAGGCACCTTTCTACCCCCACACCCCTGTGTCTAGGCTGGGCAAGGTATCTCTCCATATAGAATGGGCTCCACTAAGTCAGTTTGTGCATTAGGGTTAGATCTTGGACCCACTGCCAGTGGTCTCATATATTGACTATATATGAGGGAGTCTAGTTTGGTCTTATGCAGGTTCCCCATTTGTCAGACCCAGAGTTCCTTTGTTGAGGAAACCATTCCAAACTCAGACAGGTGCCCTGCTCCTCTCTACTTGGATTGTATTCCCTTTCTAGCAGTTGTCATTACTGTAGAATGTACATTGTTGTACAAATGCTTATATCTGCCTCACCTACCTGGAAGAGAACCCTAGAAAGGCTAGGCCATGCATGACTTTTCCCTGCAATGGTTATTGGTGTCCAGAACCTGACAGGCATATGGCTGATTCTTAGTAATATTTAGTTGTTTTTTTAAAAGGTGAAAGTTCCTAGGTAAACAAATATATGAGTTGATATTATTCTTTAAAGCAGAGGTTCTCAACCTGTGGGTAGTGACCCCTTTGAGGGTCTCATATGAGATATCCTGCACATAATTCATAACAGTAGCAAAATTTAAGTTATGAAGTAGCAATGAGATAATTTTATGGTTGAGGTCACCACAACCATAACTGTAACTGTATCCAAGGGTTACAGCATTAGGAAGGTTGAGAACACCTGCTCTAAAGTTTTTATTGGTGCTGGAGAGATTGCTCTTCATAGTTAGGAGCATTGGCTACTCTTCCACAGAACCAAGGTTTGATTCCCAGCATCCACATGGTGGCTCACAACCATTTGTAACTCCATTTCCAAGGGATTTGATTCCCTCTCTGGCTCCCATGGGAACCAGGTACACATAGTGCACATATATACATGCAGGCAAAACACCCATACACATAAAATAAGAATATTTTAAAAGCTTTTATTAATATAGTCACAATGTTCCTATGATCAGGGTCTTATGCATGGTAGACAGATGCTCACCACTGAACTATATTCCTGACTAACTGGGGCTTTAACATTTCCAGTAAGAGGTTCCAGAATCTCATTTTTAAATATAGTTTACAAATATAATTATAGCTACTTATACTTCCACCCCTGTGACGTAGAAGAGAGCTTCCTTTTGAAGTGGAGGGCACAGTGAGTGCCAAGTACAAGTGCTTGCTGCCTGAGCGCTCAGTATGGGTGTCAGCTTCGGGGGAGCCTCTGCTCTTAGCAGGCTACTGTGACATTTGAGGCCCTCAGCCTGGTTTCTGTCTTGACCCTGTAGGGATCTGCTGCAGGCGCTGACTGAGGAGGAGCTGCACACACTGGAACGGAGCCTCTGCGTTTCTCAGGATGTGGAGCTCCCCATCCGGGCAGACACCCAGGCACCCAGTGCCCTAGCACCTACCTTTTCTACATCCCTTCCCCCTGAGGAGCCACTCTCAGCCAGTGCCAGCAACTCAGAGGCAGAACTGGCCTGCTCAATGCAGTATGATGATCAGGAGTTGGAGGAGCTCAGCCGCATGGTCCACAGGGCTGGGGACGAGATGTCATCTCTGCTTTCACCGCCCAGTGCCTGCCAGTCCCCAGCACATAGGCCAGGCACAGAGGCCAGCCCCCGAGGGGAAGCCTCTCCAGCCAGAGCCCGACTGAAATCAGGTAGTGATGAGGAGGAAAGGGTATTCTTCATGGATGATGTGGAAGTGGCAGAGTCTCCTGCCAGGTCAGAATCCCCAGGGGATACATTTGAGTTGACAGGCAGCATGCAGAGCAATGTTCAGCAGAGAGGGCAGGATAGCCAGAGTGGAGAGGTGGGAGTCGGTGCACCATCCCTGGTAAAGGAGGAAGACTGGAGCAACAACAACATTGAGGACGACAAGATAAAGCTGGCCAGTCTTGTGGGCTCCACTTCCTGCAGCTGCCTGGACTCACAGCTATACCTGGACGGCTGGGAGGTGAACACAGATGATGCTGAGACAGCTGAGATGATTGCACACCGGACCGGGGGCATGAAACTTTCAGCCACAGTCATCTTCAATCCCAAGTCTCACGCCTCCCTGGACTCTGCTGTGGCAACCCAAGAAGCCACAGACCGTGGTATTTCCCCGTTGGAGCCCAGGGCAGAGGGGACAGGGGACAATTCACACAAACTTGGCACTGCAGCCACCAACTGCCTCCTCCACTCCTGTGTGTGCTGTGGGAGCTGTGGGGACAGCAGGGAGGATGCGGTGGAGCACCTACAGGAGAAGTGTGGTCCAGGAAGCATCATCAGTGCCTCTAACCCTTCTGTAAGCTTAGCCAAGGCTGGTGACAAGGAACCCGAGAGACTAGATGAGGCCTGGTCTTCTCCTGATGTCACTCTGCCTGCAGAAGATGCCTCCAGTGGACAGGAACCCAAAGCTCCTGCTCCCAACAAGTGCCTGGCACATACCTCAGGGCCTCAAGTGGATACAGCAAGCAGGCTGCAAGGAGAGGGTGAGGTCAAAAGACAGCCAGAGCTAGAGACCAGGAATCAGGACCCTGAGAAGTCCTCTGTGGTCAGGGGAGATAGTCCAAGAGAAGACATGGCCCAGACAGAACCCCAGCACCTGTCAGGTTCCAGGTAAGGGCTAATTCTGTTCAAGGGACCAGACTTATTCTCTTCTTGCAATCAGGACATGTCCTGGCTGATTCTCAAAGTGCTGAGATGCTCCCTCGTCAAGTTTTTTGGCCATCAAACAGGTTCTGGATCCAGGGCAGGTATATGGTTGATGTCTGAAAGGATGAGGTATGGACTACCCCTGGAGATACCCATCCTACAGTAAGTTAAGCTGCCTACCAATGATCTTCAGAGGCATTTTTCAGGTAATGTTGGCACAGGCACCCTTTCATCTTGGTAGCTCATTCCAACCCTGGTGTCGTCCATGGTTAGACTACAGTAGTAAATGGGTGTAGGTGGTAACTAAGCACATAGACCACTGATCTTTGCTCACTACCATACCTGCTGAGCCCACACAGTGAAAAGAGGTTCACAGAAACCATGACTGTGTACAGAACCATGCTGAACTCTTGAGTACCCTTGGGCAAATTCTTGGGCAGTATTCCCATGACCCCTGTCCTTCCTCAACATTGTGTTCTCCATGCTCCCTGTGGCTCATCCCTCCCTGTTGTTGTCTGGTGATTCAGAGTGGGGTGGAACTTTGGGTTTCTAGAGTAGATATGTTCCTTTAGAGCTGAGGCTTCTTCCTCTCTCTGCCTTGATACGAGATGATTCGTAGCCTGTAAGGTTAAGATATCTTTATTTAGACAAACAACAGCCAAACTCAAGCCAGAGTGTGCCAGGGGCAGCAAGGCAGGGAGGCCAGAGAGAAGGGGCTCCCATGTGCCTTGCAGCCCCTTAAAACCCTATCATGCGTCATCCTGACCTCACCTTGACCACGCCCTGACAGGTGTGGTCAGGCACACCTGTAGCTAGCTTCTAGCAGGCGTGGCTTACACTGTCCCCTACACTGCCTCTCACCCAAGTGTTCTGTCCATAGCAGACTTTGACAGGCATTGCTGATGTTGACTGTATGATCTGCTATGTCTTTAATGTTGGGGGTAGGAGGAGGGGCAAAGAAGCCAGGCTAGACTGAGTGGGTCATACATTGTCATGATGTCCCCAGAACCCTACTTTATGGAGATCTATCTGGGCAAGGGAGGGAGGATCTCCACCTAGAGGTCCTGGAATCCAACACAGATGGGTGTGTACAGGTTGGGACAAAGCAAAGGACAAGGTAGGGTGCAAGTAGAAGGAGGGTATTCTCATACCAGGGGGCAGAAGCTCCTGGGAATGGACAGAAGCTCCTTCCTATCCCTCATCCCTTCCTGGGCAGCAAATGGTCACCACCTTCCCTGGAAGCATGTGGGAAAGCTGGTCAGGGTCTTATGTCTGTCATAAATTCAAAGGCTCCCCACTCACCATATAGTTCTTTGCTCTGCTACTGGTTGTGGTGCTGGACTGTAACTGTGGCCAGAGAAGCCACTGTGACAGAAGGTCCTAACCCGCCAACTTCCTAGCCACTGGCAACCTCTGATCTGTTTTGGCACCTATGATCTTCTGACTGTGAACATGGAGCATAAGTCATGCAGTGCAGGCCCTTCCATGTCCCTCATCTTTTCATGAGCAGTGTTTTGAAGGGCCATCCACACAGCAGCTTGGGTGGCACTTCACTACAGCTGTGTCACCCTCACTGTGAATAGTGGCCATGCTATGTCTCTCCCTTCACAGTTGATGGATGTGTAGGGTGTTTCTTGGCTGTCAAGAATAATGCTGCTGTGAAATTCTTTTTCTGTTTTGTGTGAACATGTGTTTTCATTATTTTGGGTTTCCAAGAGTAGAACATGCAGGTTATATGGCAACTAGCTGTTTTCCACATGCCTGAGGTTACATACATCCTACAAGTTTTTATATGAGGGGGTTCAACTTTTTCATATTGACTATGATTTTTAAGTAATTTTCTATCCTTAGGGCATAATCCATTAATATGCAGTTAGTCAATTGCCTTGTCAAGCACACACCTGTACTTTCAGCCCTTTGTAGGCTGGGGCAGGAGAATGGCAAATTTGAAGCCAGCTTGGGCTACAGAACAAGAACTTGTCTCAAAACTAAACCAAGCAAACAAGAACTAAAGTTAGTTCAAATTGTTTCTGTTGGTGCAGTTGTTTAAGTTTGTATTAGATTTATAGAAGCTACCACTTATATTTAACTCAGTTTTATAATTACATAGAATATTTGCATGCTTTTTAGACAAATCTAAACAAATCAGATGTAAAGAAGCCTGTCTAGAGGGACTTTACTCTCTTCTGTGTCTAAAGGGAATAGTTGTTAAAGTTTCATGGCCCAGAGGTGGACTTCAGGGTGCACACTCCTGATGCTAGACAGATGACTCTGAGCTCCAAATCCTCTTCTCCAACTTGCTTCCTGACCTCTAGCCCAAGACCTTACCAGAACTTTCTGGAGATATCCCCCCTTTCCTTTACCGAAAAGCAGAGCCCAGACAAGGTTGGGCCGGAGTGCACTCAGTCAGGCCCTGCTGTCTGCAGGGCTACACCCACACTCGGGCTGTTGTAGATGGTGCCACTGTGGACAGCTGCTGCAGATGTCTCTCCTGTTCCATAAAGCCTTTTCTCGGAGGCAGCCCCAGCATCGTAGCCATGTCAAGTGGAATGAATTAACTTCCCAATGGCTGCCAATGGCTACCTTGAGGCCTCTGGCTCAGTTTATTGGTGAGTGAATTATTTTTCTACAAGGCTGATGCAAAAATCCTAAAAATTCCTAGATAGGAGACGTATGTGTTTTTCTTTAATTTTGACTTGCTCTTTTTCCTGTTTGTCCAGGTAACAGCCAGCAAACCATCTAGAAGCTTCTCCCAGTTTGGGAAGGGCCCTTCACAACATGCCTCTGCATTTAGACTCAGTCCAGCTCAGCATACACTGAAAACTCAGCTATGAAAAGGTGAGAAAAGCCACCTAGTGGCTCAGAAGACCTCCCACCTTCCAGGAAGCCTGTTTAGAAGATAAAAAGGGTCTGAAGAGCAAACAATGGGCAGGAGGCCAGGACCTCAGACAGCCATATGTTGGCTCAGCACCATGCTTTAGGGAGCTGGAAGAGGTCAGCCTACAGCTACCTGTCTGTCACTCCTGTTCCAGCACTGGCAGAACCAGCATGGGAGCACCGGTCATGTGTTCTGTGTCATGAACACATTTGTCAGGGGCCAAGCCAGGTGCCGGAACCCACCCAGGAACCAGATGGATGTGACAGGTCCTCCAGGCCTACAAGGAGATGATGATACAGCAGTGTGTTTTCAAGCAGAGACAAGAGGCCAGCCACACACAGGCAGAACATTTGCTGAAATGCAGAGTGAGACATCAGGAGGTCTGGCTAGTGAGACAATATCATGACAAAGCTTTCTCATGATACATGGTCTCATTCACAGGCGTGGTCTATTAGGGTTCTCTAAAGGAACAGTACTGAGAGAATATATATATATATATATATATATTATATATATATGTGTGTGTGTGTGTGTGTGTGTGTGTGTGTGTGTGTGTGTGTGTGTGTAATATATATATATATGGATTTATTAAATTGGCTTATAGGGTGCAGTCTGGGTACTCTGGGAACGGCTGTCTCATGCTGGTAAGGCTGAGAACCTGATAGTTGTTCAGTCCCTAGGCGGGATGTCTCAGCTCTAGCAGTTTGGGGGTGTAGTCCTGGAGGATTCCTGGGGAACTGCTGATCTTCAGCTCATGTTGCAATCCTGAAGAAGCTGGTTCTAACACAGTTGAAGGAATGCCTCAGCAACAGGATAGATGACCAGCGAGAGTGAGGACAAGCAGGCTGAAAGCAAGGTTTTTTCTTCTCTGCTCTTCTATGTGGGCTGCAACCAGGTATTTCCCACATTTAGCATGGGTCTTCCTGCTTCAAATAACCTAAGAAAATCCCTCACAGGAGTGCTCAGCATCTTAGGTTTCAGTTGCATTCCATATGCAGTCAAGTTGACACTCAAGATTATCCATCACAAGTGGGTCGTGAGTCTCCTCTAATTCTGCATCTGGGAGACAAACTCCAATGCTGATGTCTGCCTCTCCCTGGTGTCCCTCAAAGGAACAGTTACCTTCACTCTCTGCAAGCAGCAGGATCTGTTTCACTGCTATTATGATTTGATCATGGGATTCACCCATCATCTGGCAGGTGCCTCTGTTCCTCCTGTGGTATGTGACATGGAAAGTATAATGAATTTGGTAGGTTCTGTGGTAACAGGCTTCTATCTCATGTGTGAGCCTTACCATGTATGAGCTACAAATGGCAGAACAGTAGGGAGTTGTGGCAAGAGACCTGCCTTCAGGGCTGGAGTCCCCCATTTCCCTGGAGTGTGTGTGGTTAGTCAGCTAGAAAATGGCCACTTCAGGGAAGGAGGGTTGCTGTTGTCAGGGGAGCAACACATGCTGGAAGCAGATGGACCTAAGGCTGAGAGTGTGGGCCCTACTGAGAAGCCCCTTCCCAGGTGGTCTTCTGGTCCTGGTTGATTCCACCAGCACCAGCACCCAGGGTGGCAGGATATTGTCGTTGGTCAGGACAGATGCACTGACCCTGCTGAATGAATGTTCTGGAACCTGTATTGTTTGGTTCTTTGCTTTCTGCTAGCTTCTTGCCTATCTGTTCAGTGGTCAGAGATGAACCTTTTGGAGGAAAGTTGACTTTATTTATTTATTTTGGTTTTGTTTGTTTGTTTGGTTGGTTGGTTTTTGAGGTAGGGTTTCTCTATGTAGATCAGGCTGGTCTCGAACTCACAGAGATTCATCCGCCTCTGCCTCCCAAGTGCTGGGATTAAAGGTATACACCATCACTGCCCTGCAAAAGTTGACATTTTAAAAAAGCTGGTTTTCTCCCACCTAGCCTTAGCTTCCTGACTCAAATTGTTCTTTGGTGTCAACTCCATTGTCAGAAGATGAAAACCACTCAAGTCCGTCTCCCAACCTGGACATTGCAGAAGTGTTTGCTGTACAAATTATACAAATCCCTCTTTTTTTTGCTTCTAATTGTAAGTGTGGTCTCTGTTCATTGTAAAAACTTTAGAAAACATTAAAAAGACTAAAAGAAGTAAATAAAAACTTTCCACACTTATGAATAGTTTTGATTATTTTTCTACTAAAAACATGTTGTGAGCATTTCTCCACAGAATTCTTTTAAAACAACTCTATGGGCTGGATAGATGGCTTAGTGATTAAGAGCACTGGCTGCTTTTCCAAAGGACCTGGGTGCAATTCACATGGCAGCTCATAGCTGTCTGGAACTCCAGTTCCAGGGGCTCTAATGCCCTCTTCTGGTATCATCTATGGGCAGCAGACAAATATGTAGTACATAAACACACATGCAGGAAAAGCACCCATTCACACAAAGTTAAAAATTAAAAAAAAAAAAACTCCACAACTTTAATTGAAATGGTATTGTGTCACAGGACATAGTCTAGTTACTCTGTATTTTCAGTTTCTATGTTAAGTTAACCTTGTGCAGTTTCCTTTTTTTTTTTCTTTAGAATTTATCCCAGGGTCTAGAATCAGCACCACAAAGACCAAAGTCTTTCCAGAGAAGTGTTGACTTAATGTACACAATGTACATCATCTAAGGTGTACCCTTCCAACACAGAAACCCACATCTTGCTAACCTGGGAGGCAAAACCTGGCCCCTGCTGGCTGTGTGCTCTTTTTTGGTGCCTAAGAATTTCCCTGGTTTTTCCTTTGCCTCAATGCACAGCTGGTGTTCTGGTTTCCTCACTGCCACACAGCATCCCTCTTTCAGGTGTGTCATAGCAGATACTTTTTTCTGATTTCTGACCGACCATTTGTTCTCTGTGTTGATGCCTCTGGATTTACAGATGTCTTTAGTTCTATTTTGTATAGCTAAGTTTACAAAAATTCTGGAGAAGCTTTTGTTTCCCTGCTTCCCTTTGATCTGATCTGTTGTGCATGTTGTGTGCTGTGTTGGTCCTTGTCTCCTGGTCACCATGGTTTTTCTTTCTCTCCATCAGCCCCACAACAGGGATACATAGTGTGAGGCGAGGCTTGGTACTATGTCCAGGGATTTGGGCCACCTAGCCTTTTTCTTCTTTGGTTGTAGTTCTGAAATAGGGTCTTGTCATACAGCTTTACAGTCTTGCTTGAGCCTCCAGAGTGCCGGGTCTATAGACATCGGCCATCACACTTGACTCCATCCAGCCTTTGAAAGTGTCAGCCTGCAACTACCAGACTGATGGCCATCCTAACTGATATCTGGCTTTGGCTCAAGAACTCTTGGGACTGGTCACCATCTGTGTCCCTCCTGCAGAAGTCCAGCCTGCTCTGTGTTTTTCCATTCTGTGGTTACATCCTTGTTGGGGAATGATAGGGACCTCCCAGAGATACCCAATGCACAGGCCATGTGTTCTGACTGCTTCTTTATCCTGCAGCCTTGAGGTAGCAGACAGCTGACATGGGGGAGATTCTCTTATAGATGAACTGTTGAGCCCTCCTTCCCCCCACAAAGTATCAAACATAGCAGGATGGGCAGGCTCAGGGTTGGAAAGGTGGTGCATGGGCTTCATGACCTAAGCTTGTTTTGTCATCTGCAAGGTAAGCAAATGCTTCTTGGTAAGGAAGAAGCATCATATCACAAGGACTTGCCACACTCTCTTACCTTCTCTTCTCCCTTCTGATTGCCCCTCCTGCAGCATTCACCATTCCTATCCTTTGTCACCACTGGTACCCACAATGGTTATTCTTACTCTGGTCACTCCTCACCATGTTTGCTGTTTTCCAACCTGGCTTTGTGCTCTATGTCACAGCTCTAGATTTTGCTGTCTCCAGAACCCATGTCTGCTGTGTTCCACTCTTGAGGGGCAGTGGCCAACAGCAGGTAGAGGTTGTGCATCAAGCTTAAGCTTTCAGTTCAACCTGTCCTTTCCTAATCTGTGTCTTGCCTCAGATGGGTACCTGTCTGTCTCGTGGCTGTGGTCTGCAGCCTATGCTATGTAGACAGAAGCTTCAGCTCCCCAGCACCTCTTTTTCCACAGAGAGGTAGCAGATTAAAGTCTACCTGTTACTTCAGGCCATGCCATAAAAAGTCTCATGACCTTCAGCCTGCTTCTGGTGCCCAGCCTGGGGAGAGCAAATGGGCACATCAGTAAAACAGTAGTGTGTCCCCAGCTGGCTCTGATCATGCGTAGAATCACACCCAGCTAGACAGATAACAGGGCCAGACTGCCTGATGCCCTGATCCAACCCTAGTGTCTTACCCAAGTGTCACTGCTGTCTTCTGACTTCAGTGACTTGAGAAGGCATGCTTTCCCTTCTATTGCAGAAAACAGCTTCAGCATTGAGTGCCCCAGGGTGTCTGAGACATCCAAGGGGCATCAATCCTTCACTGTACTTTAGAGAGAAGGGGTGGCAAGTCAAGAGTCAGTAGCTGTAAAGGCAGTACTGCTTGGCACAAACCTCACCTGGCCCCAATGTTGTGCTTTCCTGAGGTTTCTGAAGACAAGAACCTTCTATAGGGGAAAGGGCTCAGCAGAGGACTAGCACTGGGGTGGGGCTGACAGGGAGACTTGATCTGGCAGTCCAGCTTTGCTGTGGTGTCTATGGAGCCTGGGACCACAGATCTTGGAGCTCTTGCCCTCTCTGCCAGGTTGTGCACACAAAGTGCTATTTCTATGGGAACCATCCAGAGCCAGGCTCTGGGTGTTGTCCTGGACACAGCAGCCAAAATTCTGAGTCAGGTATATATGAGATCCCATATCTGCAAGGATCACAAAGGCTCCATCCACTGTACCCTATAGAAGGAAAACAGGAATGACTTGAGATGAGGCATAATGATGCCATCAAGCCAGCTGTTCATAAGTGATGCTTTGGGGGCTGACACAGGGCAAGATTAGGACTAGAGTATAGCTGATTTACTATAGTCTGGCTGGGTGGGGGCTGAGTTCTCCCATGAATCCTATCTTAGCACTAGCCACATGACTTCCTGTGTTGAAGGAATCCCTGGAAAAGGCAGTGACAATCCTTCAGCATCCTGAGTATAGCACCTGTATATAGCAGGCTTTCAGGTAAGGAGGTCCAATGAGGCTTGCTGTCCTTCTAGGTGATGGACCTCCTGCTGGTGTAAACAGGCCTGGCCAAAGGAATGGTGGTGACCACAGGGTCCCCTGTGCAGTCCTTTCAGCCTGCCCCTCAGCCCTGACTCCAGCTTCTCTCTCTAACCTGGTCACTTGACAACTCCCAGATCTCATGATCACACCCTGCTCCTTATGCTGAATCCTCCAGCAGGTGCCCAGAAGAAATCAGCGCGCTTCTAAGATGGAGACTTGCTGGCCAGGGCCACACCTCAGTTCCTTTCCTCATCTCTGCATGTGTTCTCTGGCTAAACCAGAGGGCTTGCTTCTCCATCCTTCTGTGTTCTGCCTCTGGTCACTGTTTGCTTCCTTGGGTCACACAGCCCTTGCCCCTGTGCTATGACATCTCTTGATTCTTTATCATGTCCATTCTCTTGACGTTGCGACGTGACACTGTCATCTACGGAGTTCATACCCAAGAACTATAGTTGGGCCAAGTGTGGTGGTACACACCTTTAATCCCACTATTTGGGAGGCAGGCAGGCAGGCAGATTTCTGAGTTTGAGGGCAGCCTGGTCTACATGGTGCATTCTAGGCTAGCCATAGTAAGATCTACATAGTAAGATAAGTATAGGCTAGCCATAAGTATAGCCATAAGTATAGGCTAGCCATAGTAAGATCTACATAGTAAGATCCTGTATTTAAATTATATAATCAGTGATGGTGCACACCTTTAATCCTAGCACTTGGGAGGCAGAGGCAGGTGGATCTCTGAGTTCAAGCCCAACCTAGTCTACAGAGTGAGTTCCAGGACAGCTGGAGCTACACAGAGAAACCCTGTCTTGAAAAATTAAAACAAAAAAAAAGCCTCATAATGTTTAAATAAGCTTACATTTCTGGGCTGCAGATTGGACACACCTTATACTGTGCCATCAGCACAGTTGCAATTACTGCCTTTGTTGAGCCAATGGGGCACTTCTCATAGGGTAACCTGTGGCTGCCTTCAAGCAGGGATTCCTATGGTTACTCCTGCTGGCCTATGGCTGCAGTAGTCTGCCCTAACTGATTCCAACTGCTAGGCCACCTGCTAGAGCCATCCACAGTGTCTCATGTGGCATGGTGCTGCATCTCCTGGGAGTCTGGATGGGACTTAGAGTCCTCATTTAGGGAAATCTGCTCAAGGCCAAGTGGAATTTAGAAACACCATGGCCTAGAAGGCACTGGACCTTCAGGGTGACCCCAGGCCTAGTAGTGTTAGGACTTGAAGTTTCATTGCTGATATTTCTACTTCCTCCATTCTTTCCCTTGATTCTTCCCTGCTGTATTCTACCCAGCTTTCTGCCTTCCTTGGTTCCCTGCAGTCTATCTTCAGGTGCTGTGGCATTCAAAGCCTACACAGAGAAGCACAAATGAAGACCACCTCTTTGCAGTGTTCCGTGTTCAATTTGTGGGATGAATACAGCAGTAAACACTCTTTGCAGAACACTTTCCTAGATGTATAAACATTGATTACAAGCTTCGACTCCCCTAAATGACTTAAGCTATAATTATATGTTAGGTATGACTGTTTCCTTTGACTGCTTCAAACACTGTAAACGTGCTGTGTTGTGTGGACAGCTTCTCACTGCATGGATGTCCCCTCCCTACAAACCATCCTGGCTATTATTGCCCTGAGGCAGCTGTACTGAAATCTCACTGCCTGCATCTTCTTTGTCTGGTCATCATGACATTTTACTGCCATTCTGTGGGTAAAGGGTCTCATCTCTATCTAGACCAAGTAACTCATGGGGGTTGTCCAGAAGGTGTGAGATGGTTTCAGGAGGGGATCACAATTCCATGTCTAGATTAGTGTAAAAGCTGCTTTAACAAAGCACCAGCCAACAAGGACACCTAAAGCCAGACTTCTACTCTCAAGTTTTAGAGGCTGGAGGTCTGTCATAGTGCACTCCAGCTGAAGGTTCTGAGCCTTCCTGCCTCCAGCTCCTAAGGCTCCTGGCATTTCATGGCTTGTGAGTAATCTTTTCTGTCCCTCATAAGGACACTTAGATGAAGAGTGGTCTCATCTTGAGATCCTTTTACTGAAGAATCTAAAAAGCATCTTTTCCCCAACAAGCTCACAGCCCAACTTTCTGGGGTGTCATGTGGGTGTGTCAGACTTTGGGGGTATATGGCACTCACCATGGCATCCAAATCTTGGGCTTTTGACCTTTCTACTTTCCCACTCCTCCCCAGAGAAGTCCCCATGGATATGTCTTCACAATGCTGTCAGAGAAGACATCAGCACGAGTGCCTGGCTAGAGGTAGGAGGCTGCTGCAAGCCCTGCAGGCTATTCTGCTTTCTTAATCCATATAGCATCTGGTCACTACAAAGTGATTCTCTCCTCAGAAAGGAGAGCCTACGTGTATAAGGGCTCCTTTGTCTGTTCCACAGACATGGAGGCCAGTGTGTGTGTTGGGGGTCCTTTGGTGTAGGTCCAGAGCAAGAAGGAAGACTGTTAGAGGTTTTGCATGTTCACTAAATGTACTGTCTGAGAGATGATTCCACAAGCAGTAATCAGTCAGCATTGGGGCAGGAAGAGATTTGTGTTGTGAAGTCTATTTGTGACCTGGCCAGGGGTGGTTTCCCCCATAGCACAATGTGGTGATTTGAAAGAAAACCAAAGAGAGTGACACTATTAGGAGGTGTGGCCTTGGAGGAAGGGTGTCACTGTGTGGGAGGACTTTGAGGTCTCTTTTGCTCAAGATTCCCTCGGTGTAATGGGCAGTCAATTTCCTGCTGCTTTCTGGTCAATATGTCTGCCTGCATGCCACCTTGTCATGGTGATGGATGGGATTGGAGGGGGATGGATTATGGTACCTGGGAGCCAAAGAATACTGAGTGTATGCCCAGCTGTCCTCTGCCAGCCTGGGTGACGAGTGAGAACTTGGGTGGAGTGAAGCAGAGCAGGGCTCTAACACTTCGGCCTTGGCAAAGCAAAGTTCTTATACTCCACTGGAGCTGAACTGTAACAACTTCGCCTGGGAAACCCTCCTCCTGCCAGAGCAGAGCTGATACACTGGTGAAGCCTTTCCCTGAAGCAGGGCTGTAAGCTGCTATGCTTACTGTGACCTCTGGTATTCCTTGGCTCCCGAGTGCCAGAATACCTTTCCATCCGAGCTGTGAGTGCCATAATCCATCCCCGTCCAATCCCATCCAAGCCATCGAAATGCTTACAGTGATAACATACTGAACCTCTGAAACTGTAAGTGAACTGCACCAATTAAATGTTTTCTTCTTAAGAGTTCCTGTGGTCATGGTGTCTCTTTACAGCAATAAAAAACCTAAGACAGACACTGGAACAGATTCTGAAGGAACTTGAAACTCCTAAAGGAATTCAGGAAAAGAACATGGTGAACTCAGGGACAATGTGGAAAGTCATTATGGCCACACCATACCTGCCTTCTCTGTAATAGCACAGGGAAAGGCTGAGAGGAGTGAGCAAGGGGAGAAAGGTTGAAGGGACAGGAGAGAGGGATTTGAATAGAGAAGATAACTTCTGACTTTTGTATGCAAAGTTTCTCTGCCCCAGACCTGTGGGAGTCTTGTTAGGAGCTTCAGGGTTTGGGGGCAGCCTATGCCAGGTACAGCCTTGGATACTGGGTTCCTCTGAGTCATGGGACACTCCTTCTGAGACAGGACACTCCTCCATGAATAAATATCTTGGGGTTTTTGTATCAAAGAATGACAAACAGTCTTGAAGGCAGGAAGTCAACATCAGGGAGTCTCAGAGCTGGTTCTATCAGGGGCTGTGAAGAAAACTGTCCCAGGCTACTGTCCTATTCCTGGTGGTGGTCATGCATCCCTGAATTCTTTGACTTGTGAAAATATCACCCCCACCCGTGCTTTCATCACCAGGCTGTTGTTCCTGCATGCCTCTCTGTGTCCTGATTTACTTTTCTTATAAGGACATCAGTCCTGTTGGATCAGGTCCTTACCCGGCTCTAGTGTGACCTCATTTGTGATCATAACACCCACCAGGATGCTATTTGCAAGCAGGACCCACTCTGAAGTCCTGCAGGACTTTGTCATACATATGAATGGACAGTATTCAGCCCAGGACAGCATACACACCTCTCTGCTAGAGCCAAGCAGGATTGTAAGGTGCCTGATGGTCAGCATGCTGACTGCTGCTGTTTGCTGCTGGACTGCAAAACAGATGTGACTTTGGTAGATGTTTCTAGAGCCTGTTCCTAGAAGGGTGTCCTGCCCTGAATATCCTAGGTTAGGGTCACCATTGCTGTAATGAAACACCATGACCAAAAGCAACTTGGGGAGGAAAGGGATTACTTCCATATAACCATTCACCATCAAAAGCAGTGAGGACAGGACCTCAAGCAGAGACCATGGAGGGGTCCAGCTTACTGGCTTGCTCAGCCTACTTTCTTATAGAACCCAGGACCACCAGACCAGGGATAGCACTATTCACAATGAGCTGTGTCCTCTCCTATCTATCACTAATTAAGAAAATGCCCCTCAAGACCCTGCAATACCACTGTTGGATGTATACCTAAAGGAGGCAATTCATACCACAAGGACATTTGCTCGACTATGTTCATAGCAACATTATTCTTAATAACCAGATCTTAGAAACAACCTAGATGCCCCTTAACTGAAGAATGGATAAAGAAAATGCGGTGCATTTACACAATGGAGTACTACTCAGCAGTAAGAAACAGTGACATCTTAAAATTTGCAGCAAATGGACAGAACTAGATAAAACCATACTGAGATAATTCAAGCCCAGAAAGACAAATATAGTATGTACTCACTCATAAGTGGATATCAATCATAAAGCAAAAGGTACCCAGCCTACAATCCACAACCCCAGAGAAGCTGGAACCCTCTTCCAGAAACAGATGGAAACAAATACAGAAATCCACAACTAACAATTGGGTCAAGCTCCTAAAGTACAACCAAAGTGAGGGAGGAGTGATAATATGAACAAAGGAATCAAAACCATGATGGTAAACCCACAGAATTAGCTGATCCTAGCTAGTGAGAGATCACTGACTCCTGATGACGGAGTTTCTGTCCTGCCTGGTCCCACAGCCGTTTAGTCCCAAATAAACACACTGAAGCTTATATTAATTATAAACTGTTTGGCCAATGGCTCAGGCTTCTTATTGGCTAGCTCTCTCTCTTAATTATTAACCCATTTCTATTAAACTACATATTGTCACAATGCTGTGGCTTACCTGTAATGCTCTGGCATGTTACTCCTTTGACAGCTACTCAAAGGATGGCTTCTCTCTGGCGACTCACTCTCTGTGTTCCTCTTCCCAGCATTCCTAGTCTGGTAGCCCTGCCTATACTTCCTGCCTGGCTACTGCCTAATCAGCATTTATTCACCAACCAATAAGAGAAACATATATTCATAGCATACAGAAGGACATCCTCCATCAACTCTTGTCTAACAAATGGGGAATCTGCATAAGAACAAACTAGACTCCCTTAATAGAGGTGACAATGGTGTGGCTGGGACAATATATGAGGCCACTGGCAGTGGGTCCAAGATCTAACTCTAATGCCAAACTGACTTTCTATATGGAGAGATGCCTTGCTCAGCCTAGACACGGGTGTGGGGTGTGAGGAGGTGCCTTGGTCCTGCCTCAACGAGATGATGGGACAGTCTTAGTAGACTTCCTAGGGGAAACCTTACCCTCTTCCAAGGAGAAGTTGGGAAGTGGGGTGGGGAGGGAAGTTGTGGAGCAGGGGGAGAGGAGGGAGGAGGAACTGGGATTGGAATGTAAAAAATAAATTAGTAAAAAAAAAAAACAGTTTTAAAAAGAAAGAAAGAAAATGCCCTACAGGCTTGCCTACATCCCAAACTTAAGAAGATAGTTTCTTAATTGAGGTTTCCATCTCTCAAATGACTTTAACTTGTGTCAAGTTGACAAAATTATCCAGTACTATGCTTGACCCCAGGACTCATGAAGAAGGCAGAGCCAGACATGCTGTGGCTATTTCAGCTTTGGAGCTTTGCTCTTGGGACTGAGATGTCTAGGATAGTGGGACTGACCATGCCCAGGGCCTTAGTGTGATCAGCAAAGCCTTCATTTCTAACTTCTAGGTAGGTCATATGTGCCTGTTACTTTGAACTCTGGAGACAAATCTTCAGCAACATGTTTGGTCTGGCTCCCACTGTGCCCTAGCCTATAAACCACCTCTTTCTTTTTTAAGCCTCTTGGTGCCACCACCATGAGCAGGACCAAGGGTGCCATCTGCTGCTAGCTGCCATTTCCTTCTCTTCTTGGAATAGAATTTCTATTTATTTATGTTTGTTTGTTTGAGTTTGGATCTTACTATGTAGGTCAGGTTAACTCCAAACTTACCTCTCTTCTGCCTCCTCCCCAAATCTGGGATTATGGAAATGTACCACCATGACTGTGTCATTCATTCTTCTGGCCAGAAAAGAAATATTTGGTGTTTTCTAGTCTCTCATCTATGTTTGTATGACATTTGTGTTTTCTTTTAATTTGTGATTATTATTTTGTGGTTGGAGGTCAGGGTCATGGCATGCATGCCACAGTGCATTTATTGAAGTCAGAGGACAATTTGCAGGAGTAGGTTCTCTCCCTCATGTCTGTGGAGCCAGGGACTAAACTCAGACCCTCAGGCTTAGCAATGAGTGCCTTTACCTGCTGAGCCATCTTGAAGGCCATTTTACTTAATAGCATTTCCAGTGCATTCATGTTATGCCTTTTGTCCTTAACACCGTTTCCTTGTTCTCCTTTGCCCTGGTTGTTTTTGTTTTGTTTTATGTTCATTCAATACCCATACATCAAATTTGTCACTTTAACTGTGATTCCAGCTGCATTGTAATACCACACTTGCAGCCTCAGTCAGCCATCATTAACTTCCCTCTCCAGCATGTTCTCCTCTTCTAAGCTGAATTCTGTCTCCATTTACCTGCCCCAGCCCTTGGCATCTACCCACTCTATTTTCTGTATCTTTGGCTTAACCTACTCTAGAGACCTCACATGATAAAGTCATGTAGGATTTCTTTTGTATCTGGTTTCTTTCACTTAGAATGTTTCAAGGTCCATCTATATTGGAATATGTGTCAGAATCTATTTCATTTTGAAGGCTGGACAATATTTCACTGCCTTGTTTATATACTCATCCTCCTTCATAGACTTGGGTTTGTTTTCACCCTTGGGCATGTGAATAATGATGTTCATAACATCTCTGTACAAACATTTGCCTGGGTCCCTATTTTCAATTCTTTTGAGTGAGATGGGCATGGTGGTATGTGGCTTTAATCCTAGCACTTAGGAAGCTAAGGCAGGAGGATCATGAGGTCAACCTGGGTTACATAGTGAGACCTTTTCTAAAACAATAAAATTAGGCAGATATAATGGCCCACACTTGTACTCCCAGCAGTTGGTAGGTAGAGGCAGAAGGATCCAAAGTTCAAGGCCTTCTTCGTTACAATAACTAGTTTGGGGCCAATGTAGTCTACATGAGGCCCTGTCCCAAAAAAGAAAAATCACCTGAGCCAAGTATGGTTCTGCCTTTAATACCAGCATTCAGAAAGCAGAGGCAAGTGTATCTCTGTAAGTTCAAGGCCAGCCTTATCTCAACTGTATCATACAAGTACCCACAAGCGTTTGAGGCAAGACTTTGGTATAGAAAACAGACTAACAAATAAATCAGTTTCCACCAAAAGGAAAAGAGAGGGTATAGATCATGAGTTGCTGTCTATCAAGTAACTGGGGTACTCTGCCTGGGGAGAATATGCAATAAGGAAAGGCTCTCCCATTGCTGGCAGTCCTGGGCTCTTGAATGCTTGAGGCCTAGGGACTAGAATGACATACCCAAAGGCTAACAGCTCCGAGCAGGGTTATTGTACCAGGGTATATATGTAGATGCTGCAGGCTTGTGGCTCTAGACACTCTAATTGGAGACCTATTGCAGTGGGATTACACAACCAGTGGCCCCACTTCTTGGCAGCAGTTAGAAGCAATAGCCAGCTGTGCCAGCTAGTTTTAGCATTATTGAATGGTCCTTGGGTGCTGATGTGCTCAGTGCTACAGTGTGTAGCATTACAGTTTAGGGTGACAGACTCTAGGCACTTAAGTTTGGCAGCTCTCTGAAACTTCTGGCAACCAAGACCTGCAATTTCTCTTTTCTAGTTCTTCCCAACCCTTCTACCTTTCATGTGTTTATTTAATGTGTATGAATGTTTTGCCTACATGTATAGTTGTGAACTACATGCATGCCTTGTGCCTGTGGAGATCAGAAAAGGGAGTCAGATCCCTTGGTATTGGAATTACAGACAATTGTGAGGTACCATGTGGGATCTGGGAAGCGAATTCTGGTGTTCTGGAAGAGCAGCCATTGCTCCTAACTGCTGAGCCATCTTCTGGCCCCTTTCTCTCTTTGGCCTCAGCTCATAGCCTGCCCTTTCTTGCCTCCCCTTGACTTTCCCTGTCTCTTGTTATCTCTGCTGCTTTGTTCCCCATCATTTCCAACCAGACTTCTTTTGGGAACTCTTTAGCTTCTTCAGCCCTGTACCCAATGTTGTTCTGTGGCTCCTCCATTCTGCTGTAAGTTTAAGAAGCCCTTGCTTTGTGTTTAGCAGTTCAGCTTTACTAATGGTAAAGATCAAAAACAGGCATGGAAAACTCTTTGGGCTGGAGCCTCCGGCAGCCTCTAATTGATTTGGGTTTGGCCAGGTTGAGTCCTAACTCTCAGAGATTTTGGCTATGAATCCCTGTAACAATAAATCTTTCCACCAGCTGCCCGAGCCCCGCTGCCACATGGGTGCCCAAAATAACACACAGAGATTAATATTAGGTACAATGCTGCTGGCCAATGACTAGGATTTCTTACTTGGTAGCTCAGTCTTAATTATCAACCATAACTACTAATCTATATATTTTTATAAAGACTTAATCTGATCGAGGAGGCTAGCGGCATACATCCTCTCTTGCCAGGCTCACATCTTGACTCCTGTCTTTACTACATTTCCCAGAATCCTCCTCGACTCTTAGCCCCACCTATGTTGCTTTCCTATTGGCCAACAGTGCTTTATTTATCAACCAATAAGACAAACATATACACAGAAGGACTTCCCCCATCAAATCCCTTATGCACAGTCAGAATTAACTCCTAAAGAACAAATCCAACAAAACTAGCCACTGGGGAGAGGAGGGACAGGTGTTAGGAGGGAGAGAATACTTGAATGTCCTGTGGCTGCTGTAACAAAGTGACCTAAATTGTCACAATAAGTGACCTAAATTGTCAAATATGCATCCTCTTCTAGTCCCCAGGCCAGAAGCCCAAAATCTGGCAAAGCTGTTCTCCCTCCTGAAACACCAAAGAGAGTCCTTCCTGCCTCTTCCAACTCTAGAGAGCTCCAAGTGTTCATTGGCTTTTGGCTGCTTCGCTCCAATCTCACACTCTGGACATGTGGTTTCCTGTTCATCTTGAGTCCCTGTGCCTCCACTTTTGTGTCAGGGAATTTAGGACCCACTGAATGATCTAGGATAGTCTCAGTGCCAGACCCTCCACTTAACTGCATCTGAAAAGATCCTCTTTCCAAATAAGGTTCCACTCATGAATTCAAGGGGTCAGGTGTGCATACATGCATTCAGGGTCGGGGAGCGGGGGACTTTCTGTTCCCACAGATGGTGTGACAGGTCAAAGCTCCATGGAAAAAATCTGGGAGATTATGTTAAATGAGGATGCAAGATGGAATAGCTTAAGCTAGAGTAGATGCTACATCAGCCCACTTGAAAGGGCTAGTGCAGGGGAGTAGTAGCTATCAAAGACTAGAGCAAGGCAATACTGGATTAGTCTGTCAGGTCCATTGTTTTTTAAAAGTGGACACTGTTGTCATTTACATGATAGGAAATATCATATCCAGGCATTGCAACTCCTTTGGAGGGGAGCTGGAGGACAGACTTCTGACCTCTGGCTCCAGAGGCCCTGTGCCAGTTGGTTTTTTGTCAACTTGACACAAACCTAGGCGTTTGGGAAGGGAAAATCTTAACTGAGAAATGCATCTGTAAGACTGTCCTGTATGTATGTCTGTGGGTCATTTTTTACATTAATTAGTAATTGATGAGGGAGGGCCCAGCCCTGGGACAGGTGGTTTTGGGTTATATAAAAAAGCAGGCTGAGCAAGCCATGGAAAGCAAACAGTGTTCCTCCTTGCCCTCTGATTCAGTTCTTGCCTCTAGGTTCCTGCCTTGAGTTCCTGTACTGACTTCCCTCTGCGATGGAAAGTCCTGAGAGTTGTAATCTGAAATAAATCCTTTCTTCCCCAAGTTGCTTTTGGTCATGGTCTTAAACAAAGTCCTACTCACCTGCTCTGCTTCTCTTCTCTGTATCAGCTCCACAGCTGGTTCCTGCTCCTTAGACAACACCAGGCTGGAGGTGGCCCCTGCAGCCATGCCTCTCACTCCCATGGCAACCAGAGAAAAGATCCGGTCCAGGTTTCATGGCAGCCATGACCTGATCCACCGTCTGTTTGTCTGCATTTCAGGTGCGAGATCTGGACCTAGGACATGAGTGTGGAGACGGGGCTGGCCCAGCTTGCCCTGGTTAAAGTGGAGGGCAATGTGATCTGCAGAACAAGCCTAGGGGTGGGACTAGGTCTGTTCTGCAGGGAGGAAGGATCTCTGTAAGTGAAGAAGGGGCAGCTGGGAGTGATGGGCTCAGGTGACCAAACAGCCAGGCCCTGGACACCACCTCAGGGTGGGATTTACCCTGGGATCCATGGCTATAGAGCCTGTTCTGTGACTCTGTAGTCAAAGTTACTCAGAGCGGTGTAGTATGGGGTACTAGGAGAAGGTAAATTTGTTTGGATTTCCTTATTTCTACGATGGCAACAGGTGCTGCCATAGGCACAGTGTTATGAGGACCTCTATGGGTATCTCTTGGCAAGCAATCACCACAGTTTAATTGTGGTGGTTGTGACCCTGGATAAGTTATGTATCTATGAGAGCAGCAGTGGTGGGGATGGGCAAGAAGCTCTCATTCCTTCCTAGTCTCTCTGGGTTCCTGAGTTTGTACTCATGTCAAGGGAATCCTCTCATAAGGGGCTGGGACTTGCTGACCCATGAGCTTTGGGTGTGTTCTATCCAGCACATGGCAGTGTGGTCTTCTTGTCACTTCTCCCACTGGCTTCTCTATCAGGTGTAGCTGACCAGCTGCAGACGAACTATGCCAGCGACCTGAGAAGTATTCTCAAAACGCTGTTTGAGGTCATGGCCACCAAGCCAGAAACAGACGACAAGGAGAAGCTAAAGAAGGGTGAGTGCTGCTACAGGATAGGCTCTGAGGCTCTTGCCAACCACTGTATCCACTGTCCCGATGAAGGGAATATGCAGGAAATCACACCTCCAAGGCAACCACATACCCCAGGATCTGCCAGAACAATGTGCCAGGTTGTCAACTTGGGAAGATGAGTGTATAACCTGGACAATATATATATGAGAGTGTATAACATGCCACTTTGCAGGTGGGTCCCTAGCTCTGGTTCTTGCATAGGCTTCAGCAGGCCATCCAACTTTTTACTGCAGACGGAGGTTGGGAATCTGCCTTCCAGATTGACTAACGCTCATCTCTCAAAGTGTTTGGAGACCATCCCAGCCTGAGTCAAAAAGGGGACACAGGACCATCCCTCTATGAGAGGGTGGCAATATCCTCTCCTAGTTGCCCCATATTTATACATGTTCAACTCATTGAAGGCATACATATGTGTTCTCACATTTACACATAGATGCATATATGTATACACTTTTATGTACATGCACACCTTACACACACAACTGGTAAATAGATATTTGGCTAGGAAGGGAGTTTGCCTTTGTCCCTGTAGGGTCCCTGTTTGGAGAGCTCTATATCTTTGCACATGTGTTTCTGTCCATGAGCTACCCGGGTATATGGAATAACCCAGATAATCCTGGAAGTCTGACCCAACAGAGCATGTCCTTGTTGGTGAGAAGGAACTTCTGCATCAACCAGCCAAATTCTGACTGGCAATTCAGGCAGGGCTGCCTTCTGGAAATCCTGAGTCAAGCTGATGGTAAGGACAGGCACCTTGGCCACACTCTGGACAGGGTTCTCAGATGCCATGGCTTTAAACTTCTGCCTTGAGGATCATAGGCCAGGAAATCTGACCAGTCAGTGTCAGGGCCCAGGGCTAGCTGCTCATGCAGAGGAGCCACCAAGTGCCCCTGGGATTCACCACACTATAGGAAGAATGGACCCTTTTGTAGGAAGAACTTTGCCAGTATTGGCGTCCTACCTGCTGAGGTGACTTGCTCTGTGTGCTGAGAAATGACGGGGGGGGGGGGCTTGTGGGGAGCTGCAAAGTTAGAGGCACCCAAGTACTCACTAAGGACAATCAGTTGCATCTACTGCATTGCCTGCCAACCCCGGTGGCTTCCTTCTCTCTTACAGTAACCCAGACCCTACGGAGTGCAGCCTTGGAGGACTGTGCATTATGCCAGGAGACTGTGTCATCCTCAGAACTGGCAGCCAAGACCCGAGATGGGGACTTTGAAGGTATGTGGGACTCTCTGGTATGTGGACCCGACATGCTGTCTGCTGAGCAGAAGGACTACTTTGTTCATGTTCATCTGGATATCAGGCCATTTATGGATACAGCATCCCATTGGAGATGGTCTCCCACTCTGTACCTCCTTCTTAGTACTAGGTGTATACAGCCCCTTTACTGCTATGTAACCTTGGGCCTCTTGTTTAGCAGCTCAGCCTGGTAGGTACAAGCTCAGGGATGAGGAGCAAGTTTGATTATGGCTACAATACCCAATCCCCCAGTACTTCACCTGCACTGAAGGAGTCTCACATAGCAGCCTCAGGACAATCTGGGACATTAATAGGGGCTTTGGGAGGGTGCAGAAGCCTTCCTTATGGTGAGGACAGGGCCTGCAGACTGATATGGTCACATGGAGTCTATGCAGAGTGGGCTGGAAGCCAGGCAGCTCAGATGTCAGGGGAGAGGAATCCCGGACTGTTTGAGGATACTGCAGTGCGTCTATGGGAGAGGACTCAAGGCTTGAGGGAAAGTATGCTACTATAATGTTAAAGGTGTGCCTGGGTCGGGGAGGTCTGCATTAGATGGCTAAACAGAGTGACCAGAGATGAAGGTCTTAGCAGCGCATGATCATTGATACTGCTGTATATCCTGAGTCCAGATGGCCTGGTCTGGAGCCTGCAACTGGGGTGTGACTCTGTCCACTGACACTGTAACTAGTCACAGGTAGTGACTGACAAGTCTAGAGCAGGATCAGAGGAGTGCGATAAGGGGTGTCTATCCACCAGCCAGGCCTCTACCTTTTCCCTGCCCCCAACCCACCGCTCTACATGTCTGATGCCCTGTTGCTCTTGTTGTGACAGACCCTCCTGAGTGGGTGCCAGATGAGGCCTGTGGCTTCTGCACCTCCTGCAAAGCTCCCTTCACCGTCATCCGCAGGAAGCACCACTGCCGCAGCTGTGGGAAGGTGGGTGGGGCTCCACTGGCCCTCAGTGTCTTTGGTGTTGTGTGGGGACTGTCCCCAGGCACAGCATCGGGGTTCAGAAGTTAGGGCTGATGTTCTAGTAATCCAGACCTTTTGTAGTCCTTGTGCAGATGCCCCTCCAGGTTCCAGGCTCTATTCTGCCTCCATGCACTAGGCCCTTCCTCGGTAGTATCCAGGTTCAATCCTGGCCCCTCTGAGGTGAAAACAGGGAGCAGGCAGGGGGCTTGAGAAGGGGTCTGCAGTGGTTATGGTGAAGGGCCTAGTTACTTTCAAAAAGCCTGACCTGTTAGGCCAGCCCTACCCAGAGTTTCATGAAAACTCCAGCTCCATAGTCTGCAGGTCTGGGTCAGGCTGACTGCTGCCCACCATTGTTTTGCATGGTTTGGGTGGGAGGGCTGTGTAAAGGGTCTGACAGAGGCCCTATCTGCTCACTACCTTCTATCCCTCCTTGGCTTCCAGATCTTCTGTTCCCGCTGCTCATCACACTCAGCACCCCTTCCGAGATATGGACAGGTGAAGCCAGTCCGCGTGTGCACACACTGCTACATGTTCCATGTTACACCCTTCTACAGTGACAAGACGGGCATGTGACGCTGTGCCTGGCATGTCCCAGCTGAGCAGGCTGGAGACTCCAGGACAAAGGCACCATGTCTGCCTTGAGTCCTAGCCAGGGTCTCCAGGAAGGAGGTGCTGTGCCTGCTGTGTGCCGTGTTCAGGCTGTGCTGCAGGAGGCCTCATTGCATCTCATCAAGCTTCTGCTGCTGCAGACCTGCCCAGGTTTCCAGAATGTTCAGAGCCTCTGTCTACTCTCCCTGGCCTCTCCACCTGTGGAGATACCAGTGCTGGCATGGGGCCAATGAGAGATCAGCTTTATTCAGAGGAGGAACCCAGGGATACCCAGTTGCTGCTTCCAGGTCAGGGTACCTAGCCAGGCAGGGTTGGACTCTCTTCTCTTGCCCATCTAATGGCACTTTGCTGCAGCTGTGCATATTAAGGCAAGAGAGGACCAATTCTCTATGTGGTCTTCTGTAGCTGAGAATCTGGAAGCAGAAGTCAGGAGGCTCTAAGCCCCAACATCATAGCAGGAATCCATGCTGTTTACCACCCTCCTCATTCCCTAGTGCTCACTGCCTGCCTTGGGACCCTGCTCAACATGCATCTCGTTTCTTTTTTGAAGGGGAAATGTAGGAAGCAGACACAATGGTCTGGGGAAGCAGGCATACTCTTGGCATCTACACCATTGCCACTTGCTGGCAGAGCAGGGGCTGACTACCCGCTGATACCATAGGCTGAGCTCTCAGGTGTTTAGGACTCATCAGGCAGCCACCACATGGCTAACATTTCCTTCTTCCTCTGCACCCACTGGGACTCTAACCCACCTCCTCAGACCTCAGTGCAGCCTGGACAGGCTGAGACGCACAGACACCTCCTCAGGCTTCAATCTCAGGCTTCACGTTGCAATGATGATTACAGTTTTATTTTTAGAGAGATGACACACCTACTGCTTCTTTTATAGGATGAAATCCAATCGCTGTTCAGCAGTGGAATACACATGCACAAAAATGGCTTCTGTGCGGGGGTGGGGGGAGAGTATATAACAGAGGGAATATTATGTATTAAGATTATTTTTATTTTCTAAATGCTGTAATTCAAAACCATTTCCATAAATCTATTTAAGGATTGCATATGCTCTGGCTTCTTCTATGAACACTGAATCCTTGTCTCTGTTGGGTAGGTGATGGTGTTGGTGCTGATGTGGATTTTCTTCTAGAAGACTGGAGCATCTGTATCTTGGGGACAATTGAGCAGCAGAGTTTGTCTTCCTGTCAACATTTGGAAGGGGCTGGTTACCCTCTTCCCCCACAAGCCTACCCTCCATCTTGAAAGGGTGCCTCACTCCCTAGCTTCCCTGTTAGGGTGCCTGACTCCCCAGCTGTTGCCCATCCTGCAGCTAAGACCTCTGGCCTATGCTAGGGGGAGGGACAGGGCATGTGCCTTTGGCCACTCCACCTTGATGGTGTTTGTCTTAGAACTGTACTAACCAGAAGCCTGAGGACTGCCTCTTTGGCTATTCTGGGAGAATACAAGAAGCTGGTCCAGGCTAGGATTGCCATGGCGATGGAGACTTTGCTGTTGTTGGGGCCTAATTCCTTGGGTCCTTTTAAGTGCCCAATGCCTTGAAGGTGGGTGCCTGGGTGACAATAGTTGAGGAAGCAGGACTGTGAGAGGCAGCAATGTCTATCATTCCTGCTTTCTGGTGAGAATGTATTTTAAAGTGAGATTCCCTCTGAGTGAAGCAGAACCAAGGGAGCACAAGAAAGGAGAGCCCAGGTAGGTTGGTGATCATACTTCCCAAGATTGGATGGACCCTATCATTCTGCTCACCTGGACAGAATGCAGAGAAATGACCCTTCTCTCACCCATGTCCATCCCATTGTCTGTGTCACTGGATGGACAGCTGTACTACAGTGGCATTACAAGCTGTTGAAGAAGGCTCTCTGCTGCTACTAGCCAGGAAGCCAGGACTCTGCCGGAGCCCACATGGAGCTATACTGTAGTGTACCTCTGTGCACACTACAGTATAAAGAAATGCACTTCACAAGCATTTGTTTTCCAGACATGGCATCCTTCTACCATGTCAGAAGGGAGAAAGGTCAGAATAGAGCATCTGCCCTCTGGAGAGGCCTGATTCTGTGTGTGTGTGTGTGTGTGTGTGTGTGTGTGTGTGTGTGTGTGTGTGTGCGCGCGCGCGCGCATGCGCGCGCGCGGATGCACATGTTGCACCTTTCCCATGTGATCTGCTCACGAGAGGCCTTATGAGGCAACCTTGGCTTACCTTTGTGAGTTGGGTAAGGGTAGCTCCTCCCTGAACTGGCCTGTCGAAGGCCTGGGACCACAGGTGCCCATCAATGAGGATGATCAACTGTCCCATTCACCCATGATGAAGGAATTTCAGGCTAAACGATAAACTTGGGATAAACTTGGGATATCTAGCTACCCCACCCTAAAGCAGATCCAGAAAGGAGTAAGATATTTCAAGAAGGCTCTAGAAGTCTTATCCATGGTTGGGGTTTATGTCTGGGAACTCCTAGGGGGAGCAGAGACATGGAACATGCTCAGAGATCCAGGTATGCAATCAGTTTTTTTTTTTTTTGAGCTAGCCCCAGGACCCCCTTCATGTCATCCTTCTTGAACCTTAGTTTCCCCACCATCACCATCATTATTGTTCCAGAATTTTGTATGCCCATGACAATCCCCATGGAAGCCCTTCAAGAGAGCAGGGTCCCCTGTCATGGACAAGAAAACCAAACCTCATGAAGATCAGTCAGCAGCAGAGCTGAGCTGAGCTGTGTGTTTCAATGAGAATCCATCAAGAGGTTGCCGCAGAAGTGTCCAGTGAAATAAAGAACTCAAAGACGGGTCCAAGCTAGCTGTGCTGGGAGCCATCCTTGGAACATAGGAATTGTACCAGCTCATGACCACCTCACCATGCTTGGTATCTAGCAGGTTCTCATTGTTCTCTGGCTATGCATAATCCTGGGAAGGGAACCTCATCATTCTTCCAACACCTCTACCCCAGATTGCAGAGACATGCAGGGGCCCACAGGTGCTCAGGGACCAGACTGCCCACAGCTCTACCTGGGACAAGTTAGCAAGATAAAAGGGTTAGAGCAGAGATTGCTGTGCCTGATCTTGGGTGCCATGTGTAGAGGGAAGAGAGAGCCACTTCTAGCTCCTTTTCTGATACATTAGCTACTTGTGTGATGTTTTACTCGTTTGGCTTTTCAAGGGGCCCACCACCTAGCACCCAAATAAATACACAGAAGCTTATTCTTAGTTATGAGTACCTGGCCTTAGCTTGCCTTGTTTTTTGCCAGCTTTTCTTAACCTAAATTATCCCATCTATCTTTGGTCTCAGGGCTTTATACCTTTTCTTTCCTTCTTATTCCGTGTCTGGCTGTGTGGCTAGCCCCTGAAGTCCTCCTCTCCTTGTTCTCTCATTAATCTCTTCTTCCTCATTTCTCCTTCTATTGATACTCTCTGCCTGCCAGGCCCACCTATCTTTACTCCTGTCTTGCTACTGGCCATTCAGTTCTTTATTAAACCATCAAGTGTTTTAACAGGCAAAGAATCACAGAGTTAAACAAATGCAGCATAAACAAAAATCACACACCTTAAAATAATATTCCCCCAAAGCTACTATTCTGTTGCTGTGATAAAATATCATGACCAAGACAACTTACAGAAGACAGTTTGGGCTTATGGGTTCCAGAGGAGTAAGAGTCTGCTATGGTATAGAAGCATGGCAGCAAGTGGCAGACATGGTATCAGAAACAGAATTCTGGGAGCTTACATCCTTTACCACAGCATGAAACAGAGAGAGAAAGAGAGAATTGGACACAAATCAAGACTATAAACAACCATATCCCACCCCAGTAACATATTTGTACATCAAGGCCACACCTCCTAAACCTTCCCAAACAATGCCACCATCTGGGGACCAAGTGTTCACATTTCTGAGCCTATAGAAAAGAGTCTCATTTAAATCAATAGAGTCCCACTTTGTCACCACCATAGAGTCTACTCAGTGTCCACAGAAGTAGTTCTGGGGACCCACCTGCACTCATGAGATTTCAAAGGTCCCCTTGATATTTATTCGACTTGTATGTCATTTGTACAGCTAACTTGTCCTCAGTCCCTGTCTGCCTCCCCCTCAAGGACCCCAGGATAGCCCTGACTGGGAGGCAGCAAGGTGTCTCCACTGCACACTTAGCTTGAGTTCTGGTCTGAGTGGAGAAAAGGTAGATTCCAGACATAGAGTGACCCTGGCATGGGACTCTGAAAGATTTCTGGTGTCCCTGTGGTAATGATAGCTCTTACAGTCAAGTGAAGTATGAGTTTGAAGCCTGGTTCTCTTCTCCCCTGTGTCCTTGACCCAGCCAGAATCCTGGCTGCAGCCCCTAATTGCCACCAGGGGGCACTCCATGCCTCTTCAGCAATACTTGGCTTGTGTGTGTGTGGGGGGGAGTGCTTACGTGCAGGGGTCACTCCACTGTAACTGGCACTCTAAATCCAGACAAAATCCCAGCACAGATAAACCAGTGGCCGGGCCCCAGTTTTCAATACCCTGCAGTTGGAGAGGCTGGAGGAGTCTATAGCAGGTACAGCAATGGCAGACAGCAGGGTAGATATGCCCTGAAAGCTCTGGGAGACCAGGATGAAGAGTCCAGGCTGGATCTGGGTGCCTTTCACAGGTATGATTGGGGTGGGGCTAATAGCATGCTGCATGGAGAGGTTCTGTGACCTCTGTGGGCCTGGTGCTGTCAGTACCCACAGCAGGAGCTGGAGGAGGTAATAAGGACCCTAATCGTGCCATCTCTAGCTTCAGAGTGTAGAAGTCCATGCTTCCTCCTAGGCTCACAAGAAACCTTGTTTGATAGCAATGCTGACTCCCACCCCCAGTACACATAGAGAACCTATGGTTCATGTATGACCTTCAAGAAGGAGGACCCCACAGTCATATGAGTCCAGGAGTAGAGGCAGGGCCAGAATGGACCCTCCCTGGGCCTCGTAGCCAAAGCCTAGGTGGTTCAGCTGCCAGGGGTTCTGGCCTTCCCTATTGTGGAGACCCCATGGCAGTGAATGAGTACATTCAGACATATCCCTCATTCATGGACTTATTTTTCCTCTAAAAGCATTGGAAGGATTTGCACCTTTTGGGGCTATCTAAATTGTTAACTTATGTATGGCCGTTAGTATAGTGGGGGAAAACTTGAAGAAAAAAATACTCCAAAAATCATTCACAAATACAATGAACTGTTATAAAAATAATATTGACATGTTAGTTTCCATAGACCATTAATCACATCTTGATGCACTTTAATTTTCCTGTCTTCCTTTTGTATTCTGAACACAGTATTTTCTTGCATGTCAAACTTTCTGGAAGGCTTCCAAGTGCTCAGAGACCAGGCCTGGTACTTGTGACTGGCCAGCCTGGCAACCTAGGCTCCACCCCAGGTTCTGACTGGTTGTGACTGGGTAAGCATGCCACAATGGGCTCTACTACCCCATGGGCGTGGCCAGGGGTTTGTAGTACTTTCTCCACTGGAGTACTGCACATATTCCTGCCATTTCCTGGGGCACTGCTTTGTGCTCAATCTGCTGCTGCCTAGGGGTTTTTTTTTGTTTGTTTGTTTGTTTGTTTTTTTCATGCATCCTTCAATGTGTCCAAAAGCTAGAGGTTGTCATTCATATTTTATAGTTAAGGAAACTGAGGCTTAGAGAGTCAAATTATCCTGGTCATTCTAGAATCCAGAATGGCTCTCAGAAACGGGCTAACAGAACCTCCACACACTCTTCCCCACTGTGGGTCCACCACTAGCCTCTCAGTGAAGGTAGCAGCAGATTCTAGAGTTCTGAGCTCATCATGGTTCTCCAGGGCCTGCTGGGTCCACCATCCTACAGATCTAGACCTCTCCTCTAGGAGCTGACCACTAAGGGTCCAAGGAGAGGCAGGTGCAGGCTGCAGGATTCTGCCAGGTGGGTAAGCAAAACAGGATGCTAGGGCTGGGGCCTGGTGGCTGCCAGGTGTCCACTCCAGTGACTGAAGAGGCCAAAGGTGGGAGAGGGGCAGGGTCAGGTAATCAGACGTGGAGATGGAGTAGGCCTCAGCAAAGTTCCACTCTGGCTGTGTGGGGGCACTCCTGGTGCTCCTAAGAAGCCTGGGCAATATTGCCATTCCTGGACAGGGAGGTTTAAGAGGGCTGTCTACTGTAAGTTGGTGATCTGATCTCAGGAAAGAAAGTCAGGGCAAGGTAAGGGGGGAAAGACCTAAAAACATTCTTCTAGAGATTTCTCAGCGTTCTCTCTCTCTCTCTCTCTCTCTCTCTCTCTCTCTCTCTCTCTCTCTCTCTCTCCCTCTTTTCCTCCCTCCTCCTTGCCCCTCCATCTCTCTTCCCTCCGTGTGTGTGTGTGTGTGTGTGTGTGTGTGTGTGTGTGTGTGTGTGTGTGTGTGTTGGGGGAGGAGATCAAGCAGCTCTTTCCCACACTGGATCAAAAGCTCTTTGGTTAACCTTTCAGATGCCCCAGAAGTGAGTGCTAACCTCATTCCTAGTCAGAGAGACTGAGGTGGGGAAGGACACTAGGGAAAGGTCAAGCAGACTGAAGGCTTGTGATCCTTGATCGTCCACCCAAAACTGAGAGGCCCCATGTCCTTTCTCCTGGGGCATGCTGGGTTACCCTCCAGTTTGTGAGTGAAGACAGGGCTGAGGACTTGACAGCAATGCACTACCAAGAGTGGTATCTGCCTTCTTACCCCTCACTGGCCTTTTCTAGGTGAACCTGGCAGGTCACAATAAGTGATTAATGAGGTAGAGGGTCTTTGCCAGCCAGCCTGCTGCCTCCTTCTCCTAAACCACGGGTACTTCCGGACACAGATGCACACAGCCACTCTGCCCCATCTCACACAGTGAAGGCCATGGATGCAGAGAGCCCTCTGGTATACTTGAGACCAACTTGCCCTTTGCACTTGCAAGCTGGTTCCTGTTCCAAGCAACAGCTTCTAGATCTTCCCTGGGGATCCAACTCATTCTGCAGCCTCCTTGAGCAGCGGGCCTGCTGTCCTGCCCCCTAGGACTCCTCTACAGCCGACCTTCACTCACCAGGTCACCACTGCCCAATTCTCCCAGCTTGTGCATGATCACAGAAAGGGAGAGCCCTTCTGATATCGGAAAGTTCTTTATCCTGGGTGCAGCTGGTGGGAGCTAGTGTCCTAGGTTGAGATAAAAAATTTCCCAGGCTGGGAGGCTGTGGTCACCCTTGTGCTCCACTTCAGCACACTGGAACATCCTGTCCCAGTAACAGGAGGCAGCAGGCAGGGGAGGTCTTGCCTTAGCACTTTGAGGCAGTTCACCAGCCTGCAAGAACAAGGGTGCACCCTTCAAAATGCTGCTTTACCCTCCTCCCACCCAGTGCTAAGCTCAGGGCCCCCAAAGCTCAGCATGGCTCTCGATGCTCCAGAAGGATGGACATGCTTCTCATTCCCAACTCTGCACAGCCCTACAGACTAACTGGTTCTATCTACCTGGCCCTGGGTGGATGTGGGGCTGGTCCAAGAGGCACCTCAGGCAATACCAAGGGGCTCTTTCAGTGTCTATACAGGACAGTTTATAGCTGCATGAGATTCCTCACTGGGTCTTGCAAGGCTCCATCAGAGCACCTGTTATTCTTAATCCTGCCCCACAGGTCAAACATCTGTGGCTCACACCCAGGCTGGGAGGGAAGTGGCTCTAGTTTCCACATTCTTAGATTGTTAACAGTCCTGAGTAACCAGTGTGGGAGCACTGATCTCCCATTTTCTATTTCAAGAGGACTCTTCAAGTTTCCTTATCTGCATATTGGGCACATGGAGATCCACAAGGAAGTGTGTATCATGCATCTGCCTTGGTCTTACTGTAAAGTGTAGCATTAGTAATTTTTGCTGTTGGAGACAACAGCCTCCTTTTATTTTAGAGGCTGCTGTCCAGCTGCTTTATACCACAGAACGTTACAGCTTGCTGGTCCATCCTCAATCAAAAACAAACAACAACAACAAAAAACCAACAACAAAAACCACCTCCCCCAACCCCCCAACAAAACAAACAGAAAGGATCAAACACAGAGGGATAGGAGGAGTAGGGTATAGAGGATGGTTTTAGGATGCCCATTTCCCAAGCATCTATAAGCCAGCCTGAGGGGTCCGGGTCATTAGGGCTTAGGGTGGCCATTCAGCAGGAGCCTGCTGAAGAGCTCGCCCTCTAGTCTATCACCAGCACTTGGCTATTGAAATGGCCCTACCCTCAGACCAAGCACCACACACAGACTACACTCCCCGATCCCTCGCTAGTGGTAGCAGATCTTGGAGCTCCTTCCTTAGACCTGGTGACCTTTCTTTCACTCTTGATGGCCATCAGGAAACTAATTGTTCCTGCCTACTCTGGGTCTGACATTTTCCGAGAAGTCCTTAGGTTCCAAACGTCTGTGTCTCTGTCCCAAGTGTCAACCTTCCCTGAAGCCACTATTCATGCGGGGACAGGTGTCACTTGCAGTCCTTTAGCAGGATCCCAGCTCCTGCCCCAATCAGGCCCCAAGCCGGGTCCTCCACCGAGACTGTGGTACAGCTGACCCCGAGCAATAGGTCGTTGCGCACGACGTGCATGGCACGACAAAGCGCCAGGGCGCGTGTCCGCAGCGCATCCTGCCTGGTGTCTCCCGAGACACGGCCCACGTCCTCCTGGCCCCAGCGTAGGCCGGGCAGCGGTCCCACTGCGCTGCGCTTCCTCTCGGCAACGCGTCCTGCCCCGGCGCCCTCATTGGCCCCATGCCCCGTCGCCGGCCATTGGTCCTCGGCCGCAATTTACATAGACCGATCTGGCCCAATCGGTGTGCAATGCCTACTTAACATGCACGACGGCCGCCAGTCAGCGAGCACCGGGGCCGGGCCACCACGTGCTGTTGCTAAGCTTGGGCTTCTAAATTGTTACTACTGGGGCCAGCCTATCCCAGCCAAGCTTCGCATCTGTCAACATTCTCAGCCCTGCCCGAGGCGTTCGGCCAATCACCATTGGCCGAGGCTGTCTTAGAACCCGCCCCCTAGGCTAGAGTGCCCACGCCTATTGGCTGTGACGACCGCCGCTCTCCTTATGTGTCAATTTGAGGGCCTGAGGCGGAGGGTGGCGGTCCAGCGCTGGAGTCCGCGAGTCGGGCTGGTGTGCCGCCAGGCGCGGGGCGTGCGGCGAGCAGAGCCGGCAGGAGCGCGCCGGGCAGCTGCCGCCGCCGTCCCGTGCGCGGGCGGCAGGATGGAGCTGAATTCCCTGCTGCTGCTGTTGGAGGCAGCCGAGTACCTGGAGCGTAGGGACCGAGGTAGCCTGCGCCCCTTTGTGCCAGGGTGGGAGGGCGGCGGGCGGGCGCAGGGGGCCGCTGACCACACCGTCTGTCCCGCAGAGGCCGAGCACGGCTACGCCTCCGTGCTGCCCTTCGACGGCGACTTCGCTAGGAAGAAAACAAAGACGGCTGGCCTGGTGCGCAAGGCCCCGAACAACAGGTACCGCCCCCACTCCCCAACCTCCCCCCCCCCTCCGCGCGCTGTGCCCAGCCAGCTCGGGCCGGCCCCGCCCGAGTGTCCCCGTCCTCTCCGCGTCCCCAGCGCAGTCCTGCGCGCACCCGGGCGGCCGGCCTGGAGGAGGTGCCGGCCCCGCCCGCGCGTCGCCATCTTCCCGCGGCCGCGCCTCCCGCCGCCGTAAACAGTGCCACGCGTACAGCGCCCGCGCTCGCCCAGAGTCGTTCTGGACTTTTCCAGACTGGAGAGGAGTTGTCAGTTGATGCCGGCCACTGCTCTCTCCTTAAGGCCGAATTGGGGACTCCTCCCTCCCTTGCACTTCTCAAAGCTGGCCTTGCTCCTAGGCCCAGCACCTTACCCTCAGGAGCCTGGACAGGGACCCCTCCCTGGGTACCCACTGGTCCTGCACAACCAACTGACAAGGAAACTCCCAACTACAAGTGCAAGACTGGCTTTGTGGCAAAGCGCTGCAGGGAGCTATTTCTATCAAGGCCCAACTACTCTCTTTTTCACCTTGGCCTTGTATTTGGAGGAAGCCCTGAAGCTGGGGTTTAGGCATGGCTAGACACCTAAGGGTCTCACCTTGCTGGTTGCAGTGGGGATCATGGCACACCTGACCATGTCTAGGGGCCAACCTTGGCCCAGTCACTTCTGTGTGGTCAGTCTGGGAGCTTCCCTGACAGGCTAGGGGCTTCAGGGCCCCCTGGCAGAGGGTGCGGCTCATTCCTGTGGCCTGCCTGTTCTTGGGAAACAGAAAGGCTGGCCCAAGGACCTGTTTCTGTGGTGTCCTAGGCCTGGCAAGGAATTGGTTAAATTTCCAACTGCCTGAGTCCCAGCCCCTGGTCTCCTGTTTTGAGCAGTTTGCAGGAGGACATAAGTGTATTGGAGATCTCAGGAGGACATAAGTGTATTGGAGATCTCACTGCCCCGGGGCTTCCACAGTGAGATGATCTGGCCCCTGCTTCTGTCTGCCCTAAACTCCAGGTTGGGAGTCAGGTTCCTCTGGCATGGAGTACCCTCAGGTGATAAGAATGGTAGCTGAGGCACTCAAATGCATATGCCATATGCAGAAGTAAATAATCTCACCAAGCCTTGTAAAAGAAGCCTTATTGGTGGTGGTGATGGGGGCTGGAGAGATGACTCAGTGGTTAACCCAGCAGAGCACCTGGGTTCAATTTCCAGCACCCACATGGCAGCTTACAACTGTAAGTCCAGTTACTGGGTACCTGACACCCTCATACAGATAGACACACATGCAGACAAAATACCAATGCACATAAATAAAAAAATTACTAAGAAGCCTTATTTTGAACTCCATTTTGCAATTGAGGAAACCAAGAGCATAGACAGATTCATGTACTTGCCTAGGGCCACTTAACCACATCTGTCCCCTGTTCCTGAATGAAGTCCTAGCTTTCCACCTACTGCTGGGATGGAGACCTGGGTGCAAGGGGCAGGGGATACAGAGGGCCTCCCTGACTTGGGTGCACCTCCCCTGAAGCTTCCTTGGAGAGAATGTACTCCCTCAGGGCCTAAGACCTTAGGGGTGGCAAACATAGCCCTACCCTCCCCAGTCACTGCTCAGGAGGCTGTCCTTAGCCAGCTCAGCTGGGTTCCCAGGTGTGGAAGGGCAGTTGTGAATTTGTAAGGCTTCTGTGTCCTGGCAAATTGAAAGGGTAAGCTCATGTATCGCAGGCCAAGGTGAGAGATGGGCAGGAGGGAAGCACTGAGGTAAGGAGAAAGCAGCCCTGTGATTGCTGTGGGCTCTGTGTAGCTCTCTGATGGCAATGGCCCCATGGGGGGCCGGCCCAGAGCTAGCCTTTCAGGGTCATGTTCTTTGAGAAGGTAAGCAGAGAGGTCAGATTAAGGTGGTGTCCAGACAGCACCTGGCACAACCATGACCTCTCCTCAGACACAGGTGCTTCTAGAACCTGTGTGACAAGCTCCCCTACAGGATCTCTGGACTCAGGAAGAGTTCCAAGAAAGGCTACCCCCATGCTGCTGAAGAGTGGCCCTCCAGTCCAGGGTTGGGAACAAGACAAGGTTCATCCTTTGTTGCAGGAGGTGTGGGCTTCTCAACACTGAAGGCCACTGCTGACCCCAGCCTCCTACACAAACTAGCTAACCTACAGTTTGGGCTGAAGGCCCAAGGCCAGTGAGGAGTTTCGGTGCTGCCTTTTTGGCTCATGGAGGGATACTGAGGCTCTGGCCCAGTCCAGGGGACTAGCAGGTCTTTGAAGACCCTGAAAACTACAGAGGGGGCCAAGAAATCAGATAGGCTTAAGGGAAGATGGATGACCTAGTACCCTGATGGCTTCAGTAGGTTATAGACAGAGTATGCACCCTTTTTGTTGAAAGATACCAGATCCAAGTTGTGGAGCAGCAGAAGAAAGAACAGGTGGGCAGTGACCATCAGAAACACAGGGAAGGACTTTGTTTAGGTGTGTCCTGAGCTTTCTGCTTATTTGTGCAACAGCCTGGGGGAATCTAGAAGCCCTTTTTGGTTTGTGGCATTCCCTTATATCGAGAGAGTCACTTGGAAGGCTGAGTGGCACCTGTGGTGTTCAGAAATCTGCTCTGATCTGAGTGAGCTTGGCCAGTGGGGCTCAAGCAATCCATGGGGTCATTGTTCCCAGGGAAGATAAACTTGGACTCAGGGTGACATGTTCTGGCATAATGTAGCTCTTGAGAGAAGTGAGAATGTCCTTCTGTTTACCTACAGGCCTAGAAAGCATCCACATCTTACAATGCCCCTGTGAGGTGACTTGACTGAAACAGCTTTGTCCTGGGTGTTCCTGTCTGTCTGACAGAGTGGCCGTGGGAGGGCAGGATCATCTTGTCTCCCGAGTGCCTAGCCTTCATGTTACATGCTCAGACTGCCACTGGTTCTCTGCATGGCTTGCATTGCTAATAAGAACACAGCTGGCCTGAGGGAAAGGGGAGGAGAAAAGGAGGGTGGCTGGGTACCTGCCAGCCCCAGCCCTCACACAGTTCAGTGGGGTTACCCTAGCTTTTGGTAGGCAGTTGTACACCTGCCCTAGATCTCAACATCCAGAGATATCCTGGACCTAGACCCTCGTAGCCACTGTGTGAGGGCTGCTGGCTCTGTACAAAGAGCCACTGTTATTTGTGCTCTGGTTGTTGGGCCTTGGAGTGAGCCCTGTCTTTCTATCTCTCTAAACAGGTCTTCACACAATGAACTAGAAAAGCACAGGTAAGTGGCACCCCCGTTCCCTTGTGAGCTTCTGGATATGACTGTCTCCTTTTCCCCACCCCACACAGAGGGGGTGCTTTTGCTGACCTGACCTGTCCGGGTTGTCAGGCTATGCGCTAGGCTCTGGAAAGATCAGTTCTAGAGAGGTCTAGGATCTGTTCTTGGGCATTTTTAGATTGGCAGGCAAGGGCTGGGTCCAGGCCCTATTCTCAGGTGTTTAGCCTGGGGTCAGAATTGGTGGGTACATGGCTCCTTGTACTGAGTTTGCTCCCTGGAAGAGGACATAGGTGTGATTGGGTGTGCCTAAGCCCCTTTAGAAACTTTTGTTTCAGCTCAGTACAATGGCCTTCGTAGAGGATTAAACCCTTTCCCCCTTACCGCTGTGCCTTTTGGGACCTGCTTTCTAAGGAGCTGTGATGCTTTGCATGACTGAGAGAGCATCAAGAGGGCAGCAGGTCCAGGCACTCTTCCTGCACCCGGCTCTAGTCAGCTCCTGGTATGGCTGGTGGCCCATGAGGTTGCTTCATCTTGTCATTGTGTCTTCCTTCTGCCAGTGGTGACAAGATGGGGCTGAGCCCTGGGAGGTGGGAGTTGAAGGAGATGTTTGTGGCTGCTAGCATCACCCTAAGTGGAAGCGCAGGTATTTTAGGCCAGACAGCCCCAGAAGCAGTAGCCCCCATGCAAGGACCAGGGAAAGCCCCTGAGAGATACTAGGCAATAGCTGTACTCTAACCTCTGCTCCTATCTGTAGAATGGACCAGTTCTGTCTTGCCTTCTTAGTATTTGGGGGGTAGGGTGGAATATGTAACTCTGCATCCTAGATGAGCCCTCCTGGGTGCACTGGGAAGGTCTGGAGCCCAGCCAGTGCTTTCCTTCCCCCCTCCCAGCGCCCAGTGCAGCGCCAACTTCCGCTCTCCCGGGATTCAGGACTCTGGTTGGGGCGGGTGTCTGGGCAGGGACAGAACACCATGTTCCCTGAGGAGATGCACTTCCTGCACTGGCTGTGTATGGTTGGGGGGTTCCCAAGGGGCCAGGCCACAGGGATGGAAGCCAGTGTGAGGCATGCTTCGGGTTGCTCCTAGGTCAGAGGAGACCAGCCAGCCTTGTCCAGACCCTGGCACAGTGGCCTGGCCTATAGTGAGGGCCTCCCGTAAGCAGTGTTTGGGAGGGCTGCTGGTAGGGAGGACAGATGGGAAATGCCATTGAGTGAAGCTTGGGTAGAAAGGATATAGCAACCTCTAAGAAAGATAAGGGTTGGCCTCTGACCTCTGCAGACATCCATTGACCTTGGCCTTGGTCTCTGCCATCTTCCTCAAGCCTTTCGTTAGACTGGGTTTCATGGAGGCCCTTAATTTAAGATGGGGTAAGAGTGGTTGGGCATCTTGGGGCTCTCTGCCACCCATCTCAGGGCAGGGTCTTTCTACCTGGCTGATGGAGCCATAGATGTAGATAGTGCTGAGCAGCCCACAGGCCTGTGGATTGGGCCCTGGTAGGAACATCAGTCATGGTTGGCTGTAGCTGGCCTGAGATTGATGCCAGGTGTTCCAGGATTCTGGCTGAACGAAGGGCAGTGTGTTGTCCCGAGGAAGGAAGGAAACATCTGGCTATCTGCCCAGCAGTTCATAAGAGGCATACCCTGGACACTGCCTTCATTGGAAATGTCCCTCAGAGAGACTCAGGTAGGCCTGTGGGGCTTTCCCTTTTGGAGCTTTGAACAAGCCAGCCATAGGCTCACTACCCCTGTAGGTCAGTAGCTCTGTTAGACTTGCCAAGTCTATCACTTGCTGCTGACATCAGTGCCTGGCAACCCTCCTAGGCTCAGCTCTAGTCTTTGGTCTTAGCTAGTAGTAGTGAGAGTCTAGATGTTCTTCCTGGCCCTTAGTACTCCTTGAATGCCCCAATACATTCAGAGGTCAGGTCTAAGCCCTCAGCTAGGCCCCTAACCTTAATCCAGGCACACAAAGATGGTTGTCAAGCCTTGGCATGCTGCTGCATGGCTGCCCCCAAGTGCCTGATGCAGCCATGTGGAACCACACAGGAACATGTTTGTTAGCAACAGCTAGAAGATGCTGATAAATAGCAAAGAGTAGGGGTCCCCTTGTCCCTGACCACTGATTGTGGTAGAATTCCTCACTACCCATTTTTTTCCCAGTAACCTGGCCTGGAACTTACCTCTGTCATCCAGCCAAGACTCTGACTCACATGTGCAGGGGGACCCTGGCATAGAGCCAAGCCCTTGTCGTCGTCCCCCTGCCCCTCCAGCTTTTAGGCCTTTCTTTGAGGGGTAGGGTTTTTGGTGAGAAACTAGGTATGGCATTGTCAAGGGGCTGGGTTGTGAAGAGAAATGGAGCTGTTCTGATACTAATGCAGGGATTCTAGAGAGAGTTCTGCCTCTTTTAGAATCATTGGGGTTTAACAAGTTTGGGATGCTTAGGGGCAGCCATGTGTGTTGGCATTGAGTCTCGTGTGCTATAGTGGCTTTAGGGGGGATTTAGTGAGAACCCAGAGCATTCTAGGCTCCAGGACTGTGGTGCTTAGAATAGGGGTGGGGTACCTTTCCCACATCCCCTCACCAACCATAGGCTTAGCCCTGGGTATGCACTCTTCTGGGCTTGGATTGACATATTACTTTTACATTGCTTGTATATGATCAGGTGACTGTTTGTCTCATGAAGAAATACGTTTTTCTAAATATTACTCATGTACTCCCTGTACCCTACCCAGAGACCTTATCCTGGTCACTTGGAGGCCCCTGAAATGATAAGGGGGCCCTTGTTACCCACTGTCCCTACATGGATCCTTCACCCAATACCATGTAAGTGCTGAAGACCTGAGTCCATTTACCCCTATCTTCCCTGACCTCAGAGCCTGTAGAGGACCACAACCATACTTTCCAGGTTCCCTCTGACCTGTGCATTGTTAAGCCGAGTCTTCAGATAGCGACCAAATTCTACAAGTAGAAGTACTGGTCAGTGGTCTGAGCCAAAGTCAATGGTGCTTTTCCCAAAGGAACTGTGTCAGGTCCCCATGTGCTGTCCAAGTGAGTTCCAGCCACCTCTTTACATTCCAGTTGGTACAAAAGAAAAAATGAGCATCTGCCTGTTTGAGTTTTCATTTCCTGATTACTCATGGGATGGAGTCTGTTTTCACATTGGAGTTGCCTTTTGTTTTCTGCAACTTGCCTGTTTGTGTCCTTTGCTCATTGTTACATGAAGGCAGTATTCTTTATTCTTGAGGTGTATGAGCTCAAAATACCACTAATACTAATCGTTTTGTCTTTTATATGTATTGCAAATGCGTTTCTACTGTTATTTGTCTTTCAGCTGTGTTTCTTTCTTGTACAAACATGTCTTTCTCTGATTGTAAAAGTAAATGTGGGTTTTTTTTAAGCATAGAAATCCTGGAAAATGCAGAAGAGCACAAAGCTAAAGAAATAAACATTGCTAGTCGCATCCCTGGAGATGCATGCTTCCTGTGCTTCATTGTGTTCTGTGGAGTCTCGTGTGTGCGTCTGCTCTTTTTATTTTTTAAACAAAAGTGGGTCACTTGTCACATATGTGGTTCTCTATCCTAATGTTTTCACTTAACACTCATGAACTGGAAAGATAGATACACCAAAAAAAAAAAATGACAAATGTGGTCATCTCTGGGACAGGGAACTTGGGAATACTTCGTTTCTTGTCAATTTGCCCTTTCCATCAATTACCAAAAAGTCAGTGCTGCTGCCATGATTAAATGATGGGTTGTATGAATTGCTATTTGTGGTGTAACAAGTAAACCTGCTGAGAAGGATTCCTGGCTCTTCCACTTGTCATATCCCAGTGGTGGCTTCAGGACATTGGAATATCTTGGGAAGACTCCATCTCTGCTCCCTAGCCCAGCTCTGTTCTTTAGTCCCTTCACTGCCTAGGGTTGGATACTCACTGAGCTGGAAGCAATGAAGCTGAAATCTAGACTCTCTGGGCGGGTAACCATGCATGCAGTAGTATAGAGCCAGGTGCCTGTCTGTGTATGGTGAGATTGAAGATCCTCTAGCCTTGAGGCATAGTAAGGGGTTTATATACTCTCACTCACACCCTGCCTCCTGGCTAAGCCAAGCCTCAGTCCTGTGTCTAAGAAGTTCTTCCAAAGGTCTAACTCCAGTTCACCAAAAGGACATCTAAGCCTTAGAGTGCTGGGCCAGAATGCTAGGTGAGAAAGTGCTTTGTCAGCAAATGGGTGCAATTTGAAAGGCATAATCGCCAAGGGTGGCACCCCCACTCCCCATGTATGACTGTTAACATTTCTCTATGGTCTCTTCCTGTACCCAAGGGCCCCCTCCTCTGTCCAAGAGATGATTGTTCCTGTATTCTGTCCTTCCAAGGTCTCCTTATGACTGAGGGAGCCTGTGGGATGCTTGGGCTCTGTGACTAGGGAACAGATATAGAAAAGTAGACTTTCAGCATGGTGCCACTCTTTTTTAATTGAAAATAGATTTTTGTATAGAATATTTTAATCGTGGTTCCCCTCCCATTTCCTCCTAGATCTTCCCTACCTCCCCACCATCCAACTCCACATCTTCTTTCTCTCTAGAAAGCAAAGAAGCAAATTAATAGAACAAAACATTTTTAAAGAGGATTATGGGTGGCCACTGGCCTTGATAGGCCAGTTAGGCAGCAGGCTTCCACAGTCCTCAAAAAAAAAAAATCTGCCCTTGATTTGCCAGTTACACTTCTAAGAACGTGTCCAAAGCAAGCCATACTAACTTGGAAAACACCTTGGCTTCCTATAGGGCCTGGCTAGTTCCATAATTGGGCATCACTTAGACAGAAAAATGGTTTCCTGCAGATACTGTCAGGTAGAAGGTGGGGATATAGCAGCAGTCCTTGTTATCACGGTAATGTCAGAGATAGCCTCTGGAGGTGAACTTAGTTGTACCTACAGACCAGGCAGAAAAGCATTACAACATGTGGTCAAGTACTGTGAACATGGTTCCAGTTTTGTGAAGAAGAAAAAAAAATGGATACAGGAACAAAAGTCTGGAGTGATGCAATTTCCAATGAGACTACAAACTCAGCAGAGAGAACTGGTCCTCAGCCCTCCCTTGACCTTATCAACTCATGTTTTCTGTGAGGACATGAGTGAGTAGAGCACACTGTACAGGGCAGAGTGGGTAACACAGATATTTGTTTGTGGGCTTTTAGGCCCTGTGGAACCATGTGGGCACCATATCCACAGAGGTACCTGTGACAGGTTGCTCTGAGGGGATGTGTTATCCAGGCCAGGAGGGGATTCCTGGAGAGGGACCTAGATACTCTAGGCAGAGTCTGGGGCAACTTCCAGATCAAGAGGCAGGCCTACAGGGATACTGGGCCTGTGGAGGGGCTGGGCTGGCCACTTTCTACCTCCCACCAGCTACATCTGCCATAGTTCTGTGGGATTTGCTGCCTAGCTTGATAGTCTATCTCTGGCTCTTTCAGACGAGCTAAACTCAGGCTCTACCTGGAACAGCTCAAGCAGCTGGTACCCTTGGGCCCTGACAGCACACGCCATACCACTCTGAGCCTCCTGAAGCGTGCCAAGATGCACATCAAGGTAAGCATGCTGTGTCCTCTACTCTCCAGTCACTCTGATGTCCCCCAGGCCATCCCTACTCTTGGGCAGCCATTAGTTCAAAGGACCTGGAGGTGGGTGGTAGAGCCACCTTGCAGGTACATGTCAGGAGCTTATGGAGAGACCCAATAGGTGGTTATATGCCTTGGATTGGGTTTTGTTGAGTGGTAACTGGCAAGGAGACAGTATAGTTGGCTGGATAGGCCAGGCTCTAGGCTGGTACAGATAGTTCTCTATAATGCTGGGCTGTGAAGGGGCAGCAGCTAGAAGAGGAGGTAGAGTTAAGAGAGGGGCAAGGGGGCCATTGTATGCCTTCAGACAGTCTGACTGGGAGTAAGCAACATTTAAAGGGAAGTGGGAGGAGTGGTAGAGACTGTTCTTGGGAGTTGGTGTGGGGCTAAGCTAAGGGAGATTTACCTGAGGCAGTCCCCCAAGGCCTTCAGACTGAGAGTTGCTTATTCAGTGTTCTTGGGACATTTGGGTCAACCAGGGTAGTTCTTTCCCTTCAAAATGGCTCCTTTGCCTCATAGGTATGGACTCACAGGTCAAGTGGCAGTAGTTATATCCAAGGCCCTGGGGGTTTAATAGAACAGCAGTGTCTCAGGTGCCCCGGCCCCCCACAGGAAGGTTTAAGAAGGTGTCTGTCTTACCATTTTCCCACTGCTGTTCCATTCTCAGATGCTGCAGGTAGACTCAGTGAAAGCCCAATCCAGGGGCAAGTGGAGCTCTCATGAGGAGGGCTGGAGGGAGGTGCCTGCCAAAATTTGAATGACACTATTCGAGGGCTTGTGGCTAACATGTGTCTCCACTTCCTGGGGCTGCCCAATAGCACTGGACATTCTACAGCTAGTTAACAGGCTAAGAGTGAAAGACCATGCTGAGTAAGTGGTCACCTTGCTGAGGTGAGGAGAGGCATATTTAGCCTTTGGCTGGTTATCCTGTGGCTCTGTCTAGTAGGTCATGTTATAGGTAAGGATCCTGCCTGTAAAACTTCTGTGTTTATGCCCAAGAGAGGTTATTCCTTCTTGGCTATGGGCTCACAAAACACCCTCTATCCCCAGAAACTGGAGGAGCAGGACCGCAGGGCACTGAGTATCAAGGAGCAGCTACAGCGGGAGCATCGCTTCCTCAAGCGACGCCTAGAGCAACTATCCGTGCAGAGTGTAGAGCGTGTGCGCACTGACAGCACTGGTTCTGCTGTGTCCACGGATGACTCAGAGCAAGGTAAGTGCCCAAGAAGGTAAGGTAGGAGCTAGGGCAGCCCAACCCTGGCCTCTAGGTATAGGTGTCACCAAAGCTTCCAGGGGGTCAAGGAAGTAACTAGGGAGAGAATGATATTAGTGGTGTCAGGGTGCCCATGCCACCTGAACTAACTGCTTGCAGTACTATGGTAATTTCCCAGCCTTACTTGAAGAAGGGATTTGAAGAAGACAATGAGGCACAGAGGCCATGACCTGGCTATGTGAAGGCAGATGACTGGAGCCATACTAGCATCTTCCACCTTAGGGGCCAGAGGATCTCCCTTATCTTCCCCAACCCCAGCCTCTACTTCCATAAAAGGGGAACATGAGCTTGGAAGGGAGCTCCAGTCTGGCTTCTTTGGAAGGGGCCACCCTGACCCATCCTCTCTCTGTTCTCTCAGAGGTGGATATAGAGGGCATGGAGTTTGGCCCCGGGGAGCTGGACAGTGTTGGCAGCAGCAGTGATGCCGATGACCACTACAGCCTACAGAGCAGTGGCTGCAGCGACAGCAGCTATGGGCACCCTTGCAGGCGGCCTGGCTGCCCTGGCCTTCCGTAGGCGCTATGTCCTTTGCTTCTTGGCCCACCTGCCTGCCTACCTAGCCAAGCGTCTCAGCCTTCCAGTCCTCCCTTAACTGAAGCCAGCCTCGTCATGAGCCTACTGCTGTGCCATTCTCGAAGCTACAGTTGCTGCCTGGTCTGCCTGCCTCTGCCTGCCCACCCTTTGGTCAGGACTCAAACTGCCTGCCCCTTCTCTGCAGGGCAAGATCCCACGCAGGGAAGCAGGGTCAGGCTCTCACATCTGGAGCCCAGCGTAGTCACCCACGATCTGTTCTCAGATTTCTAATCATTCCAGAAGTATTAAATGTCATTGCTGCAAATCTCGGCAGGATCCGTGTAGGGGCCTTAATGACCACCATGGGGAGCTTGACCCCCAGCATTGGATCCCAGGATTAAGGAGTGGACTGAGAAGGAAGGAAGGAAAGCAGGCAGGCACAGCTATCCATCCATTCATCTGTCTAACTACCTGTTGGCCCACATGGGTTCCTGAGGTGTGGACAGAGGGATTTTTGAAGGGCAGGACTTGGGTGAGCATCTGAAGCAGGTGGGTGGAATCCTTTTCCATGGTGTCAGGAGCCAGAGGATGGTCCTGGGGGCTGGCTGAGCCACCTCATACCAACTTGGGTGACCTCTGCTCTATTAGGACCATCAGATGTATACACACACACACCTAGACTCATACCCACAGTCACAGACACATGGACATCACAAAATTTATGTCCTGAGATAGTTAGCCTGAGGTCACTTGGAAATGATGGTCCCTAGCCTTGCCTGTCTCTCACTCAGGCCCCTGCTCACCTGTGCCAGCCCAGATGGCTCTGTCTAGTCTGCACAGGAAATAGATAGGGCTTTTCTTCCTGGCAGGGGACTGGAATAAGCTGGGTGGCAAGCTGAAACCACTGGGTTCTCCAAGCTTTCTCATCTCCCTTTCTTAAGAAAAGAAAAAAAAGAAAGAAAAGAAAAAAAAGTTTGACAGGGAGCTCCCAGAAGGGGCCTCACAAGTCCTGCCCAGGGCAGCCTCAGCTGGCAGAGGCTTTACCCAAAACACAAAACAGAAACATTTTTAAAAAGAGAAAAAAGCTCTGAAGACTCGCCAAGGGACATGAGTGTGTGCCGCCTCTATTTCCTGTATGAGATTTTTGTACTCTATTTTCCTAGCCATTGTTGTGTCCTTGTTTGCTGAGGGGTGGGAGCGACCCAGAGTCTCAGGGACCCATCCTCTGTCACATTGTCATAGTGTGCCTTGTGTCCCCTGTCTCACCCCACCCACTGCCAGCAACATGTCCCTGTGGCTTATGGGATGCACCAGGCCTGCTGGTAGGTCCCACCACCACCACCACCACACACACACACTGCTTTCCCACAGGTAGCACCTCCCAGCAGCTGCAGCCTCCTGGGAGAGACAAATGCATGCCTGTGTAGCTCTCATGGATGATTTTTGTATCCTGCAGGGCTTTGACCTGGACTCCAGTGGTGCCTCACTGGTAACTGGCAGGGTGGCTGTGCCTGAAAGTTTGGGGACAGCAGGCCTGCTGGCCTGGAGTGTCAGCCACAGGCAGCTGATAAATACAGCTCTTCCGGAGGTGGTGCAGGCCTGGCTAGGAGGCTTCTGTTGGCCTTTCAGTACTAGAAGACCTCTCTAGGGGCACCACACAGCAATATTTGGGTAGTGGCCATGGGCTGGCCCACAGCAGCACCTGCCACCTCCTCTGGTGCATTTGTAAACAATTTCCAAACTGTGGGGAAAAATTCTTGTTTATCTTTAGTCATGCCAGTGAGCATCCTATGGTGGGTGGCCTTCCGATAGGCAGAATGGAGTTCCTGGAAACAGCTCTTGGCATAGAACCTGCCCTATGGGTACTCAAGATGACAGGTGGACAGCAGGCCTGGGTAGGAGTCCATGAAATAGAAGGATAACCAACATCTTAGTAAACTGGTTCTGCCTATATTTTCAGCCCAACAGGGGCCTTCAGTGTCTGCCTAAGCATGTCTCTGGGCATTTGTTTTGAGCATACCTACCCTTAGTACAGGACAGAGCTATGTTTAAAGGCCTTGCTTCAGGGCCCTGAAGAATTCCAGGGTTCCTGATGTGCCCTGAATTCTTGTATCATCAACTCCCTGCTCCATCTCCAGCACCTTAGATTCTGCTTCCACCCCTGCCAGCAGAGTCCACCCCTGGTGACCAGAGTGGCCTCCTTGGCTGAATTTTGTGGCAGCTCAGCCCTTTGCCTTTTCAGGCTATGGTTCCCATGTAGCCTGGGATTTGGCCTCCTCAGTCACCCAGGGGTGCTAGCCAGCTGCCCCTCCCACTAGCAGACATGTGAAGGGTGGTCCATAGGCGTGGGGGCTGGTGCTAAGAGTTACATATCCATTACTCCTTCTCCTGCTCTCTACCATTTGCACAGTATGGCCATTATTAGTGGTCATGGGATTCAGCCAAGGCTATTGTGTGTCTATAGAATGAAATCTGGACCAAAATAGCTGCTGCTTATGTCCTCCACCTGCATCTGTCCATGCGAGCCATGTGGTGCTCCATAACAGAGTCTAGAACTCCAGGCTCAGGCTTGGATCCCTTTACTGGGAGGTGGTCCAGATGTACCAGTCCTATCATCATCCTGCTGTAGGCCCAGCTGGTCTAGCAGGAGAAGATACAGAGGTTTTTTGTCTTTATATAGACCCTAAGCCTGCCTCTGCAGTCCTACCTGCAGGTGCTTGAGTTTGCCTTCCTAGGCAGATGGAGTTGTGCACCAAACTGTGGCTGGACAACCCTACCCTTCTGTGTGCCCCAAGCCTTCCTGCCTCTGTTGGGTCAGTTAGCCTACTACCCCTGTGTCTGCACAGAGGGTCTTTGACCCCAGGCCAGTTAGCTTAGGCCTCTAAACTAGGGCACTAGGGCAGGTTCCGTGCCAGAGTTTGGGTCTACATAAGGGGCCTGGTGCCAGTGCAGCGGGTTAAGTTATGAGACCTGAGCTGCAGAGTGGAATGGGACCCCCATCCCACCTGTCTAACAGATGGGGCTGTGCTGTGTCATTCTGTCATTGTAATATAAATACAGATTTTTATACCTCATCTTCTGGTTTCTAGTTCTTTCTGTCTCCTTCCTTTTCTTCTTTGCCTCCAGCTTCAGCTAGAGGGCCTGACTCAATGGAGCTTGGGACAGTCTGGCCCTTGGGAATCAGCCTTCACATGTCTACAACCTCCATTTCCTGGGAAGCTGGCCAGATCCATAGATCTGCCAGCCTCTCCAAGAAGACATGAGTAGATGTACCATACGCCCTACTCTGTGCCAGGTGTTCTTATTTCTGATCTTGTAGTTTTATCCTGTTTCAGAACTAGGGCACTGTGGGCTAAAAGACAGCTCAATCCTTAAGGATGTTATACTGGCCAGATGCCCCCAACAGAAGTTGCTGAGTCTCCAGATTACACCTACAAGGACCCCTCCCTGGACCCATCCAAGCATCCTCAGAATGATTCAGGCATAGCTTCTGCCCTCAATACCTACTGTGCTGAGGTGGAGGTGTGATCAGCTGTGCTTTGATGCATGGGGACTTAGGCTTCTGAACTGCCCTCCCACAAGCAGCTGTGAGGTTGTTAGAACACACACAGGAGGGGAAAACAGGACAGTATCCCTGACACTCCACCACCTACAATGACACTTTAGCCCATTGGCAGGAATCCTGGCCCTTGTCCTTTGGGACCCTGCTATCCTCCCAAAGAGAGGAATACACCGAGGTTTGTCCTTTGAGGATTTACCACCTTGAATACCATAGAGGGAATGGATCAGGACTTGAGGGAGCAAGGCATAACCACACTGAACCCTCTGTAGAGCGAGCCATTGGAGATGGCCTAGTGGTACTTGCTAGAAAGTTTTAGGATGAAACCATGAATCTTGGGGAGGGAATCAGTCCTCCCAGCAGACAACAGTAGGCTCTGGATTCTTGAATATGTGCACCCCTGCCTTCTGATGGGTGCATGGGAAGGGGTGAACAGCCTTTGAGTCAATTGAAGGTCACTCAGAGAAAAAGGTGTTTTCTCATGTGAACACTATTGGTACCCCAGAATTGGTACAATTTAATGTTGATGTCAATATGGACATTTAAATCCCAAATACTGTGGTTTTGAGTCTATACCACTACCACTTTTTTGGGGGGGGCAGTGGACACCAGTATCTGTGTTAAATATTTTGCATAATTAGCAACTACTATAGTCATGCTGGGTCCATCTCATAGGAAATTTAAGGCTCAGAGATGGCACTCTTTACATAGCTTTTCTGCCCCTACCCCAGGCCCACAAGACACCTCCCTAAGCCTGTCTCTATATTTCTTCATGTTTGCCCCCAAGTGAGACCCCTTCATGAATGTGAACCCTTGCCTACTTCCTTCTTGGCAGCCAGTGGCTCCAGAATGGCCTGCTATTCCTCCCCACCTCCCTATTCCCCAGAATTTAACTCAAATGCCTGCTTTCTCCTGCCCTTCACCTCAATCTGTCTACCTCCTACTTGGTCCTTTGTCCTTACCATCTCATTTTGCATCTCATGGTTAGTTCAAGCCCAGCTTCCACTGCAAGTCGGCCCTGAGTCCTTTGTCCCTTTCTATCATAGTTTTGCTGAGGTTATGACTGCATAAATTAGGTGCTGGGCTCATCTGGACTAATTGCTATTGGGACATTGCATGGCTGCTTCCTTTTCCAATCTTTAGCTAGACAGCTGGGGCACAGGAGCTCTAGATTTTTCCAGAGTTATGCCACTGGGAAGGGAGCTGCAGTCACTCTAAACCCAGCCTTTCTCAACAGACATGAGCCTCTCAGCCTACCTAAGGTTCTGGGCTCCTCTGGCCCCTAAACTCTGCCAGGCCTCTTGTTATCAGCTTCCAGGTCCAAAGACCCCTATCCCTTCCCACCATCATGGTGACCCCTTCCCAGTGGTGCAGACCCAAGTGCTCCTCAGTTTGGTTCTGAGTTTTCACCTTTGTCACATGAGCGTAAACACAATGAAAAGCAAATCTCCCTCCCCCAACTCCATGATCTAAGGAAAGTCAGCTTTCTTCTGGAAGAACAAGACCAATAGGAAGAAGCTGCCAGACCACATTTCCCTGGCTGGCAGCCCCCAGGGTTCTGCCAGCTCTTGGGGTTCCCTTGTCTTTACCCATTTCTGAGTTGTCCAGTGCCAGCTTTTTCAGACCTTTTGTGACTTGAAAAGAACAATACAGGATCAAGCTAACACATGTCTGAGGCTGTCACTCCCTTGCTTAAAAACAGCCCCATCTCCATGTTGTTTGGAGAACAGATCTCTTCACTTCCATTAAACTGCATCTGAAAACAACCTTTAACTTCATAATTGTATTCAAGGTTTTAAAACTGCCCGAAAAGATACTGTCTAAAACATAAAATATTTTTTAAATATTGATGACAGGAGAGTAAAACTTTACCCAAGAAGTAGAAAAGGCAAACAGCAAGACTTTCACTCCTGGCCCTGCATTTAGGTTTGTTTCATCCATTCAGTTCTCACAGGCTTGCTTAGCAAAGAATAGCTCCCAGCTTCTTTTTACCTTTTGACCCCATTAAAACCACAACTGATTTTGAGTAGAAAACAAGCTTGTCTTGGAAATAAGTTTAACATATTTGCCTTCTTAAATTTCTAATCCAATTCCAGGAAAACTTCCCAGATCTGTATAATTAACCCTATTGTGTTTGTCATTTATACTCAGGGGCCTGATCCTGTTCTAATCTTTATATTTTTATGGCTTCTTATGGCCTCACAAACAACTCTCAAACAAATAGCTGTGGTCAGCAACTCAAAATGGAGAGTTGGGGCCAGGAACTACCCAGGAGTCACTAAGAAAAGTGGGTTTCCTGGTAGGTCTCCTGGGTTCCAGGTTGTGCCTCCTGCTCTCTAGGGGAACCTCATCCTGCACGAAGTAGCCCTTTGTCTTTCTGGCATCTTTAATTTTCTCTCCTCTGAGTTCTTCCTCACAGTCTATAAATATACCCAAGTTCCTCCCATTTTAAAACAAAACAAAACTAAAAATCCTCTCAGCCCTACATCCCCCCCCCCCCATCTTGTGTCGTTTGGCTCTTTTTCTCTCAGTCTTTGCATCCTCAGCAAAATTTCCCAAAAGCACTGCCTGCACTTCCTCTGGCCAAAACTCACTCAATACCAGCTCCCTGCTGAGCTCCTACCTCCAGCTTGACACCAGGGGTCCTTCTTGGCCTGTCCCCTCATTTCCTAGCCCCAGATTAGGCCCCATTCTGAGAACTTTCAGCCTGTAATGTTTGTTTTTATTCACTTTCAGATTTTATTGACTTTCAAAAGGAGGATAAAAAGTAAAACAATTAATAATAAATGTCTTCAACTCTCATTTAAATTACCTGATAGAACATTAGGTTTTTTTTTGTTTGTTTGTTTGTTTTTCCTCTTTAAAAACATTAAGAGCTGGGCATGGTGATTCATACCTGTGACCCCAGCATTTAGGGATGCTAAAGTAGGAGGATCTTGTTTTTCAAGCCCAGCTTAGGCCATGCAGCAAATCCTTGTCTCAAAAAACAAACAAGCAGGGCGCTGGAGAGATAGATGGCTCAGAGGTTAAGAGCACTGACTGCTCTTCTAGAGGTCCTGAGTTCAATTCTTAGCAACCACATGGTGACTCACAACCATCTGTAATGGGTTCTGATGCCCTCTTCTGGCATAAAGGCATACATGCAGATAAAGCACTCATACATAAAATAAGTAAATAAATCTTAAAAACAACAACAAAAACTGACCCATGCAGGGGGTGGGGGAAGATCCAGAAAGAATTCTACCTGGTAACAACTAGCCTAGGAACTTTGGTAAGCTGCATCATTTGTGACTGGAGGAGGGGATTATTATTCTCTACTGATCAAAGCCCACACCTTGCAAATGCATATGTCATATTATGAGAGATTGGTAAGAAATGCAGTTTGTTAGAAAAACGGACACATTCTGTCGCATACAGACACTTTATTACCTATGTCAACGGTAGCTCCAAAGGTCAGTTTTCTGGGACCATAGGCCATTAAGCAGGCTTGCATCAGACTTAGCTTTATTTCAGCATTCTGTCTTTCATCCAATGACTGTGGGTGTCCTAGCATCTTCCTCAGAACGTGCTTTTGAGTTGAATGCATTCCTTCTACAGCACTCCAAACTTAACATGCTTTACACTTTGATATTTTGAAGATGGGATCGTGGAGGAAGTCAGCTAGACTTTGGAGTTTAGTGCTTTTGCTAAAAAACCTTTATAAGAGAATCTACAACCAATAATCCACACTGCAGGAGACCTGCTGCTGGTGAGGAATCCTGCTACTGATTCTGCTATTAGCACCCCGTTAGGTCACCATGCCGGGGGGGGGGGGAAGGGTCTGTTCCGCTTCAGGCTTTTGGTTCCCTAGAGGTGTCGAAGACTAAGCCAGTCTTAGGACGGGAGGCCTAACTGAGAGAATCCTGCCTGGTTCGCTGTGCAGCTCTGAGCCCGAAGAAACCCAGACGCCAACTCCAGGGCCGAGGCGGGTGGGGGTGGGGGTGGGCGGAGGTGAGCCTGCAGTGAGGAAACCAATCCTCTTGAGCCTAGCGGGAATGACGGCGGGCTGGGGGCGGGGTTAAGGGGAGCAATGCGTCTGGCAGGAGAACCAATCACCTGGCTCTTGGCTCCATGGGGGCGGGGGGTAGGTCAGCAGTTCCTCCACAGCTTCTCCGCTATACCACGCCTGCGCAGACATTACCGCTGATGCTCTCTGCGCGTGCGCGCCCCAGCACTCCCGTGAGGCACTGCGACGCGCGCGGTTGGAGGCAGCTGAGAACGCTGGCGGGAGCACCCTGAGGTAAAGGGCTGGCGATGCCGCCTCTACCCTCTTCCAGCCAGCTTCAGGCGTCGATAGAGATTACTGGGCCCTGGCGTGGGGTGCGCGGGAAGCTGAGGCTTCGTGCGGTGGGTCAGGGTGGAGCTGCTTGTCCAGTCACCCGGTTAGAGTTGGTAATTTTTTTTTTCGGGTGCTGCCGATAAAACCCAAGGCCTCAATCATACAAAGCAAGCGTTAAACCTGAAATATACCCTTATCCTTTTAAAAACATTTTTAAAAACAGCAATTAGGGGGTTTTGTGGGTGTGTTTTATTAGGGATCTCAAGTGTCTTAACTGGATACTCTAGAAACAAACAAAAACTAGCCCAGAGATTTTGTTGCCAGAGTGTCAAATGTATCGAGATTTTAAGACCTGCGGTTGCCACTGACCTTCGTTTGTCTCAAGTCGTGGATCATTGTACGCTGGGTGAAAATAGTACTGTTTTGCTTGATGACTGCTGGGTACTTTGAAACTTGTCAGTTTGCCCTGGTATTTTTCTTTTTAGGCTGGTTCTCTCTGGAGATTGAGTCGTTTGAACCTGATGAATGCTGGTTGAGGTAAATAATTAGTTGGATCTTCCTCAAATAAGTGGCATGTTTCTATTTCCTTACTAGAAACGACAGGGGAAAACAACTACTATTTTACAAAATGTAGTGTATTTTAAATAATTTCATCATTGCAAAAAATAAGGTTTTTCATTGTTACATTTTCATTAATTAGGTTTTCATTACTGTTGCAGTGTCCTACGAAATGCCCTAATTGCTAATGTTTTGCTCTATTTTCGTCAGTAAACGAACCTGCATCTGCCTTTTATTTGGTAGCTCCCTGATGTCATCTGATAAAATTATCTGCTTATTCAAAATGCATTTGCCTTGTTTGTGGTCTAATACTTGTTTTCTTTCCCTCTAGGAAAACACATTATAGATTGTAATTTTTTTTGCCCTTTCTTCTATGGACTTGGTGTAAATATGTTTTTTTCTGTTTGAACTTAGTTTTTAAAAATCATTACCATAGATTCATATCAAATATAAGAAACAGGGTAGTTAAACCATGAGTTGTGGAAAGGAGTTTGTGGAAACACTGAAAAAAATTGGTTATCCTAAAGCTGATATTCTTAATGGAGAAGATTTTGACTGGCTGTTTGATGATGTGGACTTTGAGTCGTTTTTGAAATGGTTTTGTGGGAATGTGAATGAACAGAATGTATTATCTGAAAAAGAATTGGAAGATTTCAGTGTTCTTCAAAGGTCAGGCAAGCCCATCCTAGAAGGAACAGCGTTGGATGAAGTTCTTAGAACCTGTAAGACTTTTGATTTGAAGACACCTACACTGGATGACAAAGAGATACAGAAGTTAGAGGATGAGGTTCAAATTCTGCAGAAATTAAATAACTTAAAAATTCAGCGATGGAATAACTACCAGTTAATGGCTTCTGAAACTAGCTACAAATCTCTGACATTAAATGCTAAACAAGAGGAAGCAACTAAGAAGATGAAACAAAGTCAAAGATTCCTAAATGCTGTGATTACTAAGCTCAGTAATGAACTTCATGTTCTTATTGAGGGAGTTAATAATTTGATAATATTCTTCAGACATTCTAATTTAGGTCAAGGGACAAATCCAGTATTTTTATCTCAGTTTTCCTTGGAAAAATATATAAGACAAGAAGAGCAGAGCACAGGAGCCTTAACCTTATATACCAAAAAGCAATTCTTTCAGGGTATACATGAAGTAGTTGAAAGTTCAAATGAAGAAAATTTTCAGCTCTTAGATATACAAACACCATCTATTTGTGATAATGAAGAAATCCTTGGGGAGAGACGACTGGAGATGGCTAGGCTGCAGACTGCATACATCTGTGCCCAACAACAGATCATATACTTTAAAGCAAGTAATTCAAGCATGAAGTCAAGTGTAAAATGGGCAGAAGAGAATCTTCATAGCCTAACCATCGAGGTAAATATAAGAAATAATTGGCATTGTAATTGTTAGACATATAAGATTTAATATTGCTACTACTTTAGAAAGAGGAATCTAATTTTAGTTTTATATCTGCTCAATACTTATTTGCAGTATGTGTTTCATACAAATTATTATTAATCATATTACCAGATCTTAGTAATTTTATCTTCAATCATACTGTCTGGTTAATTATGAACCAAAATGTCTTAATTTGCATTTGAAATTTGTGTCATTTCAAATACAAATTAAACTGGAGTTTCCATTTTATGATATATGCCAAAGAGACTACTTGCTTGATTGTGGTTATTCTGCCTTGTTTTTCATCTGTAATCTTTGGAAGCTTGCTTACTTGATAATGTAACCACTAGATAGTTGAATTAAAAATGTAGATTTTTCTGATTCACAATACCTGCATTAAATTAGTTACTACAACAAACAAAAATTTTGAAATAATAAAAGAAATCTGATAAATCTGTGTGCTGTAATCAGCTAATGGACCAAGAAAATACCTATTGAGATAATTTTAAGAAAAACTAAAATCTTCATTTGTTAACAATGAGTAATATGCTGATAAAGTTATGATTAGGATAATAATGAGATCCAGTCAACCATTACTGTATACATATATAGTGTAAAGGTACTGTGAAGTTCAGTAGATCTTACTGGCTTACTGGCTTTTCTCTTGAGTTAGTCCATATTTTCCCTTTTTTTTTTTTTTGGGGGGGGGGTTTCGAGATTGGGTTTCTCTGTGGCTTTGGAGGCTGCCCTGGAACTAGCTCTTATAGACCAGGCTGGTCTCGAACTCACAGAGATCCGCCTGCCTCTGCCTCCCGAATGCTGGGATTAAAGGCGTGTGCCACCAATGCCCGGCTTATATTTTCCCATTTAAAACTAGTTTTGCATTATACTAATAAGTTAGTTTTCATTCATTGAGCATATTATCTGACCACCTAAAACAAAAAGTGAAAATAATTTTAAAATAAGAATTTAAACCTACAATTTAAAATGTTATTGCTTTCTTTGTCTAGGCAGTTGGTGAAGAAAATTTGGATGCTAAAATTTCTAGCTTGAACAGTGAGATTCTAAAACTTGAAGAAGAAATCACTCATATGAAAGACAAAATTCTGTCTGCTGTGGTAAAAGAGAATGCCCAGTTATTGAACATGCCAATTGTAAAGGGAGATTTTGATCTGCAGATTGCTAAACAAGATTATTATACAGGAAAACAAGAGTTTGTTTTAAATCAGTTGATAAAACAGAAGGCATCATTTGAGCTTGTGCAGTTATCATATGAAATTGAATTGAGAAGACATTGGGATACATATTGGCAACTTGAAAATTTGGTTCAACAACTTAGTCAAGGAAATGTGATGCTCTGTCAGCGATTAGAAACATTAGCCGATCCATCGGCACCCGAGCAGTTAAACTCCAGGACACCCATCAACACTAAAGATTATTCTACTCATAGGTATGTATATGTCATTGCTTTCTTATCTTAAAAAATTTTTGTTCCCTTTCTGTTCATGTTAGGTCTGAATGTAGCCACTTAAAAGCTGAAGTCAATGAGTTGGAAGAATAAACTGCTAAAATTTTTATTCCCACTTAGATACCATTATTTATTTTAGATTTACTTTATTTGAATACAGCTTTATATCATAAGTATTGTTGGACATGATACTGATTGTATTTGAGGAAGGTGGGAGTAGAGCGGAAAACTTTTTATTTCTCTATCTGGTGAAAGCTAGACTTTCCTGATATGTAAGTAATTGATGATACCAAGATATGGAATTAGAAGGCTAAAGTAGTAGATTTCAAAAGTCTGTATTCTGCCTGGTGTAGTGGCTCATATTTGTAATCCTAGCACCTAGAAGGCTAGTGTAGAAAGATAGTAAGTTTGAGGCCATAGTAGGCAATAACTTGTTTTTTAAATTCTGTATGACGATGGGATTACACCTTTAATTTTAACTTTCTGGAAGCTAGGGCAGGAGAATTGTGAATTTGAAGTCAGCTTGGGCTACATAGCAAGAATTCTAGGACAGCCTGAGTTGCACAATGAAACTTTGTATTTTAAAGAAAGAAAGAATTGGCAGGGAGACAGGCCTAGGGAGATAGCTCAGTCACTGAAGTGCTTGTGTATAAGTTTGAGAATCTGAATTTGAGCCCTCAGAAATTACATAAAAAAGCCAGGTGCAGTGGCACACTACCGTCATCTCTACACTTGAGAGGCAGAGGAAGAAGGATCCTTAATACTTTCTGGCCAACCAGTCTCACTGAATAGGTAAGCTCCAGGTTCCTTAGAGATTTTGCTAAAAAGTGACACGGAGAGTTGAGGAAGACCCAACCTTCAATCTCTGGCCTCCCCGTGCACATGTGCGCGCACGTGCACACACACACACACACACACACACACACACACACACACACACACACACACACACTGAAAGACCCCCGAAGAGGTACTTTCGTAGAAGGAGACCCGCACCCAGGAATCAGCGAGACCACGAACTTGGATGCAAAACCGCAAGAGGCTTTATTGGAGATACGGGTACCCGGGCGACTTAGCTTCTGTGAGGCCAAGCGCCCCGAGCCAAGGGAAAGGGGTCCTTATATAGGGAAAAAGGCGCAAGCTAGGAGCAGGGATTCTATTGGATAATTCTAATGAGGCATTGTACAGAGCTATTCCCATTGGTCAATGTAAATGAGGCGCTATACAGGGTTATTCAAATGAGGCGCAGTACAGAGTTATTCAAATGAGGTGAAACACAGAGTCTTTCAAATGAGGCGAAATACAGAATCATTTCTATTGGATGGTTCAAATGAGACACAGAGCCATTCCAGATCAGCATATTCTCAAGGTCTGGTGTCTGGTGTCTGGTACAACAGACTCAATTCCCCCCCTCCGCTTCCTGATGGCTGACCTTGGGGGCAGAGACCTTGGGACGGAGTGTTTCTCATCGGGCGGGGGCTCAGGGGCAGGGCTCCAGGCCGGCTCACTTGGTGTTTGTTCTCGTGCCGGCCCACCTGGTGCTCGCCCTCGTGCCGGCCCACCTGGTGCTCGTTCTCGGGCCGGGCAGGCTAAGGGGCAGCGGGGGAAGTGGAGGCCGGTGGGGGGTGGGGATCAGGGAAGCCGCCGACCGGAGGAGGAGGCAAACTTGAGAAAGAAAGGGCTAAGGGGCAGGGGTCTTTCAACACACACACACACACACACACACACACACACACACACACACACACACACGTTTTGTATCCTATTCCTCATTTTTCTGTAGGATTAGAATAATATACTCTTAATCATTTTTTTGTTTTTTTTTAAGATTTTATTTATTTATTATGTATACAACATTCTGCTTTCATGTTTATCTGCACACCAGAAGAGGGCATCAGATCTCATAACGGATGGTTGTGAGCCACCATGTGGTTGCTGGGAATTGAATTCAGGACCCCTGGAAGAACAGTGAGTGCTCTTAACCTCTGAGCCATCTCTCCAGCCAATCATTTTGTTTCTTATTAGTAAAATGAATGACTTAGGGTTGTCTCATTGTTTAAATTTTTGGGGTTTCCATCAACAGCATGATCTATGTGAATGTGCCAGTGGGTAATTGTGTCATTAATAATTACAGTCCTCAGGATTATAATTGGCAACTTTGGACTTCATCCAGTTTATGGTCTGTTAAGATTTGTTTGTGTGAAGAGAGCAAGTTATTTGTTGGTTATTTATATTATAAGTAAGAGACCATATCTTTTTATCAGGCAGGTATAACATAATTGCTTTAGATTTTCTTTTGTCCTATAGACTGATGGTCTTTTCTGCCATTAAGCGAAATGTTCAAATGGTCTTGTTAATTATCAGGATTTTTGCCAAACAGAATACTGAACAAATTAAAGTAGGAAGTTTGTTGTCAATGCCATATGTATAACTCTCAATTGTTTACATTTTGCAATATTTACATTTAAAAATTTTTCTCCTTTAATCCCACCACAATCTTGTGAAATAGGCACTAAAGATTGATTTTCCGAGCTGGGCGGTAGTGGCACCCGCCTTTAATCCCAGCACTCAGGGGGCAGAGGCAGGCGGATCTCTGTGAGTTCGAGACCAGCCTGGTCTACAAGAGCTAGTTCCAGAACAGCCTACAAAGCCACAGAGAAACCTGTCTCGAAAAACAAAAACAAAAAAATTGATTTTTCCCTGGGTCATTGTTGCTGCTGCTACTGTGAAAGAAATGTTTTTTTGGGATGTATCACTGAAGCTCACTTTGAAAATAAACTAATGGCAGCTAAAAATCAAGATGAAGTTTATATCTAAAATATGGAAGATGGAAAAACTGAAAATTCAGATTTTTTTTTTTTTTTTCTTTTTGGAGAGAGTGTCTTGCTGGCCTTGAATTTGCTTTGTAACCTTGAGGCTCCACCTACCTTTAGCTTCCTGAGTTCTGGGATGACACAGGGTTGTACCATATGCTCGAATTCAGATGTTTCTCTTCTGAAATAATATTATATTGTACTTGAGATGGTTTCAGTTGCTCAATATTAGAAACACATAAATTACTACTTCTCAGTTGTTACTTATGGTGGGTTGTTATAATTTTGAAAACTCATTTTTCTCTTGAATTTTAAATTTTGTATTTTAGGCTTTATCAACTTTTAGAAGGAGACAGTAAGAAAAAAGAATTGTTTATAACCCATGAACACCTGGAGGAAGTGGCTGAGAAATTGAAACAAGATGTTTCTCTAATACACAATCAGTTGGCAGTATCTACTCAAGAGCAGTTTTTCTTTCTGTCCAAACTGAATAATGATGTGGACATGCTTTGTGATGCTTTGTATCACGGAGGGAACCAGCTATTGCTTTGTGATCAGGTAAGTGTTTTCCTAGGAAATTTAAAATGCTTTTAAAAGTGATGCTTATTGTAAGAGGCTAGAGAGATAGCTCAGTTGTTAAGAATACTTGCTGCTCTTGTAGAGGATCCATGTTTCATTCCTAGAATCCACATGGTGGCTCACAACCATCTGTGACTCTAGCTCTAGGGGTTCTGACATCTTCAGCTTTTGTGGGTATCAGGCCCACATGTGGTACACATACACAAATCCAAGCAAAAATACTTATTCAAATAAAAAAATGACATTTAAAAAATGTTCCTTATAAAAGAGGAAGAGCAATAATATCAACAAAGGAATCAAGATCATGATGGGGAAACTCACAGAATCAGATGACCTAAGCTAGTGAGAGATCACTGACTCAGGTCTGACAAATAGGGAACCTGCATAAGACCAAACTAGACTCTCTTAATGGTGACAATGGTGTAACTGGGACAATATATGAGGCCACTCACAGTGGGTCCAAGATCTAACACTAATGCACAAACTGACTTAGTGGAGCCCATTCTATATGGAGAGATACCTTGTCCAGCCTAGACACAGGGGTGTGAGGATGGAGAGGTGCCTTGGTCCTGCCTCAGTGAGATGATGGGGCAGTCTTAGTAGACTTCTGAGGGGAGGCCTTACCCTCTCTGAGGACCCGATGGAAGAGGCGGGGAAGGAGGAAGCAGGAGGACAGGAGCGAGGAGGAACTGGGATGTAAAAAATAAATTAATAAAAAAAAGAATGTTCCTTATAAAAGAAAATATGAAGAAAAGATTATCTTATCCCATTACATTATTATAAAATGTATTTGTTTAGAGAGACAGGGTCTTGCTGTGTAGCCTGTGCTGGTCTCTAACTCAAAGTCTCCTGGGTACTGGGATTATAGGCATATACCACCATACAAAACCTTATGGTCTTTTTGTAACTCCTCATACATATTCAAATAATTTTGAATGTTATGTATAGAATTTGAAAATTAATAAAATTTTCAACCGCTATAAAAGGATATGTAATATTGATGCTGTATAAGGAAAGTAAACTTGTTATTTTAGCAAAGAGAGGATTGCGCTTCTGTCTTTGAAATCTGTGTGTACTTACTTGCTTCTGCTAATGGAATTCCCCAACTTTTGAGTAGTTCTGTCTTTGAGTTTTATTATATAAATAAATTCTTAGATAGTATATTAACTTGTTTTTGAACTTTATGTGCATGAAATTGTATATTTCAATAATTCATTTGTTCTTACCCTGTACCCTAAACTTAGTATTTAATCCCTGAGACTGTTGATCAAACCTTGGGGCCTTTTACATGCTAGACAAGGTCTTCATCAGGGTGGCCTTGAACTCATTTTGTAGCTCAGGTTGGCCCAAAACTTTCAATCCTCCTCCTTTCACTTCCAGAGTGCTGGGATTATAAACATGCTTCCCAGTGACTGGCATTCGCTTGTTTTCATTTTGTTTGTTTTCTTTTTTTCTTTTTTGAGACAGGCTATTCCTGTGTATTCCTGGCTCAACTGGGACACACTGTAAATCAGGCCAGTCTTGGGCTCACAGAGCTCTGTCTTCCTCCTCTTCCCCAGTGCTGGGATTAAACTTGTATGCCACCATGCCCAGCATGTACTTATCTTTTTTTTTTTTTTTTTTTTTTTGGTTTTTTGAGACAGGGTTTCTCTGTGTAGCTTTGGAGCCTATCCTGGCACTCGCTCTGGAGACTAGGCTGGCTTCGAACTCACAGAGATCCGCCTGCTTCTGCCTCCCGAGTGCTGGGATTAAAGGCATGCGCCACCAATGCCCGGCTTATGTACTTATCTTTTAACACTGTTTTTTAAGCTCATGTATATAGACATACATTAGTTTTCACCTTTATATAATTATTGTTCTGTTACACAAAATTTCACAGTTACCTGTTCTCTTGACATGTTAAAATAATTTCTAATTTTCTATGGTTAGTCTGTGTGTTAGTTATGTGTACACACTTTTTGTATAGACCAAATACCCAGCAGAAGCAACTTAAAGTAGAAGAGCTTTATTTGGCTTATGATTTTAGAGGTTTAATTCATGATCATTGCGCCCTATGTGCTTAGAGCATCATGGTGGCAGAGGATGTTCTCATTTTGAGGACAGGAAGCAGGAGCACACACACATATTCTCTCTCACATATTCTCTCTCTCTCTCTCTCTCTCTCTCTCTCTCTCTCTCTCTCTCTCTCTCTCTCTCTCTCTCTCACACACACACACACACACACACACACAAGCTAGAAGGGGTTTTTTAGATGTAGGTAGACTTTGATTCTCTTCTTTCTACCATATCTTTCCAGGGATTGAACTATGGTTGTCAGGCTTGGCTATAATTGACATTGTCTACTGAGTTGTCTCTCTAGCCCATCATTGTGTTACTGTTTCTTAAGCATATTATAAAGGAGGAAAATAAGCCAATTAAAATGAGTAGAATACTTCTAAAGCCTCATGCTTAATTCTGAATTGTTCTAAATTGTTTTGTAATTCACAGTTGTCACATTTTCTACATCAAGAATATTAGGGAAAAATTTTTTTTTGTTTGAAACAGAATCTCATGCTGTAGCTCTTGCTGGTCTGAAATTTGCTACATAGAGTTGTAGCAGTCTTTCCTTTGCCTCCAAGTGGTGGGATTACAGGTCTGAGCCACCATGCTCATTTGAAAAGAGTGCGTGGCCATCAATAGTCACCACATGAGGGTCTCTATGATAAGATGCATCTTCATTTCAGATGTGTTGAGATCTGAAAAAAAAAATGTGTATCCCAGTCTGACCTCAAACTTACAGCAACCCGGCCTCAGCTTTCCTACTGTTGGGATTACAAACATGAGCACCATCCATGCCCAACATATTAAGGGTTGGTTTTTTTCTTTTTAAAAAATTTTATTATATTTATTTATTTTTGTGTGTGGAGGGGTACACATCTGTCTAGGGATTATAGGGCAATTGGGAATCTGATGTTTTCTTTGAACATGTAGGTTTGGGGGATCACACTTGGGTCATCAGGCCAAGTGTGATCAAGTATCACACTTGTATCAAAGTGTATCACATCAAGTATCAAAGGTACTTGATAACAAGTACCTTTGTCCACTGAGCCATCTCTTCAGCCTTATCTTTTTTTCTTTAGTTCTTTTTCTAAAGATAGGATCTCACCATGTTACCCTAGATGGCTTGGAATTAACTATGCAGATCAGGCTATCCTAAAACTATGAGATCTTCCTGCCTCTGTCTTCCAAGTGTTGAGATTAAGAGTATGTGCCACCCATGGGGAGGGCCTAGGCTTGGCCAGGATCATTATTGTGGAATTTGGGGAGCCCCATGGAGGGCCCTACCCTCCATAGGGAGCAGAGAGGGAGGGGGGCTGGTTGTGGGTTGGAGGGAACGGGGGGGGGGGGGTTTGACATGTGAAAGTATAATTTTGTAAAATTAAATAAAAAAAACAGAAAAAGAAAAAAAAAGAGTATGTGCCACCACTATGACCTAATAGGGCTTTTTATTATGATTGTGAGAAGTTATTAAATCAATGGAATTTCCTTTTAAGTTATATTTTAAATTTCTAGTTGGTATTAGGGATAAAGTTCTTGAAATAAAGCTTTTTTCTCCTCTTTTCAGGAGTTAATGGAGCATTTTCATCAAGTTGAATCTAAGTTGAATAAACTAAATCATCTTCTTACTGATATTCTTGCTGATGTGAAGACAAAAAGAAAAATTTTGGCAACTAATAAATTGCATCAAGTGGAAAGAGAATTATATGTATATTTTTTTAAAGATGAAGACTATCTAAAAGATGTTGTTGAAAATTTAGAAAACCAGTCAAAGACTAAGGCCCCTGGTCATAATAACTGAATCTACTATGCCTGCTGTGTTTTGATTTATAAGTATTAAGAGGCTATTTCTAATAAACACTACTAATAAGCACTAATAATTTTACTAATTATTTAGTATGTGGGGAGGGATGTGTGTATGTGCAGCCTTGTGTATTAGTGTGTACCATGTAATATGTGGAGGTAAGAGAACATTTTGTAGGAGTTCTGTTATCCTTCTACCACAAGAGCTCTGGGAATGGAAATCCAATCATCGGTCTTGGTGGCAGTGATTAACCCATCTCATCAGCCTCAGTGCAAATAAGTTTATAAATTTAAGATCAACAGAACATTTATTTTAATAGATTCTGTGTCAATAGATTCAGAACTTCCCTAATCTGAAATTTTTAAATAAAGCAGCTGTGATACTTCTCAAGTGAAAAAAATTCTACATCTGATCTTACATGATTGGTCAGAGTCATAAAATACATACACTAAATTTTAAAACTACCTTCAGTCTTATTTATATAAAATTTGTCTGAAATATAAATGAATTTCACATATTGACTTGGGTTCTATCCCTAAAATAGCTAACTGTATATATACAAAAATTAAAATATCTGAAACACTTTGGTCCCACTCATTTAAGTAAAGGGATATTAAGTTTGTGACATTGGGTTTTAACCCATGTAACCACTGACAGAGTAGAAGTGCTGTGCTTTTGTAGTGTTGACTGGCCAGACCTGGCTTGAACTTAAATCCATCTACCTGCCTTTGTTATGCATGTTATACTATCCGAGGTCAACTGTGATCTGAAAATACTGAATTTTAAAAAAATCATAAGTTTTAAGTTGTATGCTTTCCTGTGTTTCCTCTGAAACCTCCTACCTGGGATGTGTTGTACTTTTGTTCAGTATATGTGTGCTACATACCTGACCTTTTTTACTAGTCATTTAATACCTGATAGCAGATACATAGATTTTGATACTATGTGCAGTTTCATTGAATAGACTATTGTATATTCAATAGCCATGTCTTGTATTTGACTAAAGTAAAATTCTGCTGCTGGAAGTATTTTCCCCTAATTCTCTATTGTAACCTTTGAGAAGTTCCAATGTATCTACTTGCACTACAGAGTTTGAGCATTTCCATTTTAAGGGTTAGGTTGTCCCATACTAGAGCTTTAACCAGTGAGATTATAGCATGAGTAATGAAATTTGAAATTTAAGTTTCTGTGCAAGTGATTGCTTAAAGGATTTATGATATTTAAATCACTTTCTTAGGAAAGGAAATGTTGGACAATTATTTTTTTAATTCCTTTTATCACTTTCTAAATTTATGGATACTGGAATTGAACCCAGTCCTCTGGAAGAACAGTCAGTGCTTATAACCATTGAGCCATCTCTTCAGCCCTGGACAATTAATTATTTTAAAGATTGGAAATGGCGTTTTAGTTTGATTTTTAAATTCTTTTTTTTTTGTATTTGTTTTTCCAGACAGGGTTTCTCTGTAGCTTTGGAGTCTGTCCTGGAACTTGCTGTGTGTACCAAGCTGGCCTTGAACACACAGAAATCCACCTGCCTCTGCCTTCTGAGTGCTGGGATTAAAGGTGTGGGCCACCACTACCCAGCTAAATACTTTTTTTAAAGGTAAAGTCTTAAAAAAATCTTGTAGCCCGAATTGGCCTTCAATTCATGATCTTGCCTTGACCATGCTGGGATTATCAGCATATACTTCTAGACTTGACTGCCTATCAGACGTTTTATAAAATGCTCCCAGAGAGTTCATTTTATGATATATCCCTGTTAAATACTAAATATTGTAATTGTTCAGCTTTAGGAAATACCTCTAAGAATATTCTTTACCTTTGTTATATAGTTTTCCAGTCTTAAAAACTACATAGTTTTATGGACATTTCTAAGATATAACTAAAGGTAGAAAATGGCCATGCACTGTATTTTTATAATCCATCAAGCAAATGCATTTTTGTCAGTTGTTACAAATGACATGTTATAAATTTATTGTTAGGTGAACCTAATGCACTTGATTAAAAAAAAAAAACTTTAACATTAAATCTTGTCATAATTAACTACCAGGCCAAGCAGTGGTAGTGCAAGCCTTTAATCCCAGCACTTGGGAGACAGAGGCAGGTGGGTCTCTGTGAGTTCAAGGCCAGCCGGGTCTACAAATCGAGTTCCAGGATAGCCAGAGTTGTTAAGCAGAGAAACCCTGTCTCCAAAACAAAACAACGCCCCCCCCCCAAAAAAAAATTATTTAACTGTCAGTTATTCATTTGAATGTCCAGAGATAAGGCATTTGAGTTTTTCTTTTCTCAATGTGGGAAAATGTGTTAACTGCTTTTCTTGGTGGGTGCCAGATAATTTAGCTATATGAACCAGATATTCTGTATTTCCCACCTAAACCTATACCTACTCAGCCAGGGGGACCAATAGAGTGTGTCAGTGCCAAGATGGTTGGTTGTTTGTCTACCTTGATGACCCAAGTCAATTTTAATTACTGTATTGCCAAATTTGTATGCTTGAAAATTAATAATAGCCAGCTTTCAGAGCTGAGGATTATTTAAGTAAACTGCTTACATCATAACTGGTTAATTAGAAAGTATTTTTATATGTTTATTGTGATTCCTCAGATGAGCCTCTGGTTGGTTTTGTTTTGTAGCACTGGGAATCAAATCTAAGGTTTACACATACCAAGCAAATGCTACTGAGCGCCATCCCCCACACTTTTTTTTTTTTAAATAACTTTTAAAATATTTGAGATTGGGTCTAACTAATTTGCTCAGCTATCCTTGAACTTGCTCTGTAGCCCAGGCAGGCTTGAAGCGTGTCCTGCCTCGGCCTCCTAATTCATCTTGTACCAACAGGCCTCACTCTTCATTTTTCCATCCTGTGTTAGATAACCGAAACCTGTTTCCTGTAGTTTGTTAATACCTTTTAAATGAAAATATATGTAAGTCCTTTTAAAATCTTAAAATTAATATATGGTACTTATCTTACATTTAGGACTTTTTGAAAATGGAAAGTTATGAGGCATGTATAGGTTTTGATCTCTGTGAGACACCCCTCTCCACTGTTGCTCAGAAGATTATGTGTGCTATGCGTTCAGGTGATTTCATGGATTCTAAGAATGAGGGAGAGAGTACAAAGAGTAAGTAATTTTATGAGCCTTTTATTGTCTTGAATGTCAGTTATTTTAAAAAGTAAGACTTAAAGATGAAATGAATATAATAAAATTATTTCCTAGAACTTGTTTTGTAGGGATTTCCATTGCCTACAGAAGTGGTTTCCAATACCCTTCCTTCTCCATCATTGTCACTAAATTGCTTACTAAATTCAAAGTCCTTTAACCCCAATGGTTTAATAAAACAGTCTTCCTTGTTCCAAGTACTCTAGTATCTTCAAAGGAGATGGTATCTTTCATAATGTCCCATGATTGACTCCTAGATTATTGAATTTGTAATTGGACTTGCTATTGAATATGGTCATAAGTGTTTGTCATTATATTATACTGTCATAAAATATATAAATTCTGGGTATTAGAGAGGAATGGTTTTGTGTATGACTTTATGATGTATAATAGTAAAAAGCTATGGCATATACTCAGAAGGCACGGGTATACCTGAAAGGTTTGTAACATTAAGTAGGGTTTTTTGTTTTTTTTTAACTAGCAAAGCCAGTAATTTGTGGTTTATTTCTTTTCCTATAAAATAAGTTATAAATCATATTAAGTTAGGATATTAAGATGAAATCATTGAGAGTATTAGCACAAATGTTGTTCATAAACACAATTTCTCAGTTAAGTAGCACTTGGGGCTGGAAAGATGACTCAGGGGAAATGTCAGCAGGCTTGAGCAGCTGAGTTTGAATCCCTTGTACTCAGTTGAAGAAGCCAGCCAGGCAAGGCTATATGTGTCTCTAACCTCTGCATTGGAGTTGGAGGCAGGTAGAACTTGGGAATTCATAGCCATCCAGCCTAGATGAAAATTACTGCTTGCATTGCTATAATCTCATTTTTTACAAAATCCTCTCCTTGCTCAAAGATCACCACTGTCCTGATTTTTATTACAGCTGCTTCCTAATAAAGGCATTTTTATATTGCTTCAAAGACCTTTTTGTCAGAAATTACTTAGCTATCCTATAATAATCCAGACTTCTATAATAATCCAGACTTCCTTTCTGAGGTACAGAGGTATGTGCATGGCTCAGGTTCATTGCATCAGGTTTCTGTCAGCAAAGTGTGAACTTAAGTAGTGAGTGCTCCTGTCAAGGCAGGCTTGAAGATGCCCAACTTGCTTCCCAGTAGGAACTCAAGATCATTTTTCTTCAGTCCTAGTCTAAATGACAGTATCATGTGATGGGGGTGAAATAATGTGCCAGAAGGACCCTGGGCCTGTGAGTAATTCATGAACTAGCTCTACCGCCACTAAGACCTTTAATCTCAGAACATGAAAGAAATAAGCTTACACTTTGTTCTTTAAGCCATTATATTATCTCTTTAGTGCCTTTAGCTTAGGTGGGTTTTTTTTTTTTTTTTTTTGAGTCACCTTTATATTCAGAGTAGGGTTCATCTGTAAATTTTTTGGAATTATATTGTTCATTAAGACTGTTAAAAATGTTTGGCAATTACTGGGGTCAAAGAAGTTTTTAAGGTTAGCTGACTATATGCTATGTTATCTTGTGATTAAGCATGTTTTTGTCACTATATGTATATTTCTTTATTTTCATAGGAAAAATATTCCATACATTTATTAGAACTTTTTATTTTAAGTTGGAGTTTAAAGATACGTATATTCAAAATATTTTTACAAACATGAATTTATAAAAGTTTGATTCCCCAAAAGGTATTTGACAAATCCATTTAATGTGAAGCTTGTCTTTATTCCCACTGTCTAGTAGAAATATTTGGCAATTTCAGGGACAGAATAAAAAACTAAAAGGCAGAATAGACCTATGATGATTATATCCCTTCTAATTAGGGATAAATGAATTATATTTTTATGTGTACCAAATAAATACAAAATCCGTACTTCAAACCATTTACACAACCCTTCAAGGTCTTAGATTTTAGTCCCCAAGGCCACTGCTTTCTGCCTCATGGGGATTTTTTTTTTTTCCATGGGGATTTTTTTTAGGAAGCCTCCACGTTACTTTTTATTTTCAGTTGACTGCCACTTTGGTTGTTTTTCTCTATCATGGCTTCAGGTTATTCTTTGTTCTTGCTTTCTGGTAAGTTTGTCATTAGAATATTCCCATGTATTTCTATGTATTATCTGACTCCTGCCCTTTATATTATATTCTACAATTCACTATTTTCTATCATTTTGTTGTTGTCCCATTCGGATTTAACTATGACTCCTGAAAATGTGATACTTTTCAGAGTCCCCCTGTACTTATCATTTCCTTTTTGACCTTTCCTTACATTTCTTAGTGTTTTAGTACTTGTTTCCTGTGTGAACATAGATGCAAATTTTCTCAATAAAATACTTGCAAACTGAGTTTAATACCACATTAAAAAACATCTTACAACATGATCAAGTTAGGCTTTTTGTTTGTTTGTTTGTTTGTTTGGTTTTTTTTTGTTTGTTTTGTTTCCTTTTTCAGGACAGGGTTCCTTTGTGTAGCTCTGGCTGTCCTGGAACTCACTCTGTAGACCAGATTGGTTTCAAACTCACAGTGATCCACTTGCCTTTCCTTCTGAGTGCTGGGATTAAAGGTATACACCACTACTGCTGAAGATCAAGTTAATTTTACTCCAAGGATGTAAAGGTGGTTCAAAAGAAGCAAATCAGTAAACTAATTTAGTACACAAATAGAATCGGAGACAGAAATCACATGCTTACCTCAGTAGATATATACATTTGACAAAGTTCAATACTCTTTCATGGTAAGTGTCCTGAAGCAACTATATTTAGAAGGACCATATCTTACCATAGTAAGAGAGTTAGCATCCAGTAATAGCACTTCCCTCCAAGCTTGACCACCTGAGTTCATCCCCAGCATCTACCTGGTCAACATGGAGAACTCCCCAATATTGTCTTCCTGCCCACACGCACACACAAACATAAATGTAATTTAAATCTAAGGGTTAGGAAAATGGCTCTGTGGGTAAGGTACTTACCATACAAGTGTGAATACTGGAGTTCAGATCCCCAGAATTCATGTAAATGCTGTGTGTGTGCAAGTGCGCACATGTTTATAATTCTAGCTTTGGAATGTGGAGATGGAATCCCTAGAGAAACTGGCTAGTGAGAATAGCATTTAAGTGAACTCAGTTTGATTGAGAGGTCCTGTCTCAATGAATAAGGTAGAAGAGTTATGAGAGATAATGATTTTTTGTTTGTTTTTCGAGATAGGGTTTCTCTGTAGCTTTGGGGGCTGTCCTGAAACTAGCTCTTGTAGACCAGGCTGATCTCGAACTCACAGAGATCCTCCTGCCTCTGCCTCCTGAGTGCTGAGATTAAAGTGTGCACCACTACCCCCTGGCAGGAGATGATTCTTTACATCAACTTTGGATCTCTACATACAAGCACACTCAACCATATATGGCTACACATGTAGGCATGCATATACAAATTTGTGCACCACACATAAAAATGGAAAACTAATAAATTTAAAAGTAAAGGCTATATACAGAAATCCTATCACAAACACCATACTAAATGGAGAAAAAATGAAAGCATTCCCTGTAAATTCAGGAATAGGAAAACAATGACTACTTAGTGGGATAGCTCAGCAGATAAAGGTACTTACTACTGAGCCTGACAAATTGAATTCAATCTCTAGGACCCATATGGTAGAAGGACAGAAACAACTCTTAAGAGTTGTCCTCTGAGCCAGGTTGGTGGCACGCGCCTTTAATCCCACACTCGGGAGGCAGAGACAGGTGGATCTCTGTGAATTCGAGACCAGCCTGGTCTACAAGAGCTAGTTCCAGGACAGCCTCCAAAGCCACAGAGAAACCCTGTCTCAAAAAAAAAGAGAGAGAGAGAGAGAGAGAGAGAGAGAGAGAGAGAGAGAGAGAGAGAGAGAGAGAGAGAAAGAGAGAGAGAGAGAGAAAGAGAGAGAGAGAGAGAGAGTTGTCCTCTGACCACTGGCACCCTATGGTAAGCACAGGGCACCCCAAAATAAATATAACAAACAATTTTAAAAAGAAATATATCCTCTCCATTGTCCAGAGTAGTTCTTGAATTCTTACACCAGAGAAATAAAGGATACACACAGCAAAGGAAGATGGCCAATATCCCTATTTATAGACTGTGATCCTATACTTAAAAGATCTTGACAACACCAGAAAACCTACAGCTAATGACTTACATCAAAGTAGTAAGATACAAAGTCAGCATCAGTTGCTTTTCTATATAATGGTAATCACATGTTGAAAAGAAAAATCAGGCCAAGCATGGTGGTGCATGCCTTTAATTCCAGTATTTGAAGAGGGCAGGATATTTGAGGCCAGCCTGATCTACATAGCAAGTTCCAGGATAGTCTGGACTACATAGACAAACCCTGTCTCAAGGGAAAAAAAAAAAAAAAAAACTGCAGGAGAGGGAAAAGATGAAAATAACTAGAAATAAACCTAAACAAAGTGCAAGACTTTTACGGTGAAAACAGTTGCCCCAAAGGAAGAAATTGAAGACACTAGAAGATGAAAAAAATGAATAAAACAAAACAAAACAAAAAACACTTCGCTGGCTGGCAGAAGGAAAATGACTATTGCCAGAAGCAATCCACAGAATCAATACAATCCCAATCAAAATTCCAATGATATTAATGACAATTAGAAAATACTAAAATTAATATGAAAGTACAAAAGTCCTCAAGATGACAAAGCAATCCTGAGTAAAAAATATGCCACAGGTATTACAACACTTGATCTCAAGTTATACTACAAAGCAGTAGTAACAAAAACATGGTGCTGACACAAAAACAGAGACCAATAGTGGGCTAGAATTGAGGACCCTGAAATAAACCCATGGAGCTACAACCCATAAAATCCAGCTTTTAACAAAGATGCTGAAATACATTGTAGAAAAGAGCATCTTCAATTGGTGCTGGGAAAACAAATTAATTTAAGACCTGAAACTACTAAAAGAAAACAGGAAAAGCAAAGATACAGGCACAAAACTCTTTTGAATAGGACGATAGCCCAAGAAATCAGCAAGAATTGACAAGTGGTATTACACAAAATGAAATTTGGGCCTTATAGGGAATAATTATTAGTGTAGAGACAGCCTACAAAATGTGAGAAAATCCTTACTAGCTATTAATCTAACAGCATTGGCATCTAAACTTTTATTTTTCAAGACAGGGTTTCTTTGTGTTGTAGTCAGACTTTCTTTGGACTGCCAGCTCCCAAATAATGACATGAAGACCTCTTATTAACTATGAAAGCTTGGCCTTAGCTTAGTCTTGTTTCCAACCAGCTCTTATAACTTAAATTAACTCTTTTATATTAATCTATGTTCTGCCACATGGCTCATTACCTCTCGTCCATACCATACAAATGACCTCTTGTGTCTTGTGTCTTATTGGTGAATCCTTTGAACTTCAGATCGCCCCCCTCCGCCCCCACCCCTGTTCCTCTTTCTCCCCAGAAGTCCTGGCCATCCTCTCCTGCCTAGCTATTGGCCATTCAGTTCTCTATTAAACCAATCAGAAAGTGCCTTAGCGGAGACACATCTTCACAGTGTACAAAAAGGTTATCCCACAACACTGTAGTTTTGGCTGTCCTGGAACTGGTGCTGTAGATGAGGCTGGCCTTAAACTCAGAGATCCACCTTACTCTACCTCATGAGTTCTGGGATTAAAGACGTGCACCACTACTGTCCATGGTTTCTCAACATTTTTAAAACTCAAGAAATTAAAAAGTAAAAAATCAGCCAGTCAATAATGGACAGGTAAATCAAACAGTTCTGAAGAGAAATATAAACTGCCAATAAATACATCAAAAGTGCTAATGTTCTTAGCTATCAGGAAAATCCAGATCAAAACTATATTAAGATTCCATCTCACCCCAGCCATAATGTCTGTCATCAGTGAGACAAATTTGAGACTGGACAGTTGACTCTGTGGTTAATAGCACTTGTTGCTAAGGACCTGGGTTCGATTACCAGTACCCATGTGGAGGCTCACTATTTTCTTCAGCACAAGGCATACATGTAGTACACAGACAAACATGCAGGCAAAACACTCATAAAATAATGAAAATCTTAATTTTTAACATTTTTATGGTTTTTTGAGACAGCGTTTCTCTGTGTAGCTTTGAAGCCTATCCTGACACTCGATTTGTAGACCAGGCTGGCCTCAAACTCAGAGATCCACCTGCCTCTGCCTTCTGAGTGCTGGGATTAAAGGCATGCGTCATCAATGCCAGGCAAAAATCTTAAATTTTTAAAAGAGTTTCCTTTAAAATTTGCTGTTCAGGATGTAGGGTGGGGGGGATGAACTCTTAAACAATACATAATATGTAAATTAGGTCACCAACCATGGAAATTAGTATAAAAGCTCTTGAAAATATGCCTGGGCAGTGGTTGCACATGCCTTTAATCCCAGCACTTAGGAGGCCAGCCTGGTCTACAGAGTGAGTTCCAGGACAGCTATGGCTACACAGAGAAACCCCGTTTCCAAAATCCAAATAAATAGATACATATGATCTAGATGTATACTTCAGGGTATATATCGAATGGACTCAAAGCCAGTTATCTACACACCTATTCACAATAACCAGGTTATAGGATCAGCATACATGCCCAATTAGGGTGCTCTAGAGAACAGAACTGATAGAATGAATGTATATATAAGGTACACGCGTGCGTGCGCAACACACACACACACACACACACACACACACACACACACACACACACACACACACGGAGAGAGAGAAGGGATTTATTGAATTACAGGCTGTGGCCCAGCTAGTCCAACAATGGCTGTCTGCCAATGTAAGGTCCAAGAATCAGGTAGTTGTTCAGTCCATGAAGCTGAATGTCTCAGTTGGTCTTCATCATATGCCAAAATTCCAAAGAGGTAGACTTTAATGCCAGTGAAGAAATGGGCTTGCAAGCAAGAGCAAGAACAAACAGGCCAAAAAACAAAAACAGCTTCTTTCCTGTATATCTTTTATATAGGCTGCAATAGAAAAGGTAGGGCCCAGATTAAAGGTACATCTTTCCACCTCAAAAGGTCTGGATTTAAGATATATGTTCCCACCACAAAAGATCTTTCTACTTCAGATGATTTAACTTAATTTTTTTTAATTCAATTCAGTTTAATTTAAATTTTTTTTCATTTAATTTAACGTTACCGTTGTACCCAGCTGCTTGGTTTTCAGTCAATTCCAGATGTAATCAAGTTAACAACCAAGAATAGCCACCACAAGTCCATCCCTTGTCACCTTGACACAATTACATTACCTTATGCTTAATTTCCAAATGAAAACAATAGCCAGATCATAATTACATCTAAGATGTCCATCCCATGTACACTTGCAAACACGTTATATATTTAACCAGGTTATAATTATGCCTAACATGATATAACTATTCCTCATACAACAAACAAATTAGGAATTTTAGAATGGGCAGTAATATCACTTGAGGGAATGTTCTTTTCAAACTTAAGTATGATAACCACTTATATTCTCTTAATTGATGTTACAGAACATGATAGAGAAATTGAGGAGCCAGGCAGTGGTGGTATACACCTTTATTCCCAGCACTTGAGAGGCAGAGGCAGGCAGATCTCTGAATTTGAGGCCAGCTTGATCTACTGAGTGAGTTCCAGGACAGGCTTCAAAACTACACAGAGAAACCCTGTCTCAAAAAACAGAAACAACAACAACAACAACAAAAAACCCCAAAACTAAGGAAAGCACAAATATTTGTACAAATACTTTCTTAACAAAATATGACAGAAACATGTCAATTATAATCCTCATTTCTGCAATTGCTTATGTGGCCTTAGCTGACATTTATAACTACCTTTCTCTACTATCCACTCAGTATTTCCTCCACCCTCAGCAGTTCTTGACTCTTTCTGGAGGAGTGACTTGTACCTTCATTCCTGACACGTCTGTGCCCTTTGTTGCCCTGTCTGGATTAGGCTGTTATAGTTTCCCATTGACTTTAATTACAGGACATAGTGGCACCAAGAGATGCCTTAAAGGATCTCTTGCATTCTAGTCATAATCTTTCTTACCTCCATGTGGAGAAGCAATGCTGTTTGCTCTTGGTAGTCTGGATCAATCACTCCTCCTCACTGTTACTCCTTTCTTATTCTGTTGGTTTAAGAGCATCAGAAACACAAAGTGACCAGGAGATGGGATGTCTTGAGCTTTCAGGTCAATGAAATTTTTATTGTGTCTCCTGGCAGGAGACTGCCCCCTTGGAAACCAAAACTTCTAGACCAACAGAACTTAAGGTTGGGGGAACACCCATCAACAGATGAGTAAAAGAAATGTATACATATACAATAATCTTACTCATCCAGAATGAAACTGCCATTTGTAAGGAAAACGATGAACTGGAAATCATATTAAGTTAAATAAATCAAACTCAGACAAAGCATTTTATGTTAAATCTAATAATCATAATAATATTTTTTAAATAGAAGGAAGACTTTGGGGAGAGAAGGAGAACCAAAGTAGGTTGAAATGGAAGATGAGTAAATTATTAAAGTACAAGTTGAATAAAGGGTGAAAACCAAATGGCACCAAAAGTGTGGTTTTGAGGTTTTGCAGTCCAGATATACAAAGAGCCCAGAAGCCCTTTCCATATAGCAAAAGATCCAGTCCCTGCTGTCCCTTTGCTCAAAAGCAGCCATGGGGCATCTGTATTAGAAAGACACAACATACCTGTTTTTTTGTGATACTAGAACCAAACCCAAGGCCCATTACCCTACCTTTTTCTTAAAATGTTTTACATATTCACACATTTTATCTAATACTTTTTTTTTTAGAGTGTATGTGTGTTGTTACAAGTTCAATATTTTTCTTTCTTGGATCTCTTTCCCCTTCCTGGTCTTTTTGTTAAACTAGCATAGCAGAACAGAATTTACTAAGGGAGTATTTTCATCCACTCAGGACAGAAATCACATAGAATTTGAACAGGGAATGTTTAAATCTTTTTTGACTGGATGAGTTTTAGCTACCAAGACATATAAAGGTTTCTAAAAGATCTAAGTAGCAGACTAGGAGCAGCTTCCTCCCGACAAAGCTGGAGTAGAATGCTGAAAAAGGAAAAGTGTTCTCCTGGCAGTGTTCCTCCAGCACCCTCTGCTGACTAAGTCTAGCATTGTGCCAAGTGTTTGCAGAGTCAGCTCCAGTATTGCAAGCAGGAAGGAAAGCCAAGAAGTTCACATTCACTTAGGATGGACAGCATAAACAAACCTTCAGCCAGGAAGTGGTGGTGCACACCTTTAATCCCAGCTCTTGAGAGGTAGAGACAGGCTGATTTCTGTGATTTCGTGACCAGATTACAGAGAGAGTCCCAGGACAGCCAAGGCTACACAAAGGCTACACAAAGAAACCCTGTCTTGAAAAACAGAAAGGAAGGAAGGAAGGAAGGAAGGAAGGAAGGAAGGAAGGAAGGAAGGAAGGAAGGAAGGAAGGAAGGAAGGAAAGAAGGAAGGAAGGAAGGAAGGAAGGAAGGGAAGGAGAAAAAAGTTTTTATTGGATGTCTTGCTACTCAGTGAGTGGGAGATAAACCTTAAGTGATTCAGAAGCCTTAGGGGATAAAAAGGGTATTCCTCTGTAAGTAAAGGACAAATTACAACATTTCATTCTTCCCAACACTAAGAAAAAGGCACAGAACCTGATAGAAAATTTGCAAAGAGTAAAGGTATATATCCTATATTTATGAATGTGTTCTATCCCATATAGTGAATGATACAAAACTGCTTTGTGTAGGGCCTAAAGTAGATGGGGTGCCAATGAAGTCCAGGCAGTAAAGCAAGTGTCCCAGCCATATATATTGCCAGCCCAACAGACCTTCTGGTATTAGAGGTAGGGAACAAATAGGTATGTGGTTTTTAGGGTCCTTTTAAAAAAGATGTATATCTTTTCTTTTTAGATTTATTTATTTCATATATATGACTGCTTTAGCTTCATGTATGTCTTTATGCCAGAAGGAAACATCAGATCCCACCATAGGTGGTTGTGAGCCACTATGTAGTTGCTGGGAATTGAACGCAGGACCTCTGGAAGAGCAGCCAGTGTTCTTAACTGCTGAGATATCGCTCCATTCCTGTTTTTAGGGTCTTAACAAGAGAATCATAATACTCCAAGACCATGAAACAAGGCTATGTCATCACCATCAGAGAATAATAAATATTTTAAAAGATTAAAATTAAACTAAAAATGCCCCCTGCCTTGCTACTAGCTCCTGGTGGAAATGGAACACGAGACTATTCAACTAACCTTGAATCCCAAACTGCCAAACATTGTCCAGTTCTATCAGAGTATCAAGAGGGTTTGCAGCAATCTATTATATGATGGAAGTGCTTTATTTGGTTTGGGTACACGCTGGCTAATAGGTACAGCTGGCTGCCTGGTTTCGGACCTGTATAGCTTGGCTTACAAAGTGTTGTCTCAATGTGTAAATAAACTGAAAATGGAGTGCAAATTACCATATTCCAGTTCAGGCACCCTGAAAGACATGTTGAAGATAAATCCAAGGGATTAAATTTTGGGTGATTTACTTGGCCATCCACATTGTATGGATAGGGAAACCAAGGTTAGAAAACTTTGGACCTATTGACAGTGTGGTGATATCTTTCTTGCACAAATAAAGCCTGTTTGGAGAATGGAGCGAGCCACAGCACACCTTACCTCCTAAGAGTCTCAGTAGAGAAGACAGTGATTTCCTGTTTCTTCCTGCTTATGTCCTGTTTCTGTCCAGCTACATCACTTCCTCTGCACAGACCTCTAGACCTCTATGGTTAGCTAGTAGCAAGTTCCAGATTGACCAATCTGGAATAACAAAGGTCAGAAGGCCTGGCACTGGGAGTTTTTGAGGCAAGGCATATGGCTCGTTCACAGTACAATCTTTGAGTATCCCCACCTATGAACATCCACCACAGGCTGCAAACAATTGCCACATTATCACAATGTCTTGGCCAGTTGACAGGTATCAGCCTCTGTTCCATGATGTCCCAGTGCTAACACATGGTTACTTTGGATTTACATGCTATCCCAGTGCTACACTTGGTTGCTTTGAATTTAGTAACCATAGGACTTGGGGTCGGCCCATTAGACATTGGCTCATTAATCAGCACTGATTAGCTGTTTGTCTATCAAATGTTCAACTTCCCAACAACAGATATTGAGTTTGGAGTCCCTAGTGGCATCATCTTTTATGAACAGTCACCCTGTGCTCTGAAAGGTAGGGTAATAGCTTTTTCTTTTAGAGATGGTTTCTCACTTGTGGCCAAGGTTGGTCTTCCTCAAGTGATCTTTTTACCTTACCCTCCCAAGCAACTAGACCACAGATATATGTTACCATGCCTCCCTATCCAGTGATGTGTCTGAATCGAATCAAAACAAGGTCCAAACATGGGTCCACCTTTTCCATTCTCAGTGCCTCTGTCAGCTCCATTTACCATGAGTACTCTGGGAGCCTAGAACAAAAACATGTGGGCCCATGTACACAGATATACCTGTCAAAGTGGCTGTGAGCACAAATGCGTTAAGTCACACTGCTTGGGATTGAGTCTTAGTGCTGTTCCTTACTATATAGCTCAAGTTAGCTAGTTAGCTAGTTTGTTTTTGTGTGAGTGCATAGATGTATACATGTGGAGGTCATACATTCTCAGGAGCCAGTTACTTGCCTTGTTTTTTTCGAGATAGGATCTCTTACTGAGACATGGGACCCACTTTAGGCTAAGTTAGATGGCTAATGAGACCTAGGGATCCTATCTCCACATCAACCAGCACTGGAATCATAAGCTTGCACCATACCTGGATTTTTACATGAGTTCTGGAGATCAAACTAAGGCCCTCATTCTTTTTTTTTTTTTTTTCTTTTCCAAGACAGGGTTTTTCTGTGTAGCTTTCTAGACCAGGCTGGCCTCAAACTCACAGAGATCCTCCTGTCCTGCCTCCCAAGTGCTGGGATTAAAGGCATGCGCCTCCACCATCTGGCCTCATTCATGATCAGCAAGCATTTTACAAACAGCACTCCAGCCCAAGGATATTAAAATTAAAATCTAAATTAGGTATTTGTATCAGTAATGTTTTCCTGAGCTCTTGATTATTCTATTGTAGTGTTATTCAGCTTAACAATTTCCTCAAACTCTTAGTACTTATAAAGTGTCTCCAAAATGTTTTCAAAATAAAATATTCAAGTGTACTTGCCTTTAATCCAGCACTTAGGAGGCAGAGAAAGGAGGATCTCTGTAAGTCCGAGGTCTTCGGAGGAAGTTCCAGGACAGCCAAAGCTATACAGAGAAACCCTGTCTCGAAAAACTAAAAAACAAAACAAAGCAAAACCAAAAAATCCCTCAAATTCCAAATAATCACAAATAAGCATTTCATAATTACACATCTGTCTTCTGTTAATTTGAAGACAGTTTATGTAACCAATTAATACAATAGCCTTATGCATTTTGATTGTGTTGATAGTTAATAACATAATGAATCATTTTCAAAGGTTAACTAATTCTGAAATACTTGTTTTGGTTGAGACAGGGTCTCTGTATGCAGCCTTGACTGTTCTAGATCTGGCTATGTAGACTAGACAGGGTTCAAAACCACAGAGATCCATCTGCCTCTGCTCCCCAAGTGCTGGGATTGCAGTCATGTGCCACAATGCCTAGTTTTTAATTTATTTTTTAATGTTTAATTTCTTGTTTGTTTTTTAAGCTTCAAAAGTGACCAAAAAATCCAGTGTTCATTATTCAGTATTAGCTGACCAGGAGAGGACTCGATCACTAGAAACAAAGGTAAATATTTGCAAACATGAGTATTTCTAAACAAATGATCTTCATTTGTTAACAAATTTTTGTAAGTATCCTGTTATATGCTACAAATGACAGATACAGTGCTTTTATTCTGCATGGCATGTGGATTAATTTAGACAGGTGGTGAGGAGGATGAAACATCCCACACATCTGCTTCATGTGTGCATTAAGTGCTGTGATAGCAATTACTTTCATGTTCTCTGAGACCAAGACGAGGGATATTAACCAAGCTTTGTGCTGTTGCAGTTTTCATTTCTTTCTTTCTTTCTTTCTTTCTTTCTTTCTTTCTTTCTTTCTTTCTTCCTTCCTTCCTTCCTTCCTTCCTTCCTTCCTTCCTTCCTTCTTTCTTTCTTTCTTTCTTTCTTTCTTTTTTTGTTTGTTTTTTGAGATAGAGTTTCTCTGTGTAGCTTTGGAGCCTATCCTGGCACTCGCTCTGGAGATCAGGCTGGCCTCAAACTCACAGAGATCCACCTGCGTCTGCCTCCCAAGTGCTGGGACTAAAGGCATGCACAGTTTTCATTTCTGAGCAGTAGGGGCAGGGTGTTGAGATAGGTATCCTATTGAAATGTGAAAATTGTATCTAAGTTGAAATGTCATTAGAAGTTGGCCAAGCTGAAGGTCCCAGCTTTAGAGAGTAGGAGAAAGATCCTGAGAATTTTTAAGAAAAAGAGCTGACCAGTTTTGGCTATACAGGAAAAAGAATAGGTCATGTTACTGAAGGCCTTGTTTAGGAAACAGTGATGGAGTTTGCCTCCTGGTGGATAGAAAGGACTCTGAAGCAAACTGCTTGTTCAGATTCTAACCTAATTTTTTTGTTTGTTTGTTTATTTTAGTTTTTCAAGACAAGGTTTCTCTGTGTAGCTTTGGAGGCTGTCCTGAAACTCGCTCTGGAGACCAGGATGGCCCGGAACTCACAGAGATCCACCTGCCTCTGCCTCCTGAATGCTGAGAATAAAGGTGTGTGCCACCACCACACCAACTTTGGTTTGTTTTTGTTGTTGTTTTTTTCTGTTTTTGTTTGTTTGCTTGTTTTTTTTTCTTTTTTGAGACTGAGTTTCTCTGTTTAGCTCTGACTGTCCTAGAACTTTCTATGTAGATCAGGCTAGTCTTGAATTCACAGAGATCCACTTGCCTCTGCTTCCCAAGTGCTGGGATTAAAGGGGTGTGCCACCACTACTGGGATCCTATTTTTTAATGCTATCTTATATATTTTTGTTTTTTTGAGGAGGTCTCACTATGTAGCCATGGCTCCCCAAAACTCACTGAAGTGGCTCAAACTCATGGAGATCTGGCAGTCTCTGCTTCCCAGGTGCTAGGATTAAAGGCATATAGTACTTTATCTAGCAAAAGCTATTTTGAAGTTTTATTGTGTTTTTATTTATTCATTTTTGTTGGTGGAGGTGCACATGCCATGGAGCACATGTGGAAGTTAGAGGACATTTTGTAGAAGTTGGATCATTTTCTACCATGTGAGTTCCAGGTATCTAATTCAACTTTCTAGGCTTGGTGACAAGTGAGTCATCTTGCCCACCCCCACTTAACTTAAAATCAAACTCTGTGTAGTAAAGTGGAGATAATGTTAGGACCTATCTCTGCTACTACTAACTGATTTGGCTCTAGAATTTTAAAGAGTCTTGTACTTCCTGAAATATTTTAAAGTTTAAATTTAAAACATTCACCATAAGTTTCTGAGGTTACAAAGAACATGATTCTAGTAGATTGTTAATATTGGCATTTTAAAAACTGTCATGAAATTTAAAATACATCCACTGTGATTCAAAGTACACTCTGGCAATTTGATAGCAACCATCACCCCTTAAAAAACACATGAGCAAGATCTTCAATAGTCTGAAGTCTTATTGAATTCCCTTTCTTGAGTACTCCTCCACGGAATTTTTAATTAATATAATTTTATGACTAAAAATCTGTTCTTGGAACCATAAACTATTTATCTGCAGTAAAAATATAACTATAAATGTTAAATTTTCTCCGTTATATGGCCAAGTATTAAGACATTTTCTTTTAAAATAATATTAATGTACAGTTGTCCAAAGCAAGAGATAAATTATAAATTTGGAAGTGAACATTAAGCACAAAGTACCATTGTAAACAAGTCTGCTAATGAAATGGGTGGAGATGCTTTTCTCATTTTAGTGGATGGTTCTGTCAGTGTAGATTGCACATTGCTGGAGTGAGGACCAGGATTGCAGAGGTGTATTTTTGTTAATTTAATAGGTCAATTAGCATTATCAAGTAGTTTTTATGATTTCATTTCTCTGTGACTGACCTCTACTTGGAATTGTAAATTACTGGCCTCACTGTTGTTCATTATCTTCTGAGTACATGACTTCCAGCACAGGGACTAGAAGAAACATTCTGAGCTCTAACCTGCCCTAGCCCCAGGATCCAGCTATGCAGTCTAGAAAGACTCTGTCTAGCTTCGTTGGAAATGTGGTTCTAGGGCTGGAGGGGTGGCTCAGTGAGTGGTAGAATATTTGTTCAGTAAACACCACAGAAGAAGAAAAGAGAAAGATCACAGATAATGTAAAACTTGTGTCAACATATTATCTTTGATAAGCTGTACCAGAAATTGACTTGGTTTATAGGCATGTCTTGTGAATACATGTTGTTAGGAAATAGTTTTCCTTCTTTTTCTGCAGAATCCTAAGTCATTGATAACCCAGACACCAAGAGGATCCATCGGGTTCTTTCCTCAGCCCTCCATTACTGAACTCACAAGTCAGCTTTCTGTTGGTCAAGTACACAACAGCATCAGTTCTTCGGCTCTTTCCAGTTATTTAATTCCACAGTGTGATCAGGACGCTCCAGTCTCACAGAAGATGGAGCATACAAGAAAGGAAAATATAGCTAAAGAAAATGAGGAAATCTTGAATCTTAAAAGAAAATTTATTACATGTAGTAATTCCCCAGAAAAAGCAAGTAAACACATAGCACTGGAAGAAGATACTGATGGGGCTGAAACCTGGCTAAACTCTAAAAACACAAGACTGTTTGGAAAACAGCTTTGTGATGTTAGGTACTTAGATGATTTAGCAAAAGTACAGCTGATGGATGTGGTCAAGCAGGCAGAAGCTATGGTTGTGACACTGATGTATGAGGATGGTTCCACACAGCTCAGAACCAACCAGGTTAGTAAACAGTAATGTCACATGCCTGTGGCACTAGCACTTGAGAAATTGGGGCAAGAGGATAACTTGAACTCTGGAATTTGGGATCACCCTGGGAAACATAGTACAAACTCATTTCAAAACAAATCCTCTTTCTGATTTTGATAGGAGAGTTAGAAATAAGATTTTAAGCCTTCCTGTCCTCACTTTGGCAAGTGATTCTGACAATGTAGGATTTCTGTCAATTCTAGGCAAGTGATTCTGACAATGTAGGATTTCTGTCAATTCTAGGCAACTGAGTTGACTTAGTGGCCCAATTGCATTGACTCTTTTGTTTTGGTTAGGTTGGCATGTTAGGCCTCCTCTCAGGCCAGAGAAATAGCTTTCCCTTCTGTGCCTCCACAGAGCCCTGGTCAAGGCCACTGTAACCTTCCCTTCTCTGAAAGGAAGAATCATTTAGTCTCCAAACAGGGATACGAGCTCCCAAACACTTTGATTTCTCTGTTTTTGGAAGGTATCCTGTTGAGTAGATAATATTAGTTGAGACCTAGGTGTGATAGTGCATGCCTATAATCCCAACACTCAAGAGGCTAAGGCAAGGAGGAGCCAGCCTGAATTACATTGATGACCCCGTCATCTTGTGGGTGGTGAGGTGGCTCAGTAGATAAAGTGCTTGCTGTTCAAGTGTGAAAACTGCATGTGGATCCCC